>NW_022195758.1:14192-459192 GCF_008641045.1 Pistacia vera
TTTTAGTACACATTATTCTAGTCTGGTCTGTTCTTAAGTGGAATTAAATTATTTTTAAAGTAAATACAGTTTTTGACAATCATTTTTCTAATATTTACTGTAATGAAGAAATAAAAGGAAACTTTTAACACATTATAAAAGAAATGTTTGGTTTTCTCAGGTACAGTACCTTTTTTGTGGCATACAATACTAAAAGAGTTTCAGGAAAGTTCTCCATCCTTCATTTTGGAGAACTAGGATGTGATTTTATATTGATTATTGGGTGAATAAGATTATATAGTTGATGCTCTTTCTGTGCTGGTGGTTATTTTTTTCTTAATAATAACCCTGAGGTGGACCACTAGTTCATGTCTGTTTTATACTTTCTTTTCTTACCAATAAATTTTATGCAGTTTGTTATTGGATTAAAAAAAATGGGACAAGAAACACATAATTAAGTTTACCTGTAAGTTGGGTTAGTCTGTTAATCAAGTCCCAGGTTAGAATAGAAATTAGCTGGAGCTTCTTTCATGTTACATCACGTGGTTCAATGTGGTCAGCCACTTGAATTAGAGGTCTTGAACTTAAGAGTTTCCAAGTTTTTAGATGCATGTCGTCTTGGTTAGGGTTGGGAATGATTCAGAGGTCGCTCAGACTTGGAGAAGTTGGTTTACTTTGTCAAGTTCTACCCATGTTTCTCAGAGCAAATATTCTGCTAAAAGGTGTAAAATGTCCATGTGCTTGGAAGCATGGCTGTGAGACTAATATATGAGTATCTTGGAATTGAAGGAGGTTTTTTATTTTCATTTATTTTGGCAGGATAGGAGGCTTATTAATGTTATATTCCCCCTTCTCCATCCCTCCTTTCTCCCACTTACATACTCATGCATTCTGTCATGCTCGCATTCTGTCTCTTCCATTCTTTTATTTTGATCATGTGGGTTTATTTTTGTCCTCCTATAAGCATAGGTGGGTGCTTTATTCGCTGTTGCAAGATTACTGCTTTATGCATTGGAATACATTTTGATTGCTACATTTTACAATCAAGTTTAACCTGGGAAACTCCATGACGCTTAATTTCATGAATGACTGCAGATACATTGATTATCTCTTCTTAGGAGATTATGTTGATCGTGGTCAACACAGCCTTGAGACCATTACTCTTCTGCTTGCTTTGAAGGTACCTTTTCTTTGGCTTTTTCGTTTTTTTATATCATTAATCTTTCAAACTGAACTTTTTCTTAGAGATGGACTTATTGTTGTATCATTATGTCAATTTTGCAGGTTGAATATCCCAACAACGTACATCTAATTCGTGGGAACCATGAAGCTGCAGACATTAATGCCCTTTTTGGTTTCAGGATTGAGTGCATTGAGCGCATGGTATTTTTATCTATGCTTTTGAAAGGGTCTGTTTACATTAGTATTAACTGCTTTTTCTAGCAATCTAATGCATTGTTGAACAGGGTGAGAGAGATGGAATTTGGGCTTGGCATAGGATAAACCGTTTATTCAATTGGCTTCCTTTGGCTGCTCTAATTGAAAAGAAAATCATTTGTATGCATGGAGGTATTGGTCGGTCAATAAATCATGTGGAACAGATTGAAAATCTTCAACGTCCGATTACTATGGAAGCCGGTTCAATTGTGCTTATGGATCTATTGTGGTCAGTGCATGTCTATACTGTTTCACTTTGACGCTTTCAATTATGTTCTGATTTTTCAATGACTTTGTAATATGCCTTTTTTTTTCCCTAGGTCTGATCCGACAGAAAATGACAGTGTGGAAGGACTGCGACCAAATGCTAGGGGTCCAGGGTTAGTTACTTTTGGGGTGAGTGTCTTTCCATTTCTTCTATTTTTATATTGTTATAATGTGCTTCACAAAAACTTTAATATTTATAGAGCTAAATAGATTTCCGCATAAGTTCTGGTGCTAGCATATAATTTTAAAGGACACTTTTTAGAGAAAGAGATGGCTGAAGATTTCAACTTTTAATGGTCAAGGATTCGCAGAGATTCTAGAAATTAGCCTTTTTTTATGCGCTGATGCCATTCCCTGTGCTGATATATTTTTAAACAATTACCAGAATTTGGAGATTGTCTATGAAATTTAGCATGTTTTAAAAGATAGGGCTCCATGCTCAAAGCTATTTTCTCCCTATTATGTGGTCTGAATTTGCAGATTGAAATTCCTAAATCCAGGATTTTAGTTTCAAGCTGTGCATTCATCATTTTTTAACCTTGTAATCCCCTCTGCCCTCCCCTTGTGAACAAGTCCATGTCTTTGTGGTTTTCAGTCTTTAATAATCATTGAAGACTTGGCAATTAACCAAAGCAATGGGGATTCCACTTATTCATCCTTGTACCATTCCTTAAATTTTTTACTTCAATTGTTAACATAAATTTAGGGCCATTCATCCATAACAATTCAATGGTTGGAGGTGTGGAGCTGGTACTAAACGTAATTACTTTTTAATCCTTGTTTCAAAAGAAATCAAATTATCCATTCATTTCTTTGATCTTGCCAATGAATGCAGCTTTATCAGTTCATCAGCTTTATCAGTTCATCAGCTTTATCAGTTCATCAGCTTTATCAGTTTAGATAGTAACAAACTGGCATTATGAGAATTTAGGGCTTTTGTCCAAATCTTGATAATTACTTCATTCTATTGATAAAATTATGACATGAAGCAGATTAGACCTGTGATTGCATCTGTTGAGTTCACATTGTAAGTGGGTTAATCAAATTCAACCATGCATGTGAAGAGGCATGTTAAAATTTAAATGCTACTTATGGACTGTTGTCTATCAGCATCAACTTTTTGGATTAATGGTTTCTAAAACAGTTTTCAATATGCTAACCTATTCATACTGGAAAATTTTGCACCTGGTGTCTTTTGTTTTGGTTCTGCATGTGCTCATGTTAGAAAGTTTGCTTTTTGCAGCCTGATCGAGTTATGGAATTTTGCAATAACAATGATCTTCAGTTGATTGTACGTGCACATGAATGTGTGATGGATGGCTTTGAGCGGTTTGCCCAAGGACATTTAATTACACTTTTCTCAGCTACCAATTACTGTGGTATGTAGCCTCTCCCTTTCGATTGATGTAGTTTCTGAGTACCACCGGTGCCACCGGTGTTCAGCCTTTTTCACTTGGTTGAATCTATAGGTACTGCAAATAATGCTGGGGCAATCTTAGTTTTGGGTAGAGATCTTGTGGTGGTTCCGAAACTCATTCATCCTTTGCCGCCAGCAATTTCATCGCCTGAAGCATCACCAGAACGACATATAGAAGATACATGGATGCAGGTGCTACTAATTAAAAAATCCATCTGCACTGAATAGTGAGATTTTTGTATAATGTTCCCAGTGTTTATTTTGTTTATTGGTTTCTTGCAATTAGGAGCTTAATGCTAACAGACCTCCTACACCAACTCGAGGCCGTCCTCAAGTACCAAACGATCGGGGCTCTCTTGCTTGGATATAGTAATCTGTCTCTATACAATTGCTTTGTATACTCTCATTTTAGGCTCATGCTACCACCTGGAGTATCTGGTGTTCTGTATAGAGCATGTTGCCATATACAGGAAATCTTGAACGTGTAACCTATATTCCTGAAGAAATCTGAGGGCTTTCTGAAAATTTGGTTTTGGCCACAATTAATAGGCCTTGAGATGATGAAGATTACTTAGAGAACCAGGTGACAGGCAGCAGGCAGGCAGGCTTACGTTGGTTTAATGCGTAAAGAGTTGCAGTTTGGACCGTCCACCTTTTGTAAATTGAGCGACAGGCAGGTAGAAGTCAGTCATTGTTGTTTCTTCTATGGGTTGGTAGTGCTGGTTATTTTTCTCATTAGTTTTTATATATATATATATTTTATTCCTCGTTTTTAGGTCTAATATTTTTTTCTCTATCAAGAGGACATGAGGTCCTTGTATGTGATGGTGAGAGATATAATACTAAAATCTTTGTGGGCATCCTTGTATCATAGAGGTGTTTGCTTCCTGTAGTTGTCAACTCTGCTTTGTACAATGTAACGATTGTGTGAAGATAAGAAGCATTTTGGTCTGACATAATATTTTTGAAGTTTTGGTTATAAAATGTTTTTTTTTTAATCTTGTTTTTACTTAAAACACTTGGATTTCATTCATTGTTCAAACTTCAAACCCCAACCTAATTCACATCTCTGAATGAGCATAACCATTTAATGACTCTAGATGTGGGATTATGGGTACTAGCTCTAATCTCATTTATCCTGAAATTTGTATTAAGCTTAGAGTCTATTATTTTTTTTTTTCAATTAAATCTTTTAAGCATCGTGAGACATGTAAAAATCTAATATTTGAAAGAGTGTAATAAACAGAATTTGGTGTATGATGGAAATTAGGAGGAATGTAGAGAATTGTTTTCTAGGTGACAACAAAAACTCAAGGGGATCAAAACTTCGACAATGACCCAATTACTTAAAATTCAATGGAGACGGAAAGCGTTTGGATTCTTTGACATTGTCTCTGGATTCTTTTACATTTGCTTCAATTATCTCGATCCACAATTTGGAAAATGAAGTGGGGAAACAGTTCTGGGCACGATATAAGAAGATGTCCATGCCTTTGACTCAACTCCTTGAAACACAAGTCGTGTTCTTTCGGTATTAAATTTGATATTTTCAGTATTATAAATACGAGGTATTTGGATGACAAATGTAAATCTACATACGAATTTTTTTCTATTAAAAAAGAAAAGGATCCTAAGTTAGGAGTGTTACATTTAGTTGTACGAATAAGCCCATGTGTTATAGGTTAAAAATATTGATGCCATTATAAAATCAAAATTTAGAAAAATAAGATTAATTTCTAGCCCAAAGGGATGGTAGTCATTTTCTGGTTGATAAAACCTATTTGATTTATGTCGTAGTGGGAAACAACAAAGCTCTCCATATCTCTAATTATTGTAACACTAAATTAAATATTAACACTTAAAATTGCTTAAGCTTAATGATGTTTTCATAGTTCATTCCATTATATAGAACTTGCTAAGTGTTTCAAAACTGATTTATGATGACAATATTGTTGTGGAGTTAATTATATGGACCTCCTATAAGGTTTCAACATTTCATAGACATATGGAAAAAATGATTAGGTTAACACAAACACCTCACTCTCTCAACTTCCGTCCATTGTTTTAAAAACTGGATCAGAGGGCAACCCGCTTTACTGGTCGGGTCACGATTCAACCAATCCAACCGGTTAGACCGTCGGTTGGACCGGTGACGTTAGCACACATCATGATGACGTCAACACATTTTTAAATTTTTTTGTTTTTTTTTTCTTCAGATTTCTATTTTTTAATAAGACAATAACAACTTAATTACTGTCCAATATGATTCAAAGTTCAAATTCAACAACAATCCCAATATAATTTAAGTATTTAACAACAATTCAAAGTCCAAATCCAAACATGATGTTGTATTTACATATTAAATGACAAAATACATAATAATTAATAACAAAACATTTTATGCAAGTGTTTTTTCTTTGATCCGTCTCCATGTTGATTGAGCCTCACACACTAGCATCAAAATTCATCACCATCATCACCATCATCATCATCATAACCATCACCATCATCTACGCAAATTTCAGTAAAAAATAGAAATCATAAGTTAAAACTTGTAATTTAATTTAAATAGATATTAAATTGCTTAAATAATTGAAACCAACCTTCTGAACCATCAGTTGAATCATAAAAAGAAGGGTGATCAGCAACTCCAGTAGGAATAGATCCTTCTCTATATAACATTTGTTCCAACTCCTCATAATTAAGTTCACTGACTTCCTCTTTATCGTCAACTATCCAACCTTCAGTTTTGTCGATACTTTCATAATCAATAGGATCCAAACTTATTCTCTTGTAACACTTCCTAAAATATCATAATGAAATATTAAAAGCATGACAACTAAAATATCAAGGAAAATAATAGATAATAACAATAAGAGTAATGCATAATTGAGTAATTGACAATGTTTTATACCTGTTTTGCAAACGCAAGTTATAGTGAACGAAAACAAGATCATTCAACTTTTGATGCTCCAATCTATTCCTCTTTTTAGTATGTATGCGCTCAAAAACACTCCAATTTCGTTCACATCCCGAAGAGCTTGAAGTTTGGCTAAGAATTTTTATTGCAAACTTTTGCAAATTTGGAGTACTATACCCAAATGATCTCCACCATTCATCTAATTGAAAATTAAACATAATAAATAAATTAGACTTAAAAAACAAAAGAACTCATAAATTTTATAACTATTACGTACCAAGACGTGTGGTTTTGGCGGTTTCAAGAGCAAGCCCACGAGAAAAGCTTTCCTCCTGGTTTGAATATAATTTACTCTCTTCCATTAACCTTGTCTTGTTCAAATTGAAAGCACTTGCTTTACTGTCAATAGTATCAAGGAAACCACTCATGACTTCTGGCTTGAGGCAAAAAGATTCTTCGTCATATTTAAAGGCAGGATTCAAATAATAAGCCGCAGCAGGGATATCACAACGCAACGTCCTATCCCAGCGTAGCTTAATGATTCGTGTATAAGGCTTGTAGAATATCTTTTTATTCTTAAACAACTTCTTAATTGCATTTTTCGCTCTGTACATGCTGTCATACACATATCCTATTGCTGGCTCTCATTTGAGTCAACAATCCGCAACAAGCGCATCAATGGACTCACAACTTTGGATATCTTACTCATATCATCCCAAAAATCGTTATCTAGAATTATGTCAATAACATATTTGCCTTTATTACTTTTTGCATATCAAGAATCGACAAATGACTTATCTGTCACCATGGCTTGCAAGTCATGTTTGTTCTCATGAATGCTTTTCATTGCAATGAAAGTTGTAGCAAAACGGGTTGCGCCCGGATGAACAATTTCTTTCCAACCCTGTTCAATTGATAAATAATAGATGTTAGTCAATTATAAAAAATGCAGATTATGTTATGACTTGACAAGAACATGAGCTAAAGGTATATTACTTGTCTTTCCCTCAACCAAGCTATCAAGAATGTATGATTATATATAAACTTCGTCACCTCAGAAGCACGTCTCGCAAGATAAACTATGTGATCCATCTCAGCTATGTCTTTTAACACCAAATTTATGTTATGTGCTGCATAGGGTGACCAAGTAATACTCGGATGTTTCTCAGACAACATTCTTCCAACAACTTTATAATTGGATCCATTGTCGGAGACAAAATGGACAATACTATTTGGTCCAATCCATAAAGCTACCTCCTCAAACATCTTCAACAATGTCCCAGCATCCTTCACAACATCTGAAGCATCAACTGATTTCACAAAACAAACTCCCTTAGGACAATACACCATAAAATTGATCAATGACCTATGTGAATTATCAATCCAACCATCAGCCATTAAAGTACATCCAACATTTTCCCAAATCTTTCTGTAACTATCAACAAGAAGCTACACTTCCTTCTTAGCATCTCTTAACAAATTGACACGCAAACCATGATAATTTGGGTGTTTATACCCAAGCCCAATTACAGCTATAGCATCCACCAAAGGCTGAAGATAAATTGAATTTACAGCATTAATTAGGATGCAAGCATCATAAAATAATCTTGCAAAAGCCATGTCTGCTCTCCACGTCGCATCTTTTCCAGCTAAACAACTCCTAATTGATGGTTGAGATCCGCCAATTGTCCTTGGAGCAAAATAGTCACCAACCTCAATAGATTTTTTTCTTTTTGATTTGTCTAGCATTGTACTTTGTTTTTTACTGCCAAACCTACCTTCATTTATGTGAATTTTTGATGGACGAAACTCTTCACTATCTTCATTTAACATATCTCCCTCAAATCCATGTACGGGAGCACCGTAGGGAGTATTATACTTACTAGAATCAGCCTTCTCTTTATTCTTTATCCCAATGTCTTTTAGTGATTCTCTCATCAAGTATTGAACATCAAAAGGAACTTTTAAACAAGCACCAATATCCCCCTTTGTTCCAGCTAGATGCTGTTTCATTCTAAAAATACCTCCTCCTCTAATTACTTTCCCACAGTGAAGACATTTTAACGTCTTCCTTCCATTTGGATCTACACCCCAATAACATGTGCCCATGTTATATAAGTCCTACCTCTACTAGATTGTGAAGAAGACCCAGAGCCAGATGTTGCCATTATCTATTTTTAATCTTTATCTACTTGTCACACAAGAAAGAACAACAATTATCACTCAACCAATTGCAAGTTCACCGTTGTGTAATCTCAAGATAAATGCAAAGACTAATACACTTTAAAGGAAATATTGAATCTTGAATTCAAGCCCAAACAGAAGAGATAAATGAAACAAAAGAATCACATAATCACGTATTGTTAAATGAGGAAGTATACAACAATTGCAAACAAAAGAATCACATTAATTTAGGTGTCACCTCTTTGGTTCTTATACAGAATCTATAACCTCATTTACTCTTTTGATAGAATAATGTGACTAAGCCATCGCCTGCTTTTCTAGAAGACTAAGCCAAAACATATCATCTTCTTTATTATTATTTTATTCCTTTATTTATATGTGTTCCCTCAGAACCATACATCATATCATCAAGTGCTTAACAATATATATATGTTGAAAAAGAAGGAACACTCTTTCTATGCGATCTTGCCGCACACTACAGCCAAGAACTAGAATACACAAACCTCAACTACTTAATCTGGAAACCATAAATCATCAGAAGAAACGATATGAACATGATCAAGGCTTGAATGAACATAAAAACTAGATCTTGATCACAAAAATCATAGCTTTCTAACTAGACCAAGCACTGATCCAAAGCAACAACGTAAACCCAGATACATAAAGCAAGATCACAAGGTAAAAGAGTGAGAACCCATCAAGGAAAACACAAGAAAACTTAAAAAAAGGGTACCCGATTTCAAGGATCAAAACTGCAAGAGCCTTGCCTTTTCAATTTATTTGCTTTTCCGATGAAAAAGAGAGCTCTTTGATAGCTGAATTGTATATAGGTTTCAGTAGAATAAAATATCATTTAGTCAATACAGAATTGACAAAATTGGGCATCCACAAATTATATAGCTGATTCACACCACTTTTTTGCTAATTTGAAACATAATCTTTCCTAAGATATAATAGGACACGTGAATTCAAAAAATACATGCACATACACATTGCTCCAGATAAAGTTTGCAACGAAATCATTATTGAAGCTGGATCGAGGAATGCTGTGTTTATTACCTGGATCGAGGAATGGAGCTGTTGCCGTCGATTTTCAGCGAGGAACGGAGCTGTTGTCGTCGATTTTTGGCGAGGGAGGAAGACGTCGTCGATTTTCGGCGAGGGAGTTCAGTTGCGATTTGGTGAATGCCGAATGGTTGCAATTTCAGACTTAAGGAGTGGAGTTGATTGCGATTTGAGTGGGATTTCAGAGAGAAATTTTCGAAGAGAAGCTGAGAAATTTTAGAAATTTTAGTGGAGAAACTGAGAAAGAGAAGAAGCAGAGAAACAGAGAAAGGAAATCAATGGAATGGGCTGTGATAGTGCGATTGCGTAGGGTTAAAGGTTTTTGAAATCAGACCGGTTTATCCGCCGGTCCGGTTGGACCGATGGTTCATTGACTTTATCCGGGTTTTGACCGGGTTAAAGCGGTTTAATGCATAATGACGGTTTTAATGTTGACTCGAACCGGACACGTAACCAGTTCCTGGTCCAACCGGTTGGACCGGTCTGGTTTTTAAAACAGTGCTTCCGTCAAGGCTCCATTAACTAAAAATTACTGGCATTTCTATTAAAATTAAAATATATTTAAGTTTTAATATAGATTGTCAAAACCACCATTCTTAGATCATTAGAATCAATGATCTCTCTCTTTTTTTTTTTTTTTTTTTTTTTTTATTTCAATTAAAAAAAAATATATATTTAAGAAGTACAATATTTTTTTCTTCAGTTTTTTAAAACAAATACAAGGAAGTTAGTGGGGGTACTGCAAGTTTTATGTTTGAGGGGGTGTAGAAAAACTTTTCAATTAATGAAGTCTTAACGGGGTTAATGGAGTGGGGTGGGTGTCTATGTTAATCTAATCATTTTTTCTACACGCCTAAAATTGTTGAAAACTCAGGAGAGGTCAATGTAATTAACTCTATTGTTGTGTTGTTTCATGGAAATGTTTTTCTTATGATTGTTTTTATCTTCAAGAAGGCTAAATGTCACATTTATGTTATTTTAGTTCCTATGTGTCTAATTCAAATTGTTATTATTCTCCCGTTGAAATAAGAGTGTGAGTTCCAATATTATTATTTGTATATGATAACATCAAAAACTTATTTGCTATATAAAAGACTTTTTTTTTTTTAATAAACCTCAGCAAAGAGGATAAAATTATTTTAAGAAGAAGGGAGAGGCAGGTAGACATCATCAGCAAAATAGATCCACATGGCCAAGAGGCCCAACAAAACAACCTAAGAAAAGCCATCAGCATCTCGAAAGATGATTTTGTAGGTTGTTGGACCTAGATTGCCTTTTGTAAAACCATCGATGTTAACTTTGATCCAAGGAGGCCTTATTTTCTCATTCCACTGCCACACTCTCCCCCATTTTCTCTCAAATTTTCATTCAATCCTCCAAGGATTTTGAGGGCTTTGAGTGGTTTTTCATAGGGTTTTGATTTTAGGCTTCAAGAGGTAAGGATTCTTGCCTTTATCTAGTTTTATGTGTAAAAGTTGAGTTCTTATGAAGTTTATGCTTAGGGTTAAGAGAAGATTGAATCCAACAAGAGTAGAGAGCTTAGGAGAGACTACCAAGCATAAGGTAAGTAAATTCCACTCAAAATCGAACTCAAGTTAAAGTAGAAAATCAAGTGAGTAGAGATTTCTTTTAAATATGCATATGTTTGATTATTGAGAAATTGAGATGAGATGGATGATTAGTTATGCTTATTGTTGGATCTACTTGAATATGAGGATGTGTGTGTGATGGTTTGATGATGGGCTGAAATTGGAAAATTGGAGAAACTTTTGGGATTGTTTTGCCGTGTAGGTATGGTGATGTTACAAGAGAGTTTTTCTCTCAATTTGGATGGTTTAAAAAACAAATAGAATGATAATTACATTAGGGTTGTTTATGCACAAGTATTGTTTGATGAAATGCTAAGAGAAGTAGAGTTGAGTAGAAACCTTAATTTATGCAACATTGCATATGCGCATTCATAAGTGCATTTAAGTAAGAAATTTAAGCATGAGTCATCCATATGCATATAATTGTGTATGTGTAGAAACTTAAGAAAGAATAAAGAATGAAGACTAAAGAATAAAGAATAAAGAAAGAAAGAATAAAAACATTCTAGAGAAGAGAAAGAAAGAATAAGCATTAAAGAATTAAAGAAAGAAAAATTGTTAAAGAATAGAGAATAAAAGAATAGAAAAGAAAAGAAAAGAAATAGAAAGAAGAAAAATAAAATGCATCTATATGCTTATTGCATATGCATTTCATTTATGCCTATTCCCATGAATTTTATTATGGTTAGAAAGAATAGAAGAGTAGCAAGAAGAGAAAGAATAGAAAGAGTAAGAAAGAAAGAACAAAAAGAATGAGAAAGCTTGAACAAGCAAAGAAAAGAAAAGAAAAGAAACAAGAAAGAAAAGAGAAACTTGGGCAAGCAAGACAAGAAGAGAAAAGAAAAGCATAGAAAGAAAAAGAAAAGAATAGAGAAGAAAATAATAGAAAAGAAAGGAAAAGAAATAGAAAGAAGAAATAAAATACATCTTTATGCATTATTGCATATGCATTTCATTTATGCCTATTCCCATGAATTTTATTATGGTTAGAAAGAATAGAAGAGTAGCAAGAAGAGAAAGAATAGAAAGAGTAAGAAAGAAATAACAGAAAGAAAGAAAGAAACAGAGAGAATTAGAAAGAAAGAAAAGAACAGTTAGAATTAGAAATATTGAAAGAAATAAGTAGAGAATTAAGTAAGGAAAGAATCAAAGAAGAAGAAAAGTTAAGGGATTTACTTACTGAGCATTTTTATGCTCACCCCATTGTTTTTCCATGTTTTTGCAGGAAATAGGTGAGCAGCGGTCGGAAGGATGTCGACAAACGGAGAGAATTGGTATTACTGTCCATTGTCGCTAAGTTTTTGTACTTGTTATTTGATATATGTAAAGAATTATGTTTTGCAAGTAAAGAAAAATTTGGGCCCAACTATTTTCATATACCAATTATGTATGTTTTTATTGTATATGTTCTAAAGTATATTAGTAGAAAGCAGTTATTACAGGTCCTAGATAGGCAGTACTATCAACAGCCACCGCGGAAATACAAAAGGCGATGGATTAGTTTGCTATCAACGCAAACGTCTATCAACACAGGTCGCATACTGCTCAGAACCCTCCAGAAGAATGGCTGTGATCTTAGAAGCAATTTTCAAATGTGGGGTGACGATACCCTTTCACCCCTTCATCAGGTCGATCCTTGACCACTTCGAGGTCACACCATTCTAGTTAACACCCAATGAGTATATGATAGTGGTCGCTATGTATATCGCATGTGGCGAACACAAACTCAGCGAGCTGACAGCTATGGAGCTCAGCTGCACCTACTATTTGAAGAGGAGTAAAGATAAGGATTCATACTACCTCTCAAAATGATCAACGATCAAGGGAGCGATATTTGGTTACCCTAGCAATGTCAGGGCTTACGAAACCAAATATTTCTTCTTCGAGTATGATGGTGTTTGTAAATTTAGAGAGTCGAGTAGATTTTTCTTTAATTTCCAAACAGTTTATCCCTTATCTTTAACCCTTCCTTAATAAATAAGGCTAACACACCGTTGATTTCTTGCAAAAAACAAAATGACCAAGTTGTCGGCTTTGACAGATTTCAGTCGCATCGAGACATTCGGTCTATTGCCTGACCAAATTTGCGACACGAAACTGCTCGTGACCACTGCCAATTTACAAAAGTACGGTTTCTTTAGTCCCGAGGTGTCCTTGAAAGCTCCAACTCGTAAGTATCTTCCCATGCAGGAGAACTCTATGTCTTTATCAACAAAAGACTTTCTTTGCTGACACACTTTCATGTCGCGCAACAACCATGCCACCAAGGGTCTCGAAGACATCGAGGAGAGCTGGGGGATTCACATTCCCCAGAATCGACCTGATTGAACCAGCTGGAGTGACCTTCAGCGATGTCCCCAATGGAGGGATACAAATTGGTGTCGAAAGGCAACAACCCACGGAACAACATGAAGAAGCTCCCCAGCCTATGGCTGCTTACAGTTCGAAGAAGAAGACCGTGGGCCAGAAGACCAGGAAGAGAAAACAACTACCCACCAAGAGGAATCGGAGTCTAAACCAGAGGGCTTTGAGGTGTTGCTAGAAAGGTCTCAGGCCTACCACATCTTTCACTTGGGGATGCCCTCGAAGGATGCCCTCGGCACTCCGGCTACTCCCGAGAGTTCGCGTAGGGGAGAGGGAATGACCACTGCTGGCCAGAGGAGAGCGGGTAAACAACGGGCCGAAGAGGTGCCTGCCTTCTCGAGGCAAGACCCGTCTGAGTTGGATTCACTAAGGCAATTGTCGAAACACTTACAGTCAATGGTATACACCGTGTTAAAATGCCAACTCGCCGTGACCTTTACGGGTTTGTGGCTTCTCGACCAACTGACCTGGTGGCCACCGTGCTCCAGTTGCAAAGTCAAGTAAAGCAGCATGTTCTCTTTGAGAACTTTTCAATACCAACCGATCTCTTAGTTTTTTAAGATCTTAAAAAACTAACTTTTGTCTCTTTTCCCGTGCAGTCCTTGCTTACATTGACCGTGGCCTAGTAGAAAAGTGACATGGACTTTGCCGCCAGACTCCACGAGCTGAAAAAGGAGAATGCCAAGCTAAAACAAGATCTCGCAGCTGTAGATGCAGAGGCAAAAATGGCTCGCATTCAGGCAGATCAGTACTTGACTGAAAGAGATTCTGCTCTTCAAGCAACAAACTTTCAGAAGGGCGAGCTCGAGAAGAAAGATAATGACAATAAAGGGCCCCAATAAACAATGGCAAGGCTTACCAAAGAGTTGAGCGAGAGAGAAAAGGAGCTGCAAGCGAGCACTGATTGCGCAAAGGTGGCAGAGGAGAATCGAGCTCGACTGCGGGAAAACACAAAAAAGTAGAAGAGGGCGCTGTAGACGGACATCGAGCTACTTCAGGGGTGAGTCGCTTCATTGACCGAGCAGATGAAGTGTCAAAATCTCAAGCTTGAGAGGAAGGCTGTCCACTGGGTAATTCAAGCTATCTATAGCTTGTAGGCAAGGAATTCAAAAATGGACATCTTTGACCTCCCTGACAATTACCAAGCCACTCTATGCTCGAAGCCAAAGAGGCCAAATAGCAAGAGGAACAAGAACCTCCCCTGGAGGACAATTAGTTAGACATCAACATTTTTAGAGATCAGACAGATGATCCGGAGGTCGGTAACTAGCCAGAGGATCATGAGGCCACAGCCAGGGGTCCCAAAAACAAAGACTAGTGATTCCTCCATTTTTGATTTAAGTCTTTCCTGCTTATCATTATTGTAATTCTTGGTCGCTCATCTCTACACATTCATCGAACATATATAAAAGGAATTTTTGCCCACTTGTGATAGTATTTTTATACTTAAGCACTTCACAAAACAAATATGACATATCTGATCATCGAACTCGCAGAGAGTTATAAATAACAAGATTATTAAAATCTTGAGATTACGACACAAGTGTTTCTTCAAAGAGAATTGGAACAATCTTATTCATGAAATTTACAACAGCGAGAACTTTACAAGTAAAAATGATCAAAACTATAAGCGAGTTTAGAATTACTGATAATAAGGGCGAAGATGTTCAACATTCCAAGCTCACGGCACTTTGAAACCATTAAGCCTTTTGAGGTGATATGTTCTAGGTCATATTACCTTAGCGATACGATATGGACCTTCCCAGTTAGGTCGCAATACCCTCGCACTTGGTTCCCTTGTGCCAAGAATGACTTCTTTCAAAACTAGGTCGTCAACCCGAAAATCTCTTCTCCTGCCTTTAGAGTCGAAGAATCTTTTTGCCCGTTGCTGGTAGGAAGCTATCCTTAACCGAGCCTTGTCACAGTATTCTTCAACTAAGTCTAGACTTGCACGTAAGAGTGTCTAGTTGTCTGTTTCATTGAAAAATTCCCTCCAAAGTGAACCAATTCCTACTTCCATTAGAACCATTGCCTCGTAGCCATACACTAGCGAGAAGGGTGTTTGATGCGTTGTTACTACAACATGCATAAATAGCAAGTGCACTAGTCGCATAAAGTAATAAGGTGATGAGTGAGTATCGTTCCCACGAGGATTGGTTGCTAAGCACTAAGTTTTCTACTCTTTTCAAGTTGGAGCAACCGAATTTGTTTGGACTAATGGGAGAAAATTAAACTTAAAACTAAAATAAAAATTGCTAAATATTCAAAGCTAAATTATGAAAGCAAGATTTAAAAACAAGGTAATATCAATTTAAACAAACGGGTAGGGTTTTGACTTCATTTGGACTCTATGGATTAAACCTACGGATTATGCTATTTCCATATTCACATGCATTGATTGTAAATCAAATTCTCTAAATTGTAAAACATACCTTCTCAGGCTATGTTTTCCTACTTTTCCCTATTAAACTTCCGCACCCAACAATTTGAAGATTAATAGTTCTAAGCTCATTACGCACATGGAATCCTAGATTGATTTCATTGATTCTCAAATCTATCTCTAGCATTCAATACTACAATGGTGATTACCCAAGAAGCTTAACATGACTCATTTCTCAATCTCATCATGTTCATCAATTAAAAGCAATAAAATCAGAATAATTACACAATCCATGCAATAGCATATGAAAATAACAAAAAGCAATTGCTCAATCCATGGAAATCCGAATTACATCAAAACCCTAACCCAAAATGGGTTAGTTCATAGCTAAATCAAAATACACAGCAAGAAAAACAATAAACTCAAGGTTCAACATATTGAAATGAGAGAAAAGACAAGAGATCTCCCCTAGTTGAAGAATCCACCAGATTCAATCCCAAATCTTCTCACTTTTCAACCCAAAATTCGTCAAATCTAAAACTAAGGAGAATGAAAAATAAACTGCTCTAGCCTAAAAATGACTCCCCCCTCAAAATGGCAAAGTTTTGCTTTTATACTTTGCTCAAAAACCTAAGACTTTGCCTGAAAATGAAACTGTGCGTTTTAAAGAAACTAAAATTCCCAAACTTTACCGCGGCGAAGAAGGAATCTCGCCGCGGCAACGAAGTAAAAAAATACTCTCGTGCGTAACTCCTTTTGCGGCGATGAAGCACAAACTTCTTCGTGGTGAATCTTCATGAAGAATTATGAAATTATAGAATTGCCCTCCGCTTGCTTCTTTGCTTGATTCTTCGATCTTCGATGCTCTCCATTGGAAACAAGCTTCATAGTGCTTTACTCTGCTTCAGAACTCTCCCAACTTCTGAGATCCGCTTACTTCTGGGTCCAGAAACTCCAAATCGTTCATTATTTGCTCAAAATGTCCATTTTTGCCTGAAACACAAAATGTGTAGAATTAAGTAGCAATTCAGGTCAAAATGAACTAAAAAGTATCTAAAATCCGACCAAAAAGCCTAATAAAAACAGTATAATCCTCAGATTATCAAATACCCCTAAACTAAAGACATGCTCGTCCTCAAGCATCAGGTACCAAACTCAAAGAAAGAAAACAATAAACAACCAAAACACTACACAATAAAATTGGAAATGAACAAACAAAAAATTAGACTCAACTCAACATACAAATTGCCTAGAATTTATACAAGTCTCAGAGGTTGTTGAAAAATTATTACTAGAAAAATGTTCAACACTCCAAGAAGTTATAAGTTGCATCGACTATCTTTCTCTATTGGTCCCCCGAGTAGGTGATCCCCACTTCAATCCACCTTCCGACTTCCCGGATTATTTTATGCAGACATACAAAGTTTATCAAATGGCGGCATACTCCATAAGCCTAAATATCAAACTACTCTCCACTAATGAGGATTAGACATCGCTAAGAATCATAAGGTTTTTGCAAACTTGTAACCTTAGGCTCGGGTAGTGGGCTCCAAAGGAAAGGAAAGGATAAACAAACAAGAGAACTTGGTTTCCTTAAAGCAAACACTAAGACTTAATCCAACTCCCACTTCCTTTCTCAACCATCACTCAAAATGTCAATCATTTAACAACCTTCAACCATGAACAATTCTTATTTTTGCTATTGCAATGCAATTCTCAAAATAGAAATATAGGCTTTTTTTTTTTTTATATATATATATAACAAAAATCACAAATTGAGGTTAATTACCTCTCTTATTCTTCTTGCCCTTCTCACAACCCCCAAACTATTCTTTTAGTTCATTCACACAACTCTTTTAGTTACTTGTGTTTACATTAGGTCCAAAAATCTCCTAAAGGGTATGATAAAGTGTTTAGGGTAGTTGGATTGGACAATTTTTGGTTTGCAAGGAAATAAAAAGCAATGATAATCTCATAAGGCTCAAATGGGTGACTAGGGAACAATTCATTCGTGGGTTGGCTAGAAAGGCTCAAACGTTCCGAAAAATGCCTAAATCATTTCCTCAACAGTGTCTATTCCTAGAAATTTGCCTCAAGCACTTCTCTACTAGGTTCTAGAGTCCACCAACATTATCAAAACTTTACCTAACCACATAAAATGAATCTAAGCATGCCGAAATAAATGAAAATGGTGGTTGAACCACTCAACAAACCTCAATCAAAATTCAGTCAATCAACATAAACTTGCAGCAATACTTAACATTTTTCAACAATAAAAACCCAACAATCCTAGTCTCATCATAGACTTAAACATTTCATTATTGGCAAACACAACAAAAATAAAAAATTTCTCAAATTTTTCCCACCCCCAAACTAAAGATGACATTGTCCCCAATGTCACATTCTGCATAATTTAGGAATAGAAAAACAAAATCGACAAAGGTACAAGATAGTTCCCTGATTAATCCGTGAAGTTGAAGTTTCGCTCAACAGTGTGCACACCCGGTCCTTGACTTTTTCATCACCAAAATCTGTAAAAACAATTGAAAACTGTGGTGTCCACTGTGTTAGAAAAATTCACTAACTAATATGAAAATATTACAACCCTAATCTCGTCTTTACATCAACTAGGAAATTAAAACAAAAATTAAACAATCCAAAAACAAAAAGTATTAACTTAGTTCAATGTTCGAAATGAAATACAAAAACAACTAAAACAAAGAAAAATAATAAACAAAAACAGGTGCTCAGGTGCTCATTCTTCAGCCTCCTCGTCTCCCCCGACGTCGTCCTCTTCTGAGTCGGAACCCATCCATTCATCTGAATCCCAGTCAACCCATTGGAATTCCGAAGTATCAATATTGAGCTTGGTGAAGCAGCTGTTCTGCATGTCATACATCATCTGGGTCTGCTCTGCCAGCCAATCCTGACATTTTGCCATCCATTTCATCTGACCCATCATCTACTGCATCATTTCCCTCATAGTGGCTTTGGAACTGGATCATGTGGCAGCGCCTTGTGTGGTTCTCTATCGTTTTGTCCCTACGCTGGGTTGCTCATCGTCTGGACGTTCAAGATGCTTGTGATAATAGTCTGAGTCGAGAACTGAGGCAGCATGGATAAGTGGCTCATCATCATGTACCTCGGTTACTGCTTGGGTGCATAACTCTATAATGAGATGTGGGAAAGGGTAACTCCCTCACCCTGGTTTGGCTGCATGCAGAATGTTTTTCAAGGTAATTTGTCTCACATCCATTTGCTTTCCTGTGGCAATAGAATAGAGCAATAATGTCTTCTCATAAGTCATCGTACTATAGTGCGTCTCCGGCATCATCCTCGCACAAATAAAGTACTGCTACATCCGAGCTACCGGTGTCAAATTAGTTCCCTTGATGCTCTTCTTGCCCTTTTTTGAAACCTCCCAAGTGGTGTTCGGTTTTGTAATGACCGGAAGAATAATATCATCCTCAAACCGTGTCTTCCTAAAATCCTCATAATCATTACGGTCAATCTTAGGCAGGTTATAAAAATCATTAATGATCTTCGCATGAAATGCCACATCAGTACCCCTCACAAACACAGGACCAGATTCACACTCCGGGAGGTTGGCATAAAACTCTCGCACTATTGGCTCTACGACAGCATGTGCAGGTGCACTCATAAATAATTCCCAACGTCTCCCTCGACTCCAATCCACAGCTTGACCCGCGGTCAATCCCCACTCAAGAATAAATCCTTAATCTTTCCTTTGGATCGCCCCTTCATATCGTTTTCAGGCCTTATCACTCACAAATCGGTTGTCCACTTTTTTTCCTTTTCCTTTCCCATTGGACAACACTTTGAGAAGCATTTTTTTTTTTTTTTTCACACTACCAATCAGCTCAACAATTCAACTTAAAAATTCAACCCTAAGTGCCCTATGAACAACCACAATCAATCATGCAGTAAAACAACACTTCCAAAATTCGCACCTAGACCCCTAAACTCCGATTCTTCCAAACTCAACCAAACACTCCAAAATTCAAAACCCACACTCTTCAATACCAACAAATGCAAAATCAACACTTCCTCAAACAAAATCAACGCACAATAGCATCAAAAAATCCACAACTCAATCAACAATCAATATTTTCAGATCCACTACTCTAAACTCGAAATTGTACAATTAAAAGCTTAGGGAACTTGAAATCTTACCAAAACTAGGGAGCATTCACCACCAATTTCATCGATTGAGGCTCAAATGGCAAGATCCCCAAATTTTGAAAACCAAGGGTTTCCAAAACTTTCTTCAATTTTCGCAAAAATCGTTGTTAAAAAGAGTTGTTTTGGTGTTTGGGAGAGTTAAGAAATGAGGAAAAGTGATGGGAATTTGCTGAAGAAAACTCAGGATTGAAGTTGGAAAAATTTTCTCTCAATTGAATTTTGAACTTTTTCGTTAAAAATGAAAAAAATAGCGTGGGTATTTATGTTCTTCACTTTAAAACCCTAGAATCCTAACCCAGTCGATGCCGTGGCAAAGACAAATTCTTCGCCGCGGTGAATTTTCCCTTAGTGATTTTTGCCCAACATGCTTTGCCGTGGCGAAACAAAATTCTTCGCTGCGGCGGAAAAATATAGAAGATCATCGTGTTAGGAAACGATCTGAGTTGCGCAGCGGAAAAACAAAAATTTTACAACAATGGATCGTTCCTTAGAACCCAAATCAGGGCACATAAATTACAGTTTATATATAACAAGAATCTGCAGAAAAATAAAACTAGAGTTTTAGATCCATACCCACGTTGGAGGCTCCTCCAATATTGTCTCTGAACGTGTTTGCTACCGATCCAAGTGTAGGATCGAACCCACGAATTCCACACGAAGACAATCACAAGGAACCAAGGAGGGATTTGCTAGATCCTCCTTGGCCTTAAGAAATCAAGAAGGAAAACTTTGATTTTGGCACAAACCAAAATGGCGTGGGAGAGTGTTTTTCTTTGTGTTTTGTGTGTTTTCTTTTCTCTCAAAAGGCAAATTAAAATCTTATCAAAATCACACAAACACTTTTTCTTTTATAGGCAAACTTAGTTGCCCTATTCCCATATGGAATGGGCTTGGGCTCCAACCCAAACACCTCATGTTACCAAACACTCCCAATTAGATATTTTATTTAATTCATCATTATCTCAATTAAAATCAATTAATATGTAATTAACATTTAATAATAATGATGATTTAATTAAATATGTGCGAACACATATTCAAACGTAATTTCACTTATTTAATTTTTCTAACAAATTAAATAAAGGCTACGACCTCAGCAAATTTAATTGCACTATGAAATTACCAAAATACCTTTTCGCCCAAAAAGACAAAAACGCCCTTCTTTTTTCCTGGCTCTTAAATTATCTTCTATGTGTGTGACCCATAGGCTCCTCATCATACCGGCAGTGTATAGTATCGCGATTAACACCAATTAATCGTCTCACTAATACACAGACCAAGATTGGCCCCTAGCAAGGCATCATGGCCACCCGATAGATTCGGATTCAGCAAAGTAGCTACCTTTCAACGATATGGTTACCGTACAATACGATCCTTTCATCATACGTTATCTCGACGAGACGAAGGCATAGAAATAGTGTCAACCTTCGGTTACTCTCGATATTATATATTCAGTTTCTGGACCAATGACCCGTATTATAATCTGGATAGAGCAACAACTCAATCCCACTGTGGCCACAGTTTTAGTGTCATTGCCATATACTGAATTGCGCCGTGAGATAACTTCTCCCGTACCCGGGAGTGATGAATCCTCTGCAATCCACCATAGTCTTGATACACTCTTGATGCAGCCAATCACCACCGTATTGATAGCTCTGAATAGAATTGCGTTAGGCTAGTGTCAAACGCACCAATCGGTGCACAAGGCGCTCTGATATCTCAAGTATAGGATACATGCACCACCATTCGTTAGAGGATTTTTTCCATAGACACTGGGGTTACCATCCATATGGAATCCTCTGGTGGGTCAGTCTAGTGAAATTACTGCAGTGTATTGCCTACAGTAAGCACCCATGTGTTGCACCAAGTGTCACCAAACAACCTTGACAGTGAGATCAGTTACTGTCTTTCGACAGGGTCGTTCAACACTATGATAGCCTTACCGTATATCTGTGCCCTTACTCAGAATAATACGGAGCTACGGAAGTTTAGAATGGCCACCATTTGTTCTCATAGGGTTCTCACTATCAAGATTTGAAACACTTGATACCCTCGTCATGGTTCTACCATTCTAAGGACATATATCAAAACATATTGCAATAATAATGATTTACGCGATAAGAATAAAATACCTTTTATTGATTAATGAACATTATTATAAAGAGTCAATTCTACAATAATTGATTGGCTCTAGGGCATCTACTTAACACATTGCCTCGGCGAAGAACTTTCTTCGCCGCGGCTAATTTTCCCTTAGTGATTTTTGCCCAACTTGCTTCGCCGTGGCGGAAAAATACAGAGGCTGATGCCTCGACGCAGTCTGGGACTTTTTAAATTCCAAATTTTTCAAAATGTGCTTTACCACGACGAAGAAACTTCTTTCCCAACAGCGAAAACTGGAAAAATTCCATTTTCCGCCTTGATTCGAATTCACCTGAAACACCCAAAACACACAAATTAGTTTTATCTAAAATCATAAGAAAACTAAACGACTTCAAAATAATAAAAAACAACAACAATTGAAAACACTTGGGTTGCCTCCAAGAGCGCTTGTTTATGTCAGAAAGCTTGACTCTCTCAAGTTCTATGTCGGAATGTCAAGCCGGAGGGAATTGACTTGCAACTCATCACTCCGTCGATGTATGGCTTCAACCTCTGGCCATTGACTTAAATGTGTCTTTCTTTTCATGTGGCACCTCCACCGCTCTGAATGGGAAACTCTTGTAACTATGAGGGTTTGGACCATCAAGACCTAAGTTTTCTTGGGAAAGCCTAAGTAGAATAAACAATAACACTTTTGACCCATTTCAAGTTCTTCTTCCTGATATGCTTGTCATGCCACTTCTTGGTCTTTTCCTTATAAATCCTAGCATTCTCATAAGCTTCTTGCGGAACCATCGAGTTCATTCAAAGTCATCATCCTTTCTTCCCCAGCAGCTCATAAACCATGTTGAGCTGCTTCACTGCCTAGTAGGCTTATGCTCGAGTTCTACGGCAATGACATGTCTTCCCATAAACCATCCTAAATGGAGACATACCAATCGGAGTCTTAAATGCAGTGCGGTAGGCCGATAATACATCATCCAACTTTCATGACCAATCCTTCTCGATGGATTGATAGTCTTCTCTAAGATTACCTTTAGTTCTCTGTTTAACAGTTCCACTTGTCCCTGGTCTATGGATGGTAAGGTGTCGCAACTCTATGTTTCACCCCATATTTCCCAATAGGCACAATTGCCCGTGGTACTCCAAACCTTGAGAAAATATTCTTTCTCACAAAATTAACCACTACTGGGCATCATTGGATAGCAATGCAATGCTCTCACCCATTTTGATAGTAGTCCACCGCTACCAATATGTACATATTCCCGTAAGAATTTAGGAAAGGACCCATGAGTCAACTCCCATACATGAACAGCCAACAACAAGAATATTATCAGTGGTATCTCATCTCGCTTTGAAATATTCCCACTCGTTGACATTGATCGCATTCCTGAACCATCTGGAAAGAATCCTTGAAAAGGGTGGGCCAGTAAAACCCAAATTGAAGAACCTTGGGTGCTGTCCTAGCTCCTCAAAATGGCCACCTACTTCCCTCTCATGACAATGCCTTAGAATACTTTCCATTTCCTCTTCCGAAACACACCTACGTATCATCTGATTAGCACAGTGTCTATAAAGAAATGGCTCTTCCCAGAAGTAGTATTAAATCTGAGAAAAACTTCCTCTTTTGTTGGAAGGTCATGCCGAGGGGAGCACTCTCGCTGACGTAGTTTGCAAAATTGCATAACACGGTGCTTCCTCCACTCTCATCAATTTCTCATTCGGGAAAGTTTCTCTGATTGGGGTTCTTCTCATTTCCTGAATTGGTCGTTCAATCCTTGAAAAATGGTCCGCCACCACATTTTTCGACCATTTCTATTCTCGTATCTCCAACTCAAACTCCTGTAGCAATAGGATCCATCTTATCAGTCGAGGTTTCGCTTCTTGCTTTGCCAATAGGTGCTTGAGTGCTGAATGGTCGTGTAGACTTCACCTTGGCACCTAGCAAATATGAACGAAATTTATCAAATGCTAAAACCACAGCAACAATTCTTTTTCAGTGGTGTGTAATTCAATTGTGCACAGTGAGTGTTTTGCTAGCATACTGAATTACATGCAACACTTGTTTTTCTTTGTCCTAACACTACTCCTAGTGCAAAATCACTAGCATCACACATCAATTCAAATGGTAGTCCCCAATCGGGAATTGCAATAATAGGTGCAGACACTAAAACTTTTTTAGAGTTTGAAAGGCATGCATGCATGCATCATTAAAATCAAAAGCAACATCTTTATCAGTAAATTGCAAAGGGGTTTAGAGATCTTAGAAAAATCCTTGATGAACGTCTATAAAACCCCGCATGCCCCAAGAAACTTCAAACTGCTTTAACATTGGAGGGTGGTGGTGCTTCTAATCACGTCCGTCTTTGCTCGATCCACTTCTATTTCGTCTTTTGAAATTCTATGACCAAGCACTATTCCTTCCTGGACCATGAAGTGGCACTTCTCCCAGTTGAGCACCAAATCTCCCTGACATTGTGCAAAACAAAGAGAGATTACATAAGCAATTATCAAAGGACGAACAAAAACAGAGAAGTCATCCATAAAGACTTCTATAAACCGCTCCACCATATCTCCAAGATCGACATCATGCATCTCTGAAATGGGGCTGGTGCATTACACAACCCAAAGGGCATCCTTCAGAAGCAAAGGTGCCATAGGGACAAGTGAAGGTCGTCTTCTCTTGATTTCAGGAGCAATGACAATTTGATTATATCCTGAATAACCATCCAAGAAATAGTAATAAGCATGCCTTCAATCTCTCCAACATCTGATCAATAAAAGAAGTGGAAAATGATCCTTCCTTGTCGCTTCATTAATTTTCAGTAGTCAATGTACACTTTCCAGCCTGTGACCATCTTTTGGTATCATTCATTGCTCCATTTTACCACTGTGTAACCTCCTTCTTCGGAACCACTTGCACCGGACTCATCCACGGACTATCAGAATGGGATAAATATTCCCGCATCAAGAAGTTTCACCACCTCCTTTCTCACCACTTCCTTCATCGAAGGATTCAATCTTCGTTATGGTGAACCTAGGCTTGATATATCCTCAATGAGTATCTTATGCATGCAAAACGATGGAGAGATGCCTCTAATATCGAAATAGTCTATCTAATTGCTGATCTGTATTCCCTTAACACCCGAATTAAACCGCTCTTCTTCCAATTTGCTCAACTTTGAAGTGATTATTACTGGGAAGGTTTTTGATTCCCGAGATACACATATTTGAGGTGGGAAGGAAAGGTTTCAGCTCAAGCTTTGGAGGTTCTCCTTTCTTTCCTTTTCCTTCTCTTTTTCAAAATCAAATTCCTCAAATTCTAGATCTTGGCTCTCATCAATCGGCTGAAGTGCTTCCAACAACTAGCACATTCATTCTTGCCGACTCGTCTACCTCTATTGTTCTTGATTAGGCAATACATGTTTCTAGAGGTAGTTGGGAGTGTTTCTTCAATGACCTCCGTCTAGTCTATCCACCACATCAACACTAAAGCACGAATCTGACTGGATGGAAACTTCATAGCTTCAAACACATTGAACGTTATTGTTTCATCTAATCTTAATAGTAACTTTCCTTCTTGCACATCAATGAGTGCTCTTCCCGTGGCCAAAAATGGTCGGCCCAAAATAAGAGGCATTTCCTTATCTCCTCCATGTCCAATACAACAAATCTGCCGGAAAGATAATCTTGTCCACCTTTACCACACATCTTCGACTATACCCCTAATATGTTTGATGGATCTATCTGCAGTTGCAACGACATGGTCGTTGGCTTCACTTCACCAATTCCCAATCTCCTGAAAACAGAAAAAGACATTAAATTGATGCTAGCACCTAAATCACATAAAACTCGATCAAAGGCAATGTCTCCTATAATGAAGGAATAGTAAAACTCCCTGGATCTTTGAGTTTCGGGGGTGTCTTTCTGGAGAATGGTGCTACACTCCTGTGAGCATCACTGTTTCGTCATCCTCTAACTTCCTTTTGTTGGATAAAATCTCCTTGAGAAATTTCACGTAGCTTGGCATCTGTTGCAATGCATCTGCAAAAGGAATGTTAATATGCAATTTTCTAAATATTTCAAGAATTTGGAAAACTGCTTATCCTGATTCTTTTCTTTAGTCTCTAAGGAAACGGCACAGGAGGAGTGTGATGTGCCAATTCTGGTGGTATCTCAGAAATGCAATTTCTCTTTCCTTGTCTTTGCCTCACTTCCCGTTTCTATTCTTTCCCTAGAAATAGAGGTTTCTCTTCAGTAACTATCTCTTCATCAACCTCCCCATCAGAGTCTTCCTTTTTCTCTCCCTTTGATGGACTTTCTTTCTTTTGATTTTTCCACCTCTTCCAACACTGTCCCACTTCTCAGAGTTATTGCATTTGATTACTCACGTGGGCTAGTCACTGTGTTGCTCGTAGTGAGCCTGTGGTCCTATTTAACTTTAACCAATTGACCCACTTGTACCTCCAAGTTCCGAATGGATGCCTTTGATTTCTGAACTTTGTTCTCGTCTCATTCACAAAATGTGTGGTCTCCTACATAAACTTTCTAAACATGTCCTCCAATTTTGTCACTCTTTGCTCTCTGATTGATTGTTCAACCTGTTTGGTTGTTGGCAATGCTCTTGGTTCCATTGATTGTTCTGCTCATCTGTTGATTCTGATTGCCCTAAGACAGGTTGGATGATTCCTCCAACCAGGATATATGTGATGGAGTACGGATTGTTCGATTGCCTTTGATTTCCTGCCAAGTAGTTAACCTGCTTCGATGATGCTGAAGCAAACGTGTTCCCCACTTGACAGTTGCTGCTCACGTGATTACCTGCACAAATTCACAAGTTAGTTGAGGTGCTTGAATGGAATTTACCTGCATACTTCCCATTGTTTCTGAAGTGCTGTTAGTTGGGTTGAAATGGCTGTATATGCATCAACTTCATGAAGACCCATCTATTTCTTCGGTTGCACCCTCTCATTAGGTCCTTGATAATTGTTGCTTGCCAGAACTTCAAGCAACTTATGAGCTTCTTCCAGAGCCTTATTTTGCAGTGCTCCTCTCGATGCTACATCCACCATAGTTTGCACATTTACCATCAATCCGTTAAAAATGTTTGGACTTGAATCCAAACTGGCAACCAGATGTGGACACCTTTCAGTAATTCTTTGTATCCTCCCAAGCCATACAATGATTCTGACTCTTCCTGTAGAAACAATGTGATATCATTTCTCAGCTTTGCCGACTTTGCTGGAGGAAAGAATTTGGTCAGGAACTTCTGTGCTAAATCGTTCCATGTTGTAATCGTTCCTGTTGGTAATGCCATTAACCATCCCTTAGCTTTATCCTTTAATGAAAATGGGATAGTCTCAATCTGATGGCGTCATCTGACACTCCGTTTGACTTGAAAGTATCACAAATCTCCAAAAAATTGGCAATGTGTAGATTTGGATCTTTGTTCAAATCTCCCCTGAACTGTGTCGACTGCTGGTATCTGGATGATTGCCGGCTTTATCTCAAATTTGTTCGCTTGTACTGCTGGTCTAGTAATACTCGACCCACTACCATCAACTGAGGGAACTGAAAACTCCTTTAGTGTTCTATTTTCAACCATCTACAACTATGACTTCTAGTTCCACTGTAGCCTCTCTTCTCTGTTAAGTCTTCGAGTGGTTCTTTCAATCTAGGATCACAGGACCAGTGGCTGACGTCTTACTCTTCGCATAAACTACATAGAGAAATAGAAAGAGTGAGATCACAAACAACCTAAAGAAGAATAAAAATTAAACAAACAACATTAAGCAAAAATACAGCTCCAATCTAGCTAACAGAAGAAAAATTTAATGTAACACAAAACTCAATCCCCGGCAACGGTGCCAAAAACTTGATGCGTTGTTACTACAACATGCATAATAGCAAGTGCACTAGATCTAAAATAATAAAGTGATGAGTGAGTATCGTTCTCACGAGGATTGGTTGCTAAGCACTAAGTTTTCTACTGTTTTCAAGTTGGAGCAATCGAATTTGTTTGGATTAATGGGAGAAAATTAAACTCAAAACTAAATAAAAATTGCTAAATATTCAAAGCTAAATTATGAAAGCAAGATTTAAAACAAGGTAATAACAATTTAACAAACGGTAGGGTTTTGACTTCATTCGGACTCTATGGATTAAACCTACGGATTATGCTATTTCATATTCACATGTATGATTGTAAATCGAATTCTCTAAATTGTAAAACATACCTTCTCAGGCTATGTTTTCCTACTTTTCCCTATTAAACTTCTGCACCCAACAATTTGAAGATTAATAGTTCTAAGCTCATTACGCACATGGAATCCTAGATTGATTTCATTGATTCTCAAATCTATCTCTAGCATTCAATACTACAATGGTGATTACCCAAGAAGCTTAAATGACCCATTAATTGTAATAGCCATACTACTCAAATTCTCATAATAAAATACATATAAATTATATAAAGAAATTGGGCCCAAAATTTATTTTATTAAATATGTACATATATTCTTTACAACATATACATTTTTTTTACACAAACTTATAATGTGTACAAAACTATTAAAACATGGTGGATAGTGTAACCGCTTCCCCTCACGTGTCGACATCCATCCGACTGCATCCTCACCTGGATCCTGCAAAACATAGGAAAACAACGGGGTGAGCACTAAAACAACATTCAGTAAGTAAATCCTCTACTCATGCTAGCCCCGTAACTCTCTCTCTCTGATTCTTTCCTTACAACTCCTCGTTCAATTTCTCTTTGGGTACTTCTCTCTTTTCTCTTTCTCTTTCTTAGAACTCTTTTCTATTACCTCTTTAGCAAGTCACGAACCCATCTTACCGGGGGCACGGCGGGACTCACTCCCACTCTACATGACCTCTACTCATTCTAGCCGATGGACTCGGTTATGCATGGATTCGGAACCCTTGGCCACGTGAGTGTAAATCTCTCTCTCGGGTACTCGGGTATAGCCCTCATCCGCATGCACTCTCACGGGCTACACCACTTCTCTATCTGATATCTCGGCCGCTCTCTCAATGCGGCGTACATGCGGGAATACTCTACCCATTACTCACGGGTTCCCCATCGCACAACCTATCTATTCTCTTTCTCTTAACTTTAGAGTAGCTATACTCAAATTCTCTACTAAATCTCAAGCTACTTCTCAAGTGTATAAATAAAGGTGTAGAGCTAGCTCATGCTCCCTAATGCACTAATGAAATGCCAACTACAAGATTTCCTCAAAACCGTCATTCTGCACAGGTCACACTAAAACGGCCATAACTTGTGTTATACACCTCGGATACTACGATTTTGGTCTCGTTTTAAAGCTTAGAAACAGGGATACAACTTCTCTGTTTTGGTCTCAGCCCAGTTCAAACCGTAAGATGCCCAAAAATACTTATAAAGTCACGGCAGTGACAGGGCAGATTTCACCTAGGCATTTCATCAAGCAACTGATGTGCATAAAACACTCTACGAATTACTACTATACTTCATTCTCAGCCATCCAATTGGGGAAAAACTCCCTCAAATACTCATAATCCCTATCAAGAAAAGCACTCCCAAAAAGCTTCACACAACATCTCTCAAACTTCATCTCAAATTCCATTCTCAATACACAATTAAAACACTTCTCATACATGGAATCTATCCAACAACTACAAAAATAGCTACTCATCTCAATTCATTTTCTCATTAATCTACTACATACTGATCATGCATACATCTACACACAAAAGCTTGTTTAAAACTCAAGTGGTTGGATTTACTGACCTGTGCAAAGATGACTTCTTTAGCACTTTTCCTTCCCTTTGTGGTCTTGTCTCTTCTCTACAACTCAAAACAACCACAAGGACAGCAATAACCAAATAAGACTTTACTACAATTATAAGAAAACTCACATCTAAAGCATGAATCCTACCTTAGGACCTTAGATGAAATCTCTACTCAAAACCCCTCTTAAATCCCTTAGAAATCTTGGAAGATGGATGGAGAAATTGAGAGAAAATGGGCAAAGGGAAGAGGCGGTGAATGAAGAAAAGGGTTCTCTACACAACCCTTTTAGTTATATTATAGCTCCTTTCCCATTTTGCCCTTGCTCTTCCTTGGAAATTCCATCTATATCCTTTGATTCTTTACAAATACACCCCCATCCAAACACAATCTCTAAAAATTCCTTTCATTTTACTCCCCATTTTCCTACTAATTAGGGGTAGAAGGTCATGGCCCCAAAAGAAGAATTCTCTAGAAAACTCAAGAAACTTTGTCTGGCTCGTCGCCGCGGCGAAGAACTTTGGTCGCCTCGGCGAAACAGGGCAGAACCTACCGTGGGTGCAATCTCCTCCTCGCCGCGGCGAAACTTCTTCTTCGCCCCGGCGAAGATTGGATTTCCAACTTCACCAAAACTCAACCAATTTCAGGCAACAATTCAACCAACTAACATACAAACTCAATTAAAGTTGAAACAATAAATTTTAACTAATACGCAAATCTTAAATACGTACCTCAAGTGGGTATTACATTAATAACAAAAAGCAATGCTTACCATGGAAATCTGAATTACATCAAAACCCTAACCCAAAATGGGTTAGTTCATAGCTAAATCAAATACAACAGCAAGAAACAATAAACACAAGGTTCACATATTGAAATGAGAGAAAAGACAAGAGATCTCCCCTTTGAAGAATCCACTAGATTCAATCCCAAATCTTCCCACTTTCAACCCAAAATTCGTCAAATCTAAAACTAAGGAGAATGAAAATAAACTGCTTTAGCCTTAAAATGACACAACCCACCCCCCCCCCCCCCCCCCCCCCCCCCCCACCCCCCACCCCCCCCCCCCCCCCCCACCCCCCACCCCCCCCCCCCCCCCCCCCCCCCCCCCCCACCCCCCCCACCCCCCCCCCCCAACCCCCCCCCCCCCCCCCTTAAAAATGGCAAAGTTTTACTTTTATACTTCGCTCAAAAACCTAAGACTTTGCCTGAAAATGAAACTGTGCGTTTTAAAGAAACTGAAATTCCCAGACTTTGCCACGGCGAAGAAGGAATCTCGCCGCGGTGACGAAGTAAAAAAATACTCTCGTGCGTAACTCTTTTCGCCACAGCGAATCTTCATGAAGAATTCTAAAATTACATAATTGCCCTCCGCTTGCTTCTTTGCTTGATTCTTCGATCTTCGATCTTCGATGCTCTCCATTGGAAACAAGCTTCATAGTGCTTTACACTGCTTTAGAACTCTCCCAACTTTTGAGATCCGCTTACTTCTAGGTCCAGAAACTCCAAATCGCTCATTATTTGCTCAAAATGTCCATTTTTTCCTGAAACACAAAATGTGTAGAATTAAGTAGCAATTTAGGTCCAAATGAACTAAGAAGTATCTAAAATCTGACCAAAAACCCTAATAAAAAAAGTATAATCCTCAGATTATCAGTGTTTCTGAAGTAAAGTTTCTCGGAGTTGTTCTATATGCCCATAGAACTTCTGGGAGAGCATCGACCCAATTGCCTTTGGTTACGCCGAGCTTGGCCTTCAATGTGTGCATAATAGTCTTGTTGACAACTTCAACGTGACTATTGGCTTACGGTCTTGCTATTGAGGTGAATTTCTTATGAATCCCTAGTTCGTTGCAAAACTGCTTGAATTCCTTATTGTCGAACTGCTTCCCATTATCAGAGATGAGTGTATGAGGAATCCCATAGCGACACACTATATTCTTGAAGATGAAGTCCTTGAGCTTTTTTGTTGTGACTGCAGCCAAAGGCTCTGCTTTGACCCACTTAGTCAAATAATCCACTGCGACCACTACATACTTGATGCCCCCTTTATCGATTGACATGGGCCTTATGAGACCATTTCCCCACATAGAGAATGGCCAAGGACTGGTCATTGTCGTTAGCTGGTGGGAAGGAGCTCGTGGGATGTTCGTGAACCTCTGGCACTTATCACACTTCTTCACAAAGTTAAAGGTATCCTTATGAAGTAGGGGCCAATAATATCCTTGACAGACAATTTCATTGACGAGAGATCATGCAGTAGTGTGATTACCACAAATCCCTTCATGTACCTCTCTTATGATGTAGTTTGCTTCATCATCAGTTACACATCAGAGGAGGGGAGTTCTAAACCCTCGGTTATATAACTGATCCTCGATAAATGTGTAACGAGTAGCTCTAGTTCGCAAAGACTCTCACCTCAGTTTAACTGCTGGGTAAAGTCCCATCTCGGAGATACTGAATGATCAGAGTAATCCAGGAAGTAGATTCGGTTGCAGCTATGGTCTGCTCAAGTGAGCTGATATTAGGAACCTTGATGTATCGAACTAGAATACTGTCCGGAGTATCGAAATCCAGCGATGAGGCTATTTTTGCCAAAGAATCCATGACAGAGTGAATCCATGACAGAGTTACTGTCTCTCAGGATTTGCTTGATCGTATAATGCTTGAAAGGCTCGATTGCAACCTTGGCTTTCTTCAGATAGTTAATTAGGTTCTCTTCTTTGGCTTGATATTCTCCCAAAATCTGATTGACAACCAATTAGGAGTCACTATTGATGTCGATTGCATCTAACCCCATTTCTCTTGCCAATCGTAGACCAGCAAATAACGCTTCATATTCAGCCTCATTATTTATAGCTTTGAACCCAAACCTAAGGATTCCATGAATGCGGGTCCCTTCGGGACTGAGGAGCAGAAAACAAACTTCGGCTCTTCTTCTGTTCGAAGACCCATCAACATAGAGGCTCTAGGTTGATAAGTTTCGAATAGTTTTTTGGAGAACTCCGCTGGCTGACTATTTGGGTTCCCGATCTGGCTGGTAAGAGAACCGCGAAATAAAATCAGCAATAGCCTGCCCTTTGATTGCTATCTTTGGTCTGTAATGCAGATCGAACTGACTTAGTTCCATAGCCCACTTGAGCAACTTACCCGAAGCCTCCGGCCTCTGAAGAACTTGTCTGAGTGGATAGTTGGTCAAAACATGGATGGTGTGAGCATGAAAATAAGGTCGCAGCTTCCTAGAAGTGATTAGTAGGGCATAAGCCAAACGTTCCATCTCTGGATACTGCGTCTCGACGTTCAGTAGTCGCTTGCTCGTATAATATACTGGCCATTGAACTCTACCTTCTTCCCGAATGAAAGCTGCACTGACCGCATACTAAGAGACAGACATGCAGAGAAATAATATTTCCTTGGGAAGAGGCTTTGACAGAAGATGTGGCTTTTCGAGATTCTCTTTTGTACTCTGGAAGGCTTGCTCACATTCCGAAGTCCATTCAAACTTCTTGTTGGCCCTAAGTATAACGAAGAACGGTAAGCAACAATCTGTTGCTCTTGATATGAAGCGACTAAGAGCCGCTATTCTCCCATTTAAGCTCTGAACTTGCTTTCGATTGGCGGGACTTTTCATATCTAGGAGAGCTTGGATCTTTTGGGGTTGATTTCAATTCCCCGATGGTTAACCATATACCCCAGGAATTTCCCTAAGGATACTCCAAATGAACACTTAAGAGGATTAAGCTTCATTCTATATCTTTGAAGAATGTCGAACATCTCTGCAAGATTAGCTATGTGATCTGAAGCCACATGCGACTTGACAAGTATTTCATCAATATAGACTTCCATTGATTTTTTGATATGTTCAGAAAACATATGGTTAACCAGACGCTGGTGGGTTGGCCCAGCATTTTTTAGACCGAAGGGCATGACCTTATAAGAGTACAGTCCTCAATCTGTAATGAATGAGGTATGCTCTTTATCGGATGTGTACATCGAGATCTGATTGTACGCCGAGTAGGCATCCAAGAAGCTTAACAGCTCGTGCCCAGAGGTAGCGTCGATGAGTTGATCGATTTTGTGCAGAGGGAAACTGTCTTTCGGACAAGGTTTGTTGAGATCAGAGAAATCAACACAAGTTTGCCACTTGCCATTGGGTTTCTTCACCAAAACAGGATTGGCGATCCAACTTGGGTAATGAGTCTCCCAAATGAACCCATTTGAGAAGAGCTTATCCACCTTAACCTTAAGAGCAGCATAACGCTCTAGGTCATGGCTCTCCTCTTCTGGCGAACTGGCTTGATCGCGCTATCGATGTTGAGTGCATGACATATTACATTTGGGCTGATCCCGACCATGTCAACATGAGTCCATGCAAAAACATCAATATTTTGTCTAAGGATGCTCTTTAGGTTGGCAAAGAACTAGGGGCTGAGATTGCTTTCAATCCTCAATACTCAAGTCGATTCATTCTGGTCGACCGATTCCTCAGATAGAGTCTCAACAAGTCCACTATGGGAATACTCCTGAACACAATGATCTATGTTGTCTTTCACTAGACCTGACTATGGTTCGATTCTACTAATTGCCATAGCCTATTCGGGAATGCCCACTGGCCTCCCTTTCCCTTTGTATGTCATCTGCACTACTCTTATATAGTAGTCGTAGGATTCACTCTAAAATCCTTTAACTTCCCCACACCCCATAGGAGTGAGAAATTTCATCTTCAGATGATAGATGGAGGTGACAGCTTTGAAGTTCCATAGTAGAGGTCGTCCCAAAATGTCGTTGAAAGTGGACAGACAATCTACTACTAAAAACTCCATCATTTTAGTCACTTCGTGGGTATCACCCAAAGTGACAGGAAGTGCAATCGTTCCTTTGCGAATTAGATGATCCCTAGTAAAACCATAGAGAGGGATAGAGGCAAACTTCAGATCTGCCTCGTCCAGTTGCATTTCCTCAAAAGCTAGCTAAAATAGGATATTCACAATGCTACCATTGTCCACTAGCATCCTGTGGACTTTGTACTGACCTATTTCAGGCGCGATAACGAGTGCATCGTCATAGGGGTGATGCAATCGTATTGTGTCTTTTTCTTTGAGAAGGTAATCTCTTCTTCTCTGTGCACCTTAGTAGGTCGCAATGCCATGCTCATCATACTCACGGGGTCATGACAAGCTTCTTAAGTATACATTTCCTGAGCACCTTAAGAACTCCCCGCGAGATGTGGTCCTCCAAATATGATCCCAACAAGGTGGAGACCTTTGTGACCACGACACTTATTTCCCTGGTCCCTTTGATCTTTCTCCCGAACGAGAGTTGGACTATCAACATACTCCTTGAAGTGCCCCTTTTTAATGAGGTCTTCAATTGCCTTCTTGAGAGCCCGACATTCATCAGTATGATGCCCATTATCCCGATGATAATGACAATATTTCGTGTTGTTCCTTGCCGCAGAGGGATTATTCATGGGTTCTGGCTCTCCGAGCAAACTAGCTTCTTCTGATTTGTCCATAATAGCTGATACTGATGCATTCAATGGAGTATACTAATTCTTGTTACGATCGCGATGAGGAACCTGGACATAAGATTTCTTGGGCTCAAACCATTATTTCTTTCCTTTTCGTTGATTGTCATTGGCCCATCTGCGATCAGCTCTCCTACTATTCTCCCCCTGGCCTTCTATCCCCTGGTTAGGGGCACTGGTCGAAGGACTGAGGTCGTGGCGATTTAGAGCAACCACGAAATTCTCGATTCGGAGGTACTTCTCAGTAAGATTGTAGAAGCGGGTGAGGGAAATGTCATCCTCAGATTGCAGCTTTTTCCACAATTCGGTTTGCGGATGAACCCCTGCAATAATGAGAGTCTGAACTGACTCCTCAGGTGTATTATCCACCTTATGCAACTCCTTGTGGAACCTGTGAATATAGGACTAGAGAGACTCATTCCTTTCTTGCCGTTTGTTTCTCAAATAGCTCAATAACATCAAGAACTTCCTATTAGCCTGGAAGTGTCTCAAGAATAACAAACTCATATGCTGCCACGAGTTGATAGATCTTAGCGGAAGCGATCCAAACCAGCGCTTGGAATAGGCAATCAGAGTCACTACCAAACAATGACATTTAGCCAAGCTGGAAACTTGGTGAAGCTTTATGAGGTCATTAAACTCATAAAGGTGATCCTGCGGATCAGATTCCTATCGAATGCTCGCATATCAGGCATTCTAAATTTTAACGGGAGAGGAGCAGCTAACACTACTGGAGAAAAGGGAGATGCTTGCCCGCACTCATTCTGCTGAGCTTTAAGTTGATCTAGAGCTCATTGTAGCTCCTCAATTTGAGGAAGTGAAGCTACTTGGGGATTGCTTTCTGCAACGTGGGTTCGACCCTAACGATTATAGTTGAGGAAAGACCGCAGGTCGAACTCTTCCTCACCTCAGCCAGGGTCTTCGACATGCCTTGACACACGCTGACTGGAGCCATGTGTAGGCAGTGAACAGCCAGGGGAGCTATCCCAACCTCCACGATGGTCAAAACCGACCCGTGTATGGTGGGAATTTCCCTCGCGGTGATGGTCGGGGCCATCATGCTGGCAATGAAGGGAATCTCCCTGCCTTGTACTCTTATGGGGGTGTCCACGTGATGTGGCGTGGGACAGCTCATGATGTGACATATCGCCAAGTCGTAAAGCCATAAATATTCTACCCGCTTCACGACCGGCATTCGCTGGTCCCTTGGAGCTCTTTGGCCCATTATCTGTCACCGTATTTCCCTTGTCTTTACACATTGTAGTGCGTCCGACATGAGCTTGTGCCCATTTCTATGCTTTAGTATGACCTATAGGCGTCTTTGGCGGCAGCACCGCCTTATCAAAATCGGGCTGTATGACCTGATCCAAATGGTCTAGACTTCGGCTAATTGTTTGGAGAGTATTGTTAAACCTCTCCAGGTTACTCCTGACAGCTGGATCAAGCTATGAGCTCAAGGGAAAATCCATCGCGGTATTCTCCGGAATGAGAGGTACTTCGAAAAAAGTATCATCTTGTACCCGGGAGATTTCCTCGGGGTTAGGGCTAGTTCACTCAGTTTTGAAACCATGAGCCATTTGTTAGCAAGTAGAGCTGATTGATTAGAGATTCTTGATGAAGAACCAATACTAAATTACGCTCTCCTTCTAGCGCCAAACTATTGATGCTTGATTTTGACACCAATGATTCGCACATGTAAAGTGCTAAGCTGACTTAGAAATTACACGTGAATGAACAATGCAATTAAGTAAATGGAAGATGATTTTTAAAGTGGTTCGAATGCTTAAAGTGAATCCTACGTCCACTATTCTTTTATATATATGAGGTTATAAGAGGTCGCGTATAGCGAACAACGAGTAGAGGTACAAATGACTGATTATTCAGAGAGAATATCGAGTAAGTCTCTTTCTCGCAGGTTATCTATGTTATGAGAATAAAAGGTTACAATCAGAATGCGAGTTTTTTATCAGAATCCCCAAAATGAGAGAGGGAGCCCTCTATTTATAGTAGAAGATTTCAGGAAAATGATTACAAATCTGCAGGTGGGCAGGTGTAGTACAATTCCTACCGCGCTCCCCATTGGCTGATTACATAGGAGATATCCTCAAATCGCGTAGGGCTTGGACAGGTGGGTGACTCCTATCCACTCATAGACAAAACTTGAGTCTGCCAAGTTGATAACAGATATACTCTTTCTGTCTTTGGATGACATGGTAGCTCCTAATGGCACAAAGCCTTCCTGAACTCTGATTGGCGCTTGCTGACATAAGCTCGTATCAGCCTTGATTTTTTAGGCATAACAACTTAGATCATGACTAAAACATAAAAGTTATAGAGCTACATCTTAGCTTTCAAACGCCACCAGAATCAGGTCAATCAGAGTTGTGTAACTAAAGGTACACCCATTTTAGTGTAGCGTGTTCACTCACTCTACAACACAAAAATCCTCTGCCGCAAACAATATTAAAAAATCCATAACTTCTTTGTTTGAACTCCAATTCTTGAACCGTTTGTTCCCATACGATTCTGATTCTTTCCTCTTTAATGTTCATGCTTGAAATCCTCATTTTTCAGCACCTAAATACCTAATAATTCATCAAACATACCCATGATTCTAGAAAACAAAAGAAATTAAGTAAAATTAACCAATTAAACATAATTCCCTCACAAAATTCCCTTAAAATCACTAAGTATGAGTGTGCTTCCAAGCACTCATCAGGTTTGCAAGCTTAAGAAGCCCATTTATGGACTTCAACAAGCCTCCCAACAGTGGTATTTAAGATTTCTCACTGTTATCTCTTCATTTGGTTTTGTAGAGAATGTTATGGATCAGTGTATATACCACAAGTTCAGTGGGAGTAAAATCATCTTTTTTGTGCTATATGTAGATGATATTCTGCTTGTAACCAATGGTTTGGGTTTGCTACATGAGGTGAAACAATTTCTCTCTCAACACTTTAGTATGAAGGATATGGGTGTGGATTAGCATTAAGATTTATAGAGATAGGTCTTAACATGTTTTGGGACTATCTCAGGAAGCCTATATTAATAAAATTCTTGAGAGATTTAGGATGAAGGATTGTTCACCCAATGTTGCACCCATTGTTAAGGGTGACAGGTTCAATCTGAACCAATGTCCCAAACTTCAGATTGAAAAGGAACAAATGAAGAACATTCCTTATGCTTCAGCTGTTGGAAGCCTAATGTATGCTCAAGTCTATATTAGACCTGGAATTGCCTTTGTAGTTGGCATGTTAGGAAGATATCAAAGTAATCCAGGTTTAGATGGAGAGCTACAAAGAAGGTCATGAGGTATTTTCAAGGAACTAAAAGTTTTATGCTTACATATGGAGGGTCTGACATTTTGGAGGTCATCGAATATTCAGACTCAAATTTCACTGGCTGTGTTGATTCTCGAATATCAACATTTGGATATGTTTTTATGCTAGTCGGAGGTGCTATATCTTGGAGAAGTGCCAAACAATCTTTGGTTGTCACTTATACCATGGAAGCTGGGTTTGTTTCCTATTTTGAGGCTACTACACAGGGTATTTGGTTGAGAAGTTTCATTTCTGGGCTTGGAGTTGTTGAGTCTATCTCTAGGCCAATAAGGTTGTATTGTGACAATTCAGCTGATGTATTCTTTGCTAAGAACAATAAGAGTGGAAGTCGAAGTAAACACATTGACATTAAGTACTTAGCAATAAGGGAGCACATTAAAGCCAAAGAAGTGCTCATTGAACACATACATACTGAGCAGATGATTGTTGATCCTCTGGAAAAAGGCATGCCGCCAAAGACATTCAAGGATCATGTAGTTCAAATGGGACTATGTCTCGGTTTGTTATTATGAGAGTTAATACTTTCATTAACTGAAACTTTGTAATTTAGTTTGTTTTTTCTTTTAAGTTGTATTCATTTTGGTTGGAGAAAAACAAACATTCTGGAAGACCTGGAACAAACATTTGAGGTTTGTTCATAAAGTAATATTCCACATTTAAGTGTTTATTTAGAAAGAAAAAAATTGCATAGTAATACATGGAAGATAATACTTGTTTAGAAGGAACTTACTGCTATGGTTCATGCAATTCTATTTTTCTAATTAAACATAAAGAATATAAAACTTTAAACATAAAGAATATAAAACTACTATGTTGTTGATTGTATAGTAAAATTTTGGACCAAGTGGGAGAATGTTAGAATTTTAATTTATTAAAATTTATTAATTACTATTTGGTCCTTCACTTTTATATATTAGTTTTATATAATATTTAAGCTGAGTAGTTTCTCAGCAGTTGAGCAGTTATCCCCAGCAGTTGTCTTTAACGGAAAGACTTCTGCGTACTTTGAAAGGGGAATAATTACAGGTCTCCAATACACGCAATTACTTATGATATTCCCAAAACGTACTTTAAAATGGGAACAATTACAGGTCCCCAATACACGCAATTACTTCTGATATTCCCAAAACCATTGTTCTGAGAATTGTAGTGCATTGGAAGAATCTGTAATCTTTGAAGAAGACAGCAACAACAAATTACTATGGCTGGAGGTTAGTAGTATTGATTTATTTCTGCTGTATTTGCATATGAACATGTAATTTTTTTTTTGTAGCTAGTTTACTTTGGAGGTATAAAATGAAAACTCACTAAATATATCATAGAAAAACATATATGGATATAAGGTAGTGGGCCCAAAAATAGCATTACTTTTATATACAAATCTCTACATCAAGTACCATAGTCACAAAAATAAACTCAAAAATACAGTCCGACAGTGTTGCCTTTCTCCTCTGCTACTTGACGTCCCATCTGACCACATCTCGTCTACTACCTGCAAAAATAGTGAAATCAACGGGGTGAGCACTAATTGCTCAGTAAGTAAACCCACAACACTTCTATTATTTCTCCGTTACTCAGATTCTGAATTTTCTTTCCTTACACCAAGCTTCTCTATTCTTCTCTGTTTTCTACGATTCTAGTTTCTCACTTACCGATATGTAAGCACAAATAGGGAAACTAACTTGGGATAGTAGAAATAGCATGATGCATATGCACAGATGCATAAACTTTTCTATGCAATTCATTTTCTTTTCTGTTTTTCTGTTTTCTTTCTTTTTTTGTTTCCCTTCTTTCTTTTATGTTTCTATTCTTTCTTTTCTGTTTTTCTTGCTTTTCTATTCTTTCTTGCTTTTTCTATTCTTTTCTTTCTTTCTTTTCTATTCTTTCTTTGCCAATCGGACTCAGTTAAGGCATGTATTCGGAACCCTGGCCGTGTAAGTGTATTCTCAAATTCTTTCTTGGGTACAATCCTCATCCACACAGTCCTCATCCACATGCACTTCTTACGGACTTTACAAATTCTTCTTTCTTATTCTGAGGCCGCTCACTAAAGGCAGCGTGCATGTGGGGTTATTCTTCTCTGTCACTCACGGGTTTCCCATCGCAACAACCTTCTCTTCTCTTATTTTTTTATATTTCTTTAAGTAAAATTTCAGATCTGAATTGTTCTTTAATTATATTTCTTAAAACAATAATTCTACATTTAATTGTTTTTCTTTCCTTCCCTTTATTCTTTAATGTTCTCATACATGTATATGTGCATGTAAATATGCTCATTCTTTGCTATTCTTTCTAAATGCAAATGTAAGAATGTAAGAATGCATTATGGCATATAAAGATATCATCATGGAACTAGTATTCTCTACCAATAACATTTGCCATAACAAAATAATAATCCAACATACTCATGTATATGCACTTTCTTTGACATTTCATCAAACACCTTACTGCACATACTGTTAGAGTAGATGCGCTAGAGCCAATCAATATTGTAGAATTGACTCTTTGTAATAATGTTCATTAATCAATAATAAAAGGCATTTTATTCTATATCGCGTAAATCATTATTTTGCAATAGTATTGATATATGTCTTAGAATGGTAGAACCGTGGCGAGGGTATCAAGTGTTTCAAATCTTGATAGTGAGAACCCTATGAGCACATATGGTAGCCATTCTAGAAAGTCCGTACCCAGTATTATTCTGAAGTAAGGGCACAGTAATACGGTAAGGCTATCATAGTGTTGAACGACCCTGTCGAAAGACAGTGACTGATCTCACTTGTCAAGGTTGTTTGGTGACAACCTGGTGCAACACATGGGTGCTTGCTGTAGGCGGATATACTGCAACAAGTTCATTGGACTGACCCACCAGATGATTTCATATGGATGGTAACCCCAGTGTCTATGGGACAAATCCTCTACGAATGGTGGTGCATGTGATCCTTAGACTTGAGATCACCGGAGCACCGTGCACCGATTGGTGCAGTTTGACACTAGCCTAACGCAGTTCTTTTTAGAGTTGCCAATACGGTGGTGATGGCTGCATCAAGGAGTATCAAGGCTATGGTGGATTGACAGAGGATTCATCACTCCGGGTACAGGAGAAGTTATCTCACGACGCAATTCAGTATATGGCAATGACACTAAAACTGTGGCCACAGTGGGATTAAGTTGTTGCTCTATCCGAATTATAATACAGGTCATTGGTCCAGAAACTGAATACATAATACGAGAGTAACCGGAGGTTGACACTATTTCTATGCCTTCGTCTCATCGAGATAACGAATGATGAAAGGATCGAATTGTACAGTAACCATACGTTGACAGGTATCTACTTTGCTGAATCCGAATCTATCGGGTGGCCATGATGCCTTGCTAGGGGCCAATCTTGGTCTGTGTATTAGGAGACGATTAATTGGTGTTAATCGGATACTATACACTACCAATATGATGAGGAGCCTATGGGTCACACACATAGAAGATAATTTAAGATCCAAAGAAGGGCGTTTTCGTCTTTTAAGGCAAAAGGGTATTTTGGTAATTTCACAGTGCAATTAAATTTGCTGAGGTCGTAGCCTTTATTAATTTGTTAGAAAATTTATAATAGTGAAATTACGGTTAAATGTGTGTTCGCACATATTTAATAAATCATCATTATTGTTAAATGTTAATTAAATATTAATTGATTTTAATTGAGAAAATGATGAATTAAATAAATATCTAATTGGGAGTGTTTGGCAACATGGGGTTGTTGGGTTGTAGCCCAAGCCCATTCCATATGGGATGGGAACTTAAATAACACTATAAAGAAAAGGTTTTAGTTGAAAATGGTGGGTGTTATTTTATTATTTCATTTTCATTGAAAAAGGAAAACCTCCAGCCAAAATACTCTCCCACGCCGGGTTTGGTTTTTGCAAAATCAAATACCTTTTGTTTTCTTCTTGATTTTAAGGCCAAGGAGGATCTAGCAAATCCCTCATGGTTCTTGTGATGTCTTCGTGTGGACCTCTACGGTTCGATCCTACACTTGGATCGGTAGCAAACACGTTCAGAGACATATTGGTGGAGCCTCCAAACGTGGGTATGGTTTCTTAAACCTTGAACTTTTTTTTTTTTTTCTGCAGATTTGATTATTTTATATAAACTGCGATTTTTGTACCCGGATCTTGGTTTAAGGAACGATCCATAAAGTTTATGTTTTTGTTTTCTGTGCGTAACTGGGTCGTTTCTAACGTGGTAACAGAGCCTGGGTATCAAATTTTACAATATTGTATGATTTATAACAGTATTTGGTTGATAACATGTTGTTTTGCAAAATCTGAAAAATCTATTTATGGATGAATGATTCAAATGATATACTGGTTTAATAATGTGTTGTGGAGTTATATGGTTGGTTAATATCCTGGTTGAACGTGTGTGCATTTGATTTGATTTGGATTCGTGTTTGTACACGAAAAACTACAAAAACGCGAACTGTACGAATTGGGGATTTCCAGGTCTCGCCGCGGCGAAGTGTCTCTGGAAGTTTCGCCGCGGCAAAGATAAAACCTTCGCCGCGGCGAGTACATACTGTAAACCTCGCCGCGGTGAGAAGAAAACTTTCGCCAGGCCAAGTCGTAGCTCCTTGCGCGGGCGAAGTCTAAGCTTTACCAATTCTGTATTTTTTTTATTTTTTTTTTGCGAAGGGTCTAATCTGTATTTTTAATAACCAGCAAAGCAATGTACATTTGCACATTTAAGAGAGTAATTAATTAATAAACCCACAATTCAAAAATTGATTATTTTTTAAATGTATGCTTTGTACTTGTTTGTATATTGCATGGTGTCCGGTACATGAGCCTTAGACCTAAGGGTGAATGTTTTAAATTATTTTGGTATGTATGGTTGTAATATTTTTTTTTTTTAATAGGGCCTGCGTGTCCTGCCTTCTTTCCCTTCTTGATGTACATCTTTCTCATCTCATTCCCCTCGAATGTAAATCGAGGTTTCTAAATTTGTTCATGTAAAATTAGTATATTAATTTTATTGTAAATTTAGATGATGTTTTGTAATGTACTTGGAGTCGGAGCAAAGAGAGGCAACCATACTTGAAGACTCAAGATGTTTTTACAAGACCCCTAGGTGAGCACTGATCTTATAGGCTCGAGGAAATCGGTTTTAGTTGGGCCATGTACCGGTACGTTTAATTTTTGCTTAAAATGCATGCTAAGGTTGAATGTTGAATAACATGCCAAACAATGTCATTCTAACAAAGATAATAATCTGATGAGACATTAAAATCAAACCCTGAATTAAAGTATTAAGTCACGAATGCCTTCCATCACCATGGTTTTAATCAAACCATTGTTCGTCGAAACCTTGTTCGCCAAAGCGAGGTACACTTCTACCAGTGGGAGGTTAAATGCATTGGAGTTTTCCTTAATGGTGATAGGTCGACTTAAAATGACGGTTTTGCTTGTTCGCCAAAGCAAAGGTTGATAAACGCGTCATAGGCATAGTAGAGCAGTACACATATTGTGTGTACGTGGTGACATGTAGTGTCCACTCTACTGATAACTGAGAATCACACTTGAGGACAATGGTTGGAGCCATTGGATTGTGTGATTGGCTTGTTGGCTTTTTCACATTTGAGGTCGATAGTGGGAGCTATAACTAGTGTGGATTAAGTTTGTTTGCCTACCTGATCCACTCATTTTGGCTTGTTCGCCAAAGCGAAAGTTTGAAATGAGAAGGATGGGATCTCGGTCCACTAGGAAAGTCAACGGGCTTTCCCGAGTTAATAGTGAGGGCTATTGGCTTAAGTAAAATAGTGGGAGCATTGTTTAATAAAAGACCATATTAAATAATAAAGCTTTAATAAACTTTATCTTTTCTACAATGTGAGATTCACCAAAAATGAGCATTATGAACTACGACCGATAATTGAAAAAGAAAACAGGTTGGATGGATCCAATTTCTCTGACTGGTATCATAATCTTCGGATTATACTCAAGTCAGAAAAGAAATTGTATATCCTTGAAAAGCCATACTTGGCTGAACTTGATCTGATGCCACTCAGGAAGTTAAGGATACTTATCAAAAGTTCCTGTGATGATGATAGCGTACAATGCTAGTTAGCATCAATGACACCTATGCTGCAAAAGCAGCATGAGAATATGGATGCTTCTTCCATTATTCTACACCTCAAGGAGCTATTTGAAACAAATGCTTAACATGAGAGGTACAAGGTGTCGAAAGCACTGTTTGGAAGTCGTCTGATTGAGGTGCCTAAGTTGGTCCTCATGTGCAAGATGATCGAGCACATAGAGAGGCTTGAGACTTTGGGATGTGCCTTGGATGCAGAATTACAAATGAATTTAATTCTGCAATCCTTGCTGACTCTTATGCTCCGTTATAATGAATTTCATATGAACACGATGGAGAAAACCCTGTCAGAACTTCTAAACATGCTAAGGACTGCAGAGCATGACTTGAAAATGTCCAAGCTTGTTTTACTGGGTGTGCCAGTAAAGCAAAGTGTAACGGCAAGGGTAAGGTCAAGCCCAAGCCCAAGCCCAAGCCCAAAGGATAGGTGCTCTTGGCTTCAGAGTGGCAAGGGAAGGGAAAGGTAGTCTGCTTCTTTGTGGCAAGCCTGGCCACTGGAGGAAACCTGCAAGGCTTTCCTTGCAAGCAAGAAGAAGTCAGAGGCTACGACTTCAGGTATTTATGATTGAGATTAATTTCTCTCCCTCAACATCTTGGGTCATTGACACAGGATGTAGTACTCACATTTGTACTGATGTGTAAGGACTAAGGCAGAGTAGAGTGCTCGCCAAGGGAGAGGTGGACTACGAGTTGGAAATGGAGCACATGTGGCTGCATTAGCTGTAGGGACTTATTGTTTATCTTGCCTACGGGCTGTATTAGAATTACATAACTATTATCACGTACTTCTATTTCTAGAAATATTGTTTCAGTATCGTTTTGGATAATATGGGGTACATTTTGAGATATCTAATGGATTGTTGTCCTTTAGTTTGATTGGTATTCTATTTGGAATTGCAAGGTTATATAATGGATTATATGTTCTTGATTTAACAAATAAGATATTCTCAATGTTGAAACCAAGAAAGTAAACATAGCGATCAAAACCAAACATATCTCTGGCATTGTAGATTGTGTCATGTTAATAAGACCCGCATTGCAAAACTTCAAAGGGATGGAGTTTTGACCCTTTTGACTTCCAATTTGAGGTATGCGAGTCATGCCTTTTAGGCAAGATGAACAGTCTCATTTCACAGGACAAAGTGAAAGGGCTACTGAACTGTTAGGCATCATCCATAGTGATGTATGTGGTCCACTAACAGTTGAAGCCAGAGGTGGATATTCATACTTCATCACATTTACTGATGATTTTAGTAGTATGGTTATGTCTACCTTATGAGACATAAATCTGAAGCCTTTGATAAATTTAAGAAATTCAGGAATGAAGTACAGAATATGTTGGGTAAAAGTATTAAAGCTCTTCGGTCGGATCGAGGAGGTGAATACTTAAGCTCAGGGGTTCAGAGTACCTGAAGGAATGTGGGATAGTATCACAACTACCCCTCCTTATACACCCCAACACAATGGAGTGTCAGAAAGGAGGAACAGGACCTTAGACATGGTTAGGTCCATGATGAGTTTTAGTGATTTACCTGCATCTTCTAGGGTTATGCCCTAGAGACTGCGAACACGTTTTGAACCGTGTGCCGTCAAAGTCTGTAGATAAGACTCATATGAGCTATGGAGTGGGCGAAAGCCCAATTGTCTTATCTAAGGATTTGGGGTTACGAAGCTTATGTTAAGAAATTGACTTCGAACAAGCTGGGCCCAAAATCCTATAAATGTATATTTGTGGGGTATCCAAAGGAGACCAAAGGATACTATTTCTACCAACCAAAAGAGCGCAAAATTTTTGTTGATCGATTGGTGTCTTCTAGAAAAGGAATATTTCTAAGAAGTACTAGTGGGAGAAAAGTAGAACTCGATGAAGTTCTAGACCACAAGATATACTAGACGAAGGATAGGATGATGTGCCACAGGAAGTGGTTGAACATCAGAGGAGGGTACTCCAAACTTGTGGACAAAAGTGAACCACTCAAGTAGCACAGGAGCTGCGTAGATCTGGGAGAGTACGCCAGAGCCCGAGAGATACGGTTATCTCGTGACTCAACATGGTGACTACTAGTTTACCAAGACGATGAACCTAGAACCTAGATGATGCTATATCTGATCCAGATTTCATTAAATGGCTGAAGCCATGAAATCTGAGATGGACTCCATGTACCAAACCAGTGTGGTCTCTGGTGGAACCACCGAAGGGGTAAAACCATAGGGTGTAAAGGGTCTTCAAGAAGAAGACTGACAGGATGGCAATGTGCATACTTATAAAGCACGGTGGTTGCCAAAGGTTTCAAACAAATTTATGGCATTGACTATGAAGAAACTTTTTCGCGGTTGCCATGATTAAATCCATCTGGAAATGCTTGCAATAGCTGCATATCATGACTATGAGTTTGGCAAAAGGATGTCAAAACTGCTTTCCTGAACGGAAACCTTGAGGAGGATGTATATGACACAACCTGATGGTTTCGTTTTGATAGTCAAGTAATAAGGTATGCAAGTTGCAGAGATCCATTTATGGATCAAGCAGCTTCAAGGAGCTGAAACATCGTTTTGATGACGCTGTAAAAGAATTCGGTTTTATCAAAAACGAAGATGAGCCTGTGTTTACAAGAAAATGAGTGGAAGCGCAGTAGATTCTAGTGTTGTATGTCGATGACATACTTCTGATCAGGAATGATATACCGAACTTGCGGTCGGTAAAGACTTGGTTATCCAAGTGCTTTCCATGAAGGATTAGGAGAAGCAGCCACATCCTTGGTATAAAGATCTATCGTGATAGATCATGTAGGTTGCTTAGCCTAAGTCAGAGTGCATATATGACAAAGTACTGAGGAGATTCAGTATGGAAGAATCCAAAAAGGGATTTCTTTCGATGTCACAGTATTTATCTCTCTAAGGAATTATGTCCTAATACACAAGATGAGAGAGATAGGATGAGAGGATCACATATGCGTCAGTAATTGGATCCATCATGTATGCCATGCTATGTACTCGGATTGAGTCTATGTGCTTTGAGCACTTGTAGTAGATATCAATCGGATCCAGGTGAGCGCACTGGATGGCTGTCAAGAATATTCTTAAGTACCAAAGAGGACTAAGGATATGTTCTTGGTTTATGGAGGGGAAGATGAGCTCACTGTAAGAGGATACAGTGATGCTAGTTTCCAAACGGACAAAGATGATTATCGATCGCAATCAGGTTTTGTATTTGTCTCAATGGCGGTGCAGTGAGCTGGAAGAGCTCTAAGCAAAGCACTGTAGCGGACTCTACAATGGAGGCTGAGTATATTGCATTGTCAGATGCGGCCAAGGAGCATCTGGATTAGAAGTTCATTACTGAACTTGGTGTGGTTCCCACGATTGTGATCTTATAGACGTCTATTGTGACAACAATAGAGTAATTGCTCAAGCCAGGGAACCACGGTCTCATCAGAAGTCTAGACACATACTCAGACGATTCCATCTCATCAGAGAGATAGTTGAGAAGAAAGACGTGCAGATTAGTAAAGTGCATACTGTGACGACATCTCGCAGATCACTGACAAAGCTCTGTCGAGCAGAAGCAGAAGGCACTTGAGATCATTTGGTATTAAATCATGAATGATGGCTATAATGCAAGTGGGAGATGTTAGAGTAGATGCCCTAGAGCCAATCAATATTGTAGAATTGACTCTTGTAATAATGTTCATTAATCAATAATAAAAGGCATTTTATTCTATATCGCGTAAATCATTATTATTGCAATATGTATTGATATATGTCCTTAGAATGGTAGAACCGACGAGGGTATCAAGTGTTCAAATCTTGATAGTGAGAACCCTATGAGCACATATGGTAGCCATTCAGAAACGTCTGTAGCCCCAGTATTATTCTGAAGTAAGGGCACAGATAATACGGTAAGGCTATCATGTGTTGAACGACCCTGGCGAAAGACAGTGACTGATCTCACTTGTAAGTTGTGGTAACAACCTGGTGCAACACAATAGGTGCTTGTTATAGGCGGATATACTACAAACAGTTCATTGGACTGACACCAGATGATTTCATATGGATGGGAACCCCAGTGTCTATGGGACAAATCTCTAACGAATGGTGGTGCATGTGATCCTTAGACTTGAGTCACCAGAGCGCTTGTGCACCGTTGATGCAGTTTGACACTAGCCTAACGCAGTTCTTTTTAGAGCTGCCAATACGGTGGTGATTGGCTGCATCAGGAGTGTATCAGGCTATGGTGGATTGACAGAGGATTCTCACTCCCGGGTATGGGAGAAGTTATCTCACGGAACATTCAGTATATGGCAATGACACTAAAACTGTGGCCACAGTAGGATTGAGTTGTTGCTCTATCCGGATTAATACAGGTCATTGGTTCCAGAAACTGAATACATAATATCGAGAGTAACCGGAGGTTGACATATTTATATGCCTTTGTCTCGTCGAGATAACGAATGATGAAAGGATCGAATTGTACGGTAACCATATCGTGTGCAGGTAGCTACTTCACTGAATCCGAATCTATCGGGTGCCATGATGCTTGCTAGGGGCCAATCTGGTCTGTGTATAGTGAGACGATTAATTGGTGTTAATCGTGATACTATACACTGCCGATATGATGAGGAGCCTATGAGTCACACACATAGAAGATAATTTAAGATCCAAGAAAGAAAGGCGTTTTCGTCTTTAAGGCAAAAAGGTATTTTGGTAATTTCACAGTGCAATTAAATGTGCTGAGGTCGTAGCCTTTATTTAATTTGTTAGAAAAATTAAATAAGTGAAATTACGGTTAAATGTGTGTTCGCACATATTTAATTAAATCATCATATTGTTAAGTTAATTAAATATTAATTGATTTTAATTGAAGATAATGATGAATTAAATAAATATCTAATTGGGAGTGTTTGGCAACATGGGGTGTTGGGTTGTAGCCCAAGCCCATTCCATATGGGAATAGGGCAACTTAAATAACACTAAAAAGAAAAGGTTTTAGTTGAAAATGGTGGGTGTTATTTTATTATTTCATTTTCATTGAAAAAGAGAAAACCTCCAGCCCCAAAATACTCTCCCACGCCGGTTTTGGTTTTTGCCAAAATCAAATACCTTTGTTTTCTTCTTGATTTCTTAAGGCCAAGGAGGATCTAGCAAATCCTCCTTGGTTCTTGTTGATTGTCTTCGTGTGGACCTCTACGGTTCGATCCTACACTTGGATCGGTAGCAAACACGTTCAGAGACATATTGAGAGCCTCCAAACGTGGGTATTGTCTTAAACCTTGAACTATTTTTTTTTTCTACAGATTTGATTATTTTATATAAACTGTATTTTTGGTACGGATCTTAGTTCTAAGGAACGATCACTAGAGTTTATGTTTTTGTTTTCCGCTGCGTAACTGGGTCGTTTCCTAACACATAAAAACCCTAAATTGGTTACACTTCCACATATCTCTAAGTCACCAAATTGGAGCAAACAACTCCCTAAAACCAACAATTAACCTAACCAAATTTCATCCTCCTCCTTTCTACATCCATTCTTTCATTTTCATCCAAAATCCCATCAACTCAACAATACAAATACATACTTCTCATCACATACCAATAAATCAATTCTCATCACCTACTAATAAGTCACTTCTCAACATACTAATAAATTACTTCTCACACATAAAAAATAATCTCATGGCCAAGAAATTCACACATAAATAACCTCAATTTCAATCCATAACTCTCATCATCCAAACACACATACAACATATAAAAAATTTCTCTACACAAGTATTTATCCAATCAAAGTTAAAGTTAGATTTACTTACCTTGAATTTGAGATGTCCAACACTATAATCTCTCTGTGGTAGAATTCTCTTTCCTCTTAAACCCTAAGCATATAAAACCATAAGAATTCAAAACTTAAAATTCAATCTCACATCTTGGTGCAAGAATCTTACCTTTGGATGCTTAGAATTGAAAATCTATTAAAATTAACTAAATCCTATGAATTTCCTTGAAAATTGAGTGAAGAAATTTGAGAGAATTTGGGTGAAGGTGGTGTGAACTATGGGTAGAGTGGCTAGGGTTTCTCTTCTTGAACTCTTGTATATATATATATATATATATAATATATAATATTTATATATATATATATATATATATAATTATATATATATATTATATATATATAATATATATATTTTCCATTTTACCCTTGCACTCTATCTATGCCTTAGTCAATTACAAAAATGCCCTTATTTTATAACTTCTCCATGTTATTCTACTTCTTTTCACTTTTTTTCAATTAATTATGAGTGAAAAGACCATTTTACCCCTATGAGATTTAAGGAATTTTTCACACTTGTTCAAGATAACTTAAAAAATCAACTAAAGATATTAGGGCATAAATAAAGCTACGTACTGATGTGGGCATTACAGGACATTTATATGGATTTATATGATTTGGCTATATACATGTTTATTGATAGAATAAAATGTTTAACAAACTATGGGCAGTACGTGGACATAAAGATCCAAGGAGAGCCACATGGTTGGAGGCTTGGAGAAATAAAACTTGGCTCGAGTTGGAAAGATGATTTTGTTATCAAACCGATACATTCTAGCCTTCAAAATATGATACAAAATCACCAACAACTCAGCATCAAAGACTGTAGGTATAAGGAGGGAAAAATTTGAGCTAATATAATTCCAAAAACTCCGAAGTAGAGCCAAATTGCAAGTGAGACGTGTTGAAAATATATGCCAGCCAAGACCAAATATGTTGAGCATAACTACACTCAGTAAAAAGAAGGGCACTAGATTATTGACATCTCTCATCATGATGAGTAAGCAAACTGAAACAAGGTGAAACTCTTTTGTCTTTAGCAATCATGTAATGCATTCTATCTCTTTTTACTCCCTACAATTTCAACGAATTTTGAGTGAAATGACTATTTTACCCTAATGCAGTTTAAGACATTTTCTTCACATTTTCCTTAAAATAACCTAGCAAAATCAACTAAAGGCATAAGAACATAAATTAAATTACGTACCTCCATGTGGGCGTTACATATCATCAGTTGGGATTTTTATGAAAAAGCTTCCAAGTATAAGAAAAAATTTCAGGGAATAAAATTGGACCAGATAAGTTTCCCCAGTTTGTATAGCCTAAGCATCGGAGAAGAAATTGTGGCAGTTTCCTAGGTTTAAGTACACAGACATCAGTGTTGGAAGATTCCCAAATGAATTTATCATCATCATTCTCCAAAAGAAAACATCTTGAATTTGGGGGCAAATGTGAGGGAAATTAGTCTTTAAAGCGTCTAGAATATACCATTTTTTGTTGGCAATAATAGAGTTAACTCTTCAGAGAGGAATTTAAGGGAAGGCTTGAATGTTAAAAGATTTTAAAACTAGTTGATTGAGTCAATGATCTCTCCAAAGTTTACTGAAACTCTGTTACCAACTAGCCATCTACTACCAACAGTAACAAATGGAATGGGAGGTATGACTTCTTTCCAAATAGAAGACATTTTGTAGCAAATAAATGGCTATACCAAACGAGATTATATGTAGCTTTGAAGAACTAACTCTCAGGGTTATTCCTGATAAAAATAAGTTCATGTAGATGTTTGAATGGTTGCATTGTTTACTTTATGAAAATCTATAACACCTAAGTTACCCGAGAGCTTTGGGAGGGAATTTTTTTCTTTCAACTCAAGTCCGCAGCCAGAACTCTCACCAGCTGTTTTGCTGCTACTTTTCCAGATTTAGTCCTCAAATCTGGGAGGAGCTTTCTTCCCGCTCTGTTTGACCCTTTTCCGACCGATTTTGGCTGGATTTTCTTTGTTTTCGGCGACTACCCTTTTTCACGAACCCCCATCTTCTCGACCAATTTCTGGGCATTTCTAACGTCGAAAATCTGCACCACCACCAGCATTAGATTCCCTGTGGTCTTCCCTTCAAAACCCATTCCACCCCGTCGTCTGTTAACTCTCCATTTGCCAGAAAATCGCACGGCCTTTTTACGCAAAAGGCCATTTTTCAGTCACTTTTCCAGCCGTTTCTCAAGTCGGAAATGGTCGCCGTTACCACCATTCAATCTACCTTCTTTTGATCTTCAGCCCCTTGTCTCTGTTTCCATTGCTTACTTGCTGGTATCGACCGCGTGTTTCTGCCAAGGGACGTCAGTTTTTGTGCCTCCAATCACCAGGTTTTTCTTGGATTTTATTTTATTTTATTTTATTTTTGCAGCTTCCTGGAGTGCTTGCATAGTGTTGGGTGGACCAAGCCTCCCACAATTTTTCTTGGGTTTCATTGCCCCCACTTGCTCGCTATTTTTTCCCAGCGCCCGCAGCAATCTTAGCGCCGACGACAGCCCCCGAGCGCCCAGCCTTCTATTGCGACCAGGTGGGGGGCAATGAAACCTAGGCAAAATTGTGGGGGGCTTGGTCCGCCCAATACTATTCAAGCACTCCAATAAGCTTCACAAACCAAAAATATCCAAGAAAAACCTGGTGATTAGAGGCACAAAATTGATTGTCCCTTAGCAGAAACATGCAGTCGATCCCGCTAACCAGTGAGCAAGCAACACAAACGAAGACAAGGGGACTGAAGATTAGAAGAAGGCGGATAGAATGGCAGCAACAACGGTTGTTTTCAACGTGAGAAACGACTGGAAAAGCAATTGAAAAATGACCTTTTGCGCAAAAAAACAGTGGGCTTTTCCAACAAACAAAGAGTGAACAGACAGCGGGCTGGAATGGGTTTTGAAAGGGAGACCACAAGGAATCTAGTGGTGGTGGCGGCGTAGATTTTCGACAACAGAAACACGTAACAACCCACAAATAACAACTACTACGTAAAGACACAGTCAACCCAATGGATAACAATCCACTATCCGCAAAACCCAAACTATAATAAATCACCCCAAGACTTGGGTAACACATGAACCCGACTGTTAACATAATAGACTAAGTCAATTAACAAAATAAACTAAGCTTATCAGAAGGCCTCAAGTCATGCCCATGGCAATCCTTCCCCCATCAGTAGACCTTGCCCTCAAGGTCAGGGAAGTCTTTTTGCAGCTGCTAAAATTCCACCCAGGAGGCGTCTTCGTGTCCTAGCCCCTTCTATTTGACAAGCAGTTCATTCACGGCTCGTCCTTTCTTCTTCTTCAAGCGCCGCTACAAAATTTCCTCAGGCTCTACTTGCGGCCCACCCCCAACAGCCACCGGTGGAATGCTAGTCACCAACACATTCTGAGCGCCCAACTTCCTCTTCAAACACAATACATGAAACACGGGATGAAGGAGGGAGGTGGAGGGAAGATCCAATCGGTAAGCAACACTACCAATGCGCTCCACGATCTGATAGGGACCATAAAATCTAGGTGAAAGCTTCAGATTCTTGCGCTTGACGACCGAATGTTGCTTGTACGGTTGGAGACGTAGGTATACCCAGTCACCTACTTCGAAATTCCTTTCCGTTCTTTTTAAATCAGCAAAATGCTTCATCCGTTCTTATGCCACTTGTAGGTTCCCCCGTAAAATGTGCAAAATCTCATCCCGACGTATCAACGTGTCCTTCATCGACTGAACTGCAGCTGTTCCCGATGAATACGGCGACAAAGGAAGAGGTGGGTATCCGTAAACTGCCTCAAATGGGGTTATTTTTGTGGACGAATGAATGTTTGTATTATACCACCACTCGGCAATAGGCAACCACCGAGACCAAACTTTTGGTTTATCACCTAAAAACAACGTAAATACTGCTCCACACACTTGTTAACGATTTCTGTTTGACCATCCGTTTGTGGATGATAAGCTGAAGAAAATTTGAGCTTAGTCCCATGCACTTTGAATAATTCTTTCCAAAATAAGCTAGTAAACACTGGATCTCTGTCACTGACAATAGAACTAGGCATGCCATGTAATTTAAAAATGTTGGCAATAAAAATCTGTGCAATTGTAGAAGTTGAGTAAGGGTGCGCCACTGGAATGAAATGCGCATACTTACTAAGCCTATCCACCACGACCATAATTACACTGAATTTGTTAGAAAGAGGTAGCCCTTCGATAAAGTCTAAGGAAATGTCTGACCATACTTTAGTAGGAATAGGCAACAGTTGGAGGAATCCCGCTGGGTGAATATTTTCAGTTTTGTTGCGCTGGCACACATCACATTCCTTAATGAATTTCTTCACATCTTCTTTCATACCCTTCTAGTAATAATTGGCTACAGCTCGATGAAGAGTTTTATGAAGCCTCGAGTGGCCTGCTTGAGGACTTCTATGAGCCAAATTAAGCAGCTGCTCCCTGATAGCAGTAGAGTCACTAATATACAGCCTACCCCTGTAAAACAACAAGCCATCCTTCGTGTGATATTTAGAGTCATCAAGGATTTGTCTTGAAAATTCAGAGATGAGTTTCTATATTTTTGGGTCCTTTGAATAGAATCCGCGCAGATCTGAAATCTAACTAGGAGAAAGAAAGGACAAGGCAGCCAGCTGGCTTGGTACATCTTCAAATTTCCTAGAGAGAGCATCTGCTACCAAATTGTCTTTCCCCTTTTTGTATTCAACCACAAAATCAAATCCCAACAATTTAGTAAGCCATTTTTGTTGCATTGGTGTGCCAACCTTTTGTTCAAGTAGGTACTTGAGACTTTGATGATCTGTTTGTATTCGAAAAGTCTGCCCCAACACATAAGACCGTCATTTCCTCACTGCCAACACTAAAGCCAGCAACTCCTTTTCATATGTTGAGAGGTGCAATGTCTTGCCATGAATGGCCTGACTCATAAAGGCAATAAGCCTGTCATGTTACATTAATACAGCACCTACACCATAACCCGAAGCATCACATTGAATAATAAAGGGTTTAGTGAAGTCAGGTAGAATTAAAACAAGGGGGTTAGTCATAGCTTCTTTAAGGGCAGTGAAAGCTTCTTTGGCAGCAAGATTCCATTCAAAAGAGTTTTTCCTAAGTAAAGAAGTCAAAGGAGCAGCAATAGATCCATATCCTTTTATGAATTTCCTATAATCCCGTAAGACCTAAGAAACCCCTTAAGGATTTAAGGGTGAAAGGAAAAGGCCAATTTAGCATGGATTCAATTTTTTAGGGTTAGCCCGGACCCCCTCTTTTGAGATTAAATGACCAAGATATTCAATCTCATGACACCGAAAAGCACACTTGGATTTTTTTTGCAAACAGATAGTGGTGTTGTAAAATTTCCAGCACCTTGGTTAAATGGAGTTGATGCTCTTCTAAGGTTGTGCTATAGATAAGAATGTCATCAAAGAAAACTAATATGAATTTTCGTAACAAGGGTTTAAAAATATGATTAATGAGAGATTGAAAAGTAGTCGGTGCATTTGTCAAGCCAAAGGGCATTACTAGAAATTCGTAATGTCCTTCATGAGTATGAAATGCCGTTTTCGGGACATCATCAGGATTAACTCGAATTTGATGATACCCGAAACGTAAGTCCATCTTGCTGAAAATAGTTGCCCCATGCAATTCATCTAGGAGTTCATCAACAATAGGAATTGGAAATTTGGCCTTAACGGTTTCTTTATTTAAAGCTCGATATGGACCAACACAAACAGGTTTGGAATTAGGTTGAAGGACAATATTGTGGTTGTGATCACAGTTTGGTGGAAGTCCCGTAGGTTCTTGAAAAACTTCCTGAAATTGTTCAAGACAATTTGTAAGAAGGGGGTCAGTTTCAAGAATAGAATTGCTACATGTATTAGGATGAAGAAGCTGTAATACCAAACTCTGCTTGTCTTGTTTCATAGCCTTACCAAATTATGCCCCATCCATCAAGGATACTTCGGTTGGTGTAATGCCTTGTAAAACATGCTTAAAATCCAAGAGAGTAAATTCCATATGTAATTGGACAAAATCGCATAAAATAGGCCCCAAGGTACGGAGCCATTGAACTCCTAACACAATATCACATCCACCCAATGTCAAAACATAAAAATCTGTGTGAAAAGTGTTACCCTGCATGTGAAATTGAATATCTTCACATTTGCCTGTACTGAACAAAGTGTCTCCATTTGCCACTCTAACCAAGAGTCCTACTATGGATTGTGACTAGGGCTGCAAACGAACCGAACAGTTCGCGAACGTTCGTTGTTCGTTCGATTACTGTTCGATAATGTTCGCGAACATTTGTTCGCGAACAATTCGATAGTTGTTCGATAATATGTTCGATCGAGTTCGAACAGGGGTTGTTCGTTCGATTATGTTCGCGAACACTATACGTTCGACTAATCCATTCGTTCGATTGTTCGTTCGTTTATGTTCGAAAAATATGTTATGCATTATTATAATTAAAAAAAAAATTCATTTTTATATTATGTTTGATTTAGTTTAGATGAGTTTTTTTTAATGGTAATCAATAATAAAATATTGTGATACTTTTGTTTTTCTTATATATATAATATGTTTGGATTTTTTTTTCCAAATGTCATCAATAATTAAATATATAAGTATATAGAACTTTAATTAAAAAGTAATAAATTATTATGATACATAGCATGACAAATTTAATAACATAATAAATTGTATAATCAAGTGATATATAATATAGTAAATCCAATAACATAATAGCTTCATATTTTTCTAAATGTAATCAATAATTAAATATTATAAGATAGCATTTCAATTAATAAATAATAAATATAGTATGGTAAATTGATAAACATAACATATTGTATAATCAAATGATGTATAGCATACCAAATTTAATAATATAATAGTTTAATTAAACCTAAATTAATCACACATTTGTATTGATCATTTATTACAATAAACTCTCATATCACTATGAATTTATAGGTGTTGGTACAGAATAAATATGTAGACAGTAATGATAATATATATATATATATATATATAATTAATCACACATATGTATTGATCATATATTACAATAGATTTTCATTCCACTATAAATTTATGGGTGTTGATATAAAATATATATGTAAACATTTAAAATATTTATGATAATTCATGTAATGATAATAAATATATGATAACCTATAATTTTGGTAATTTCATAACATATTTAACCTATGATTAATATATGTATGATAATAATTTTGTATATACACAATTAACAATTATATATAACAAATTAATCACACATATGTATTGATCATATATTATAATAGGCCATCATTTCACTATGAATTTATGGGTGTTGATACAAAATATATATATACAACAAATTAATCACACATATGTATTGATCATATATTACAATAGACTTTTATTCCACTATAAATTTATGAGTGTTGATACAAAATATATATGTAAATATTTAAAATATTTAGGATAATTTATGTAATGATAATAAATATATATATGTAAACAAATTCCTTTTGTTTGTGTCATGTTTGATATGGAACTAAATTTGTTTTGAACGATTTATTGTTCTGTTTAATTTGTTTTGAAGTTTTATTATTTATGATGATTAGTTATTTTAATTTAGTGAGTTTTTATTGATTTGTTTAAAATATAAATATAGATAAAGAGTTGGTTTATTTTCAAATGTTGAATTAAATGGGTATGAATTATAAATTGTTGCATATTTGTTTTTTAGAGCATGAATTGGAAAGTTAGTGTACATTTTTTATTCGAACAAGTTATTCGAACATGTATTTACAAGTTATTGAACGAGTTATTCGAACAAGTATTTACAAATTATCGAACAAGTATTTACAAATTATCGAACAAGTTAGTCGAACAGGTATTTACAAATTATCGAATGAATTATCGAACGAGTTAGTCGAACAGGTATTTACAAATTATCGAACGAGTTAGTCGAACGAACAAGTTAGTCAAACGAGTTAGTCGAACAAGTTAGTCGAACGAGTTTGTCGAACAAGTTAGTCGATCGAACACGAACGAGTTACGAACGAATACGAACGAGCTTTTTGTTAATCGAACGAACACGAACACACATCATGTGTTCGTTCGAACACGAACACGAACACGAACACGAACAATCGAACATGCTTATCGAACGATTTTCGAACGGGCCTGTTCGTTCATGTTCGGTTCGATTGCAGGCCTAATTGTGACTGCAGATGCGCCTGAAGCTGAATGGAGGGGTCCATGAAATTATGTGTGCTCCCAGTATCAATGAGAATCACTACGGCACAACCGTTGACATGTCCCATAATGCGCATGGTTTTGGGGCTTGGAGAACCAGCCAAAGCATGGATAGAAATCTCAGGTGCGAGTTCTGGATCTACCTTTCCCCTCCCAAGGGAACTTCGGCTCCTTCTAGAAGTGGTGGTTGCTGCACGGGTTGAGGCTCGTCCTCCTCTGAGTTAGCACAATCCATGATAAACAAACGGGTAGATTTGCATTTGTGGCCCGACCCCCATTTGTCGTCACAATTGTAACATAGTCCCTTTGCACTTCGTTCCTTCATTTGTAATGGGGACAAACGTTGGACTGGAACAAGAGCCTTAGTATCCGAGGTTGTGTTGGTGAGAAATGGGCATGTGGGAATTGAGCTCACCTGTGAACCCCACCGGAAGGCAGCTACATTTTCCTCCTGCATTTTTGCCAAACCAAAAGCTATTGTGAGGTTAGAGGGATTTAGCATACGAACCATGAACCGAATATCCTCCCGTAGGCCGCTCAAAAAACAACTGAGCTTGAATGGTTCCGCCAACCCTTTAAGCCGATTAGATAAGACCTCAAATTTTGACTTGTAAGCCTCTACCGTTGTAGTTTGCTTGAGTCGTGTAAGCGCCTCCATCGGATCATCCAAAACGGAAGGACCAAATCTGGTGAGTAAGGACTGAGTGAAACCATCCCAACTAGTGATCCCACCTGAAGCCTCCAAATCTTGAAACCAAGTGAGGGCTTTACCCTCCATATGAAAAGAAACCAAGAGGACTCGATGATGAGGGTTAGTTTGATGATAATTAAAAAATTGATTAGCACGATAAATCCAACCATTAGGGTCCGTGCCATCGAATTTAGGAAAGTTGAGGCGAATAGCCCGTGTTTGAATTCCACCATGCTCTTCAAATAAAGGATTTTCCCACTGAGATATTGACCCCAGGTGAGAGTCTTCCTTATGCTTTCCTTACTGTTTGACCAAGGTCTCCACATTAGTCACCACAAGTTATAATTGTGCCGTCAAGCTCTCAACCGCCTGTTACAAAGCCTCTTGATTTTGGTGTTGAATATCTTGAGTTTGCTGAACTGAAGCCAACAAGTCAACAAGATGGGCTAAACATGTATTTTCAGCCATGGACCGTATGGCTCTGATACCACTTGTAAGGGGCTGGTTAACAGAAATAAGTAGATAGCCACTTCGAGGGGGCTGAGTCCTCCTAATACGAATATTGAATAAAATTCTAGATGCATTTTCATTAATAACAACAACTTAAATAACACGACAAATAACTAACAGCCCACTAACTTACTGAAATTCAACAACAAGTAACAACCCACAAATAACAACTACTGCGTAAAGACTCAGTCAACCCAACGGATAACAATCCACTATCCGCAAAACCCAAACTATAATAAATCACCCCAAGACTCGGGCAACACATGAACCCCACTATTAACAGAATAGACTAAGTCAATTAACAAAATAAACTAAGCTTATCAGAAGGCCTCAAGTCATGCCCATGACATCCTTCCAGATTTGAGGACCAAATCTGACAAAGGGGCAGCAAAACGGCCATATAGAGTTCCCACAGTAGACTTGAGTTGAGAGAACAAAATTCCCTCCCAAAGCTCTCTAGTAGTTTAGGTGTTATAGATTTTCATAAGTAAACAATGCAACCTTTCAAACATCTACATAAACTATTTTGATTAGGAATAACCCTTGGAGTTAGTTCTTCAAAGCTATATATAATCTCATTTGGTATGGCCACTTATTGGCTACAAAGTGTCTTCTATTTGGAAAGGGGTCATACCTCTTACTCGATTTGTTGCTGTTGGTAGTAGATGGCTAGTTGGTAGTAGAGTTTTGGTAAAAATTTTGGAGAGATCATTGACTCAATTAGCCAGTTTTAAAATCTTTTAATCTTCAACCCTTAACTTAAATTCTTCTCTCAAGGGGGCATTTTATTAAAAGACCAAATCAAGTTCAAATTTAATTAAAAGGCCATGTAGTTTGAAAGTGTTAAGTAAATAGCCTTATTATTGATTAAGGTTAATTAAACATGATTAGTGGTTAATTAGGATTAATGAAGTATTGTGTAATCTTTTAAAAATTATAATATGTCCCCAAAGAGCTGAAATTCTTGCAAACAAACCCAAACACCTTCTTCTTCCTCTCGCCATTAACGCATCCCTGCCCTGGTTGTTGTTTCTTCTAAGTTTCATCTACATCTTCTTCTTCTTCAGCATCTTTTTCTTCCTCTTCTTCCTCTTCCTCTTCCTCTACATCTTATTTTTCCTTCGCCATTAACACTTTCTTCTTCCTCCTCCATTAACATCTTCTTCGCCATAAATCTGCCTCCTCCTCCTCCTAACATTTTGTCTCGGTATGTGTATCTCCTCTTTGCATTTTATATTTCAATTTACAAAGATTTAATGATGGATTGGGCTTAGGTTATGATTTTGATTTAGTTGTTTAGGTTATTGGGTTGTGTTTGAAGTAATGCAAGTTGAAAGGAGTGAAATTTGTTGAATATTTTCTTGCATTATGGGTAGTCGGGGGTGGTGGCACCGATTGTAGGTGGAGATGACTGAAAATGTGTTCTAGATATGATGTATCACTTAAGCGATCTGGTGTATCGCTTAAGTGATCTGGTATGTCTGGTATAATGCAACAGATCGCAGATCACTTAAGCGATTAGGTATATGGCAGAAGATTGCTGGTAGAAGATTGCTGGTGCAATCTTCTTTAAGTCTGGTATATGGCAGCAGATCGCTTAAGTGATTAGGTATATACAGAAGATCGCTTAAGCGATCAGGCTTATTTATACCAGATCGCTTAAGTGATATACTAGATCGCTTAAGCGATCCAGTAAGCGATATAGCAAATCGCTTAAGCGATACACCACATTGCTTAAGCGACTCTGCTGATGGTTTTTAAAATCTATCAACCCTTAATATATCAGTTAATAATTTTTGTTTTCTTGCATTATAGGTACTTGGCTACTCTTAGACATGGGACAAGTTGTTTTGAGTGTTGAATATTTTGGTGAGTGGGTGAAAGAAGAAAGTTGTTGGAAGTGGATTAGGAAGAGCAAACAAGTTAAACCAATTACGGTGACTGCAGAAGTTAGTTTTGATTAGTTGATTGATGAAATCATTAGAAGATGTGGGTTCAGTTGCTTACGTAGTGAAATAGTTGTGAAGAATGTTTTAAATAATTTTTTTAAAACATAGGGCTCCTGCCATCACACTAAATTTTTTAGCACAACAGCTATATTTTGTAAATGTGTGATGACATTACATTTGTGTTTTGAGAAGCTTGAATAAATCATCCTTTATATCGTATTAAATAAAATTGATTATTTTTAACTTTCATCCATTTTAAATATTATCAAAATAATTGTCGTGTTAAATCAATCAATTTACTGAATTAGTCACGAGTAAGCTGTAAAAGGCAACACCAAGCCCAAGGTTACTGCAATTTTCAGTTCATTTGAACTTTTTCAGTAAAGTAAATCTTCAAAAAGCTTAATATTTTATAGAAGGTTACAGTTGTTGTGCTGAAAAACTTATGTTATAACAGGAGCCGCTATTCATAGTCAAAAAGTTTCTGAAAAATTCTGGCACTCTCTTGGTTTACAGAGTGCAGAGCAGATGGTTGCAGAGTTCAATTTTATATAAATATTATATTTTTATATATATTATTTTTTTGCCAAGAACTAACAAAAATAATAGAATAACAATAGATCATTCAGTTTTATGTACGGTGTTGATTGACAAAGACCGAAGTGTTATTTTTTTCATTTTAATTTTACATTCTATTAAAATGAAAAAAAAAATTAATAATAATAAATATTAAATAAAAAGGACAAACAACAGTAATAGAATAACCGTAGATCATTTAGTTTTATGTACGAGGTTGTAACTCTGCAAAACCATCTGCACAAACAATCTTTTGACTAGTCATGCAAACTTCGTTTACTCCTTAAAATAACAACTCTTTTTAAAATCAGACCGAGAAAAATCTAAAAAGAGTGTAATATTTATCAATGCTCTAAAAATTTCACCGTCTTCTTCTTCATCCATATCTCAACTATGAAGCTATTTTCTTGCTCGAACTCTTAACATCTTTATGTTCCAAAGAAAGTAGAAGAAGATATGTTCACTAAGCTTGCATGGTTATCTAGTTTTCTTCTACCCAAATCTCTACCCTTGAATTTGAGAATGATTATTGTAGAGTACAAAGGAAATTAGCCTTAATCACTTAAGCGACGCAGGATATCACTTAAGCGATCATGGGTTATGTATACTAGATCACTTAAGTGAGATAAGACATCGCTTAAGCGATCCTGTATTTGAGAAAGAATTATTCCAAGTACAAAAGGAAATTTTCCTTGATCACTTAAGCGACATGGGTTATCGCTTAAGCGATCACGACTTATGTATATAGGATCGCTTAAGCGAGATCTGAAATCGTTTAAGCGATCATGTATTTGAGAATGAATTATTGCAAGCACAAAAGGAAATTTGCCTTGATCGCTTAAGCGATGTGGGTTATCGCTTAAGCGATCATGGCTTATGTATACTAGAATACTTAAGTGAGATCTAAAATCGCTTAAGTGATCCTGTATTTGAGAATGAATTATTCCAAGGGCAAAATGAAATTTACCTTGATCGCTTAAGTGACATGTGTTATTGCTTAAGCGATCACAGCTTATATATACTAGATCGCTTAAGCGAGAGCCCACATTGCTTAAGTGATCCTGAATTTAGAATGATTATAAAGGAATTTAGCCTTGATCGCTTAAGCAATGTGGTATATCGCTTAAGCGATCACGGCTTATGTATACTGGATCACTTAAGCGATCCTGATTTTAGAATGATTAAAGTATAAAGGCAAGTACCCTTGATCACTTAAGCGACATGGTATATCGCTTAAGCGATCACGGCTTATGTATACTAGATCGTTTAAGCGAGATATGACATTGCTTATGCGATCCTGTATTTGAGAATGAATTAATCCAGAGTACAAAAGGAAATTAGCCTTGATCACGACTTATGTGTACTGGATCGCTTAAGCGAGATATGACACCGCTTAAGCAATCCTGTATTTGAGAATGAATTAATCTAGAGTATAAAAGGAAATTATCCTTGATCGCTTAAGCAACGTGGTCTATCGCTTAAGCAATCACGGCTTATGTGTACTGGATCGCTTAGGCGAGATCTGAAATCACTTAAGCAATCCTCTATTTGAGAATGAATTATTCTAAGTAAAAAAGGAATTTTGCCTTGATCGCTTAAGCAACGTGGGTTATCGCTTAAGCGATCAAGGTTTATGTATACTGGGTTGCTTAAGCAAGATCTAAAATCACTTAAGCGATCCTATATTTGAGAATGAATTATTACAAGTACAAAAGGAAATTTGCCTTGATCGCTTAAGCGATGTGGGCTATCGCTTAAGCGATCACGGCTTATGTAAATTGGATCGCTTAAGCGATCTTGTATTTGAGAATGAATTATTCTAAGTAAAAAAGGAAATTTGCCTTGTTCGCTTAAGCGACGTGTGTTATCGTTTAAGCGATCACAGCTTATGTATATTGGATCACTTAAGCGAGAGCCCACATCGCTTAAGCGATCCTGAATTTAAAATGATTGTAAATGAATTTAGCCTTGATCGCTTAAGCAATGTGGTATATCGCTTAAGCGATCGCAGCTTATGTATACTAGATCGCTTAAGCGAGAGCCCATATCGCTTAAGCGGTCCTAAATTTAGAATGATTAAGTATAAAGGAAATTACCCTTGATCACTTAAGCGACGTGGTATATCGTTTAAGCGATTACGGCTTATGTATACTGGATCGTTTAAGCGAGATATGACATTGCTTAAGCGATCCTGTATTTAAGAATGACTTAATCCATAGTACAAAAGGAAATTAGCCTTGATCGCTTAAGCGACGTGGTCAATCGCTTAAGCAATCACGGCTTATGTATACTGGATCATTTAGGCGAGATCTAAAATCAATTAAGCGATCCTCTATTTGAGAATGAATTATTCTAAGTACAAAAGGAATTTTGCCTTGATCGCTTAAGCGACGTGGGTTATCGCTTAAGCGATCACGGCTTATGTATACAGGATCGCTTAAGCGAGATCCCACATCGCTTAAGCGATCTGAATTTAGAATGATTATTAAGTATAAAGGAAATTAGCCCTGATCGCTTAAGTGACGCCGTATATCACTTAAGCGATCACGACTTATTGGTACAAGATCGCTTAAGCAAGACATTAAATCGCTTAAGCGATCAAGCGAATTTCCTTTTGTTCTTGAATAATTCAGTCAAATATAGGATCATTTAAGCGATGTCAGATCTCGCTTAAGCGATCCAGTATACATAACCCGTGATCGCTTAAGAGATATCCCACGTCGCTTAAGCGATCAAGGCTAATTTCCTTTGTACCCTACAATAATCATTCTCATATTTAAGGGTAGAGATTTGGGTAGAAGAGAACTAGATAACCATATAAGCTTAGTGAACATAGCTTCTTCTTCTTTCTTCGGTACATAAAGATGTTAAGAGTTTGAGCAGGAAAATGGCTTCATAGTTGAGATATGGACGAAGAAGAAGACGGTGAAATTTTTAGAGCATTGATAAATATTACACCCTTTTGAGATTCTTCTCAGTCTGATTTTAAAAAGAGTTGTTATTTTAAGGAGTAAACGAAGTTTGAATGACTAGTCAAAAGATTGTTTGTGCAGATGGTTTTGCAGAGTTATAGCCTCGTACATAAAACTAAATGGTCTACAGTTATTCTATTACTGTTATTAGTCCTTTTTTATTTAATATTATTAATAATTATTTTTTTAATTTCAATAGAATGTGAAAATAACACTTTGGTCTTTGTCAATCAGCACCGTACATAAAACTGAATGATCTATTGTTATTCTATTATTTTTGTTAGCTCTTGGCAAGAAAATAATATATAAATAAATATAATATTTATATAAAATTGAACTCTACAACCATCTGCTCTACACTCTGTAGACCGAGAGAGTACTAGAATTTTTCATAAACTTTTTGACTATGAACAGTGGCTCCTGTTATCACAATAACTTTTTGCTTCGTTTCTCCCGAATATTGTGATGTTGTGAACGTCCCAAGTTAACATTAATGTTACTTAATATGGGGTTGTCAAATAATCCAAAAACAAAAAACAAATTGCTTAAGTGATGCATCTCTCACTTAAGCGATCAAGTATATATAAGCCTTCGTCGCTTAAGCGATACCATACTTCACTTGAGCGATCATGTCCAAGGCAGTAACAAAATCATCCTCAAGTGCACGATCGCTTAAGTGATGTCATGGCTCGCTTAAGCGATCCAGTCTATTTAGCCTTCGTTGCTTAAGCAATACTAGACTTCGCTTAAGCGATCAAGTGAAAGACAGAATCAAGATCATCCCCTTGTGCACGATCACTTAAGCAATGTCATGGCTAGCTTAAGCGATCCAATGTATTTAGCCTTCGTCGCTTAAGCGATAGCATACTTTGCTTAAGCGATCAAATGAAAGGCAGAATCAAGATCATCTCCTGGCACATGATCGATTAAGAAATGTCATGGATCACTTAAGCGATGTCATGGATCGCTTAAGCGATCCAGTTTATTAGCCTTTGTCGCTTAAGGGATACCAGACGTTGCTTAAGCGATCAAGTGAAAGGCAGAATCAAGATCATCCCCTTATGCACGATCACTTAAGCAATGTCATGGCTCGCTTAAGCGATCCAGTGTATTTAGCCTTTGTCGCTTAAGCGATACCATACATCGCTTAAGCGATACCATACCTCGCTTAAGTGATCAAGTGAAAGGCAGAATCAAGATCATCACTTGGGGCATGATCGCTTAAGCGATGTAAGGTCTCGCTTAAGAGATGTAAGGTCTCGCTTAAGTGACGTTAGGTCTCGCTTAAGCGATGTAAGGTCTTGCTTAAGCGATGTAAGGTCTCGTTTAAGCGATCCAGTATAGGAAACCCTTGATCGCTTAAGGGATATATGTCGTCGCTTAAGCGATCACGCCCAACACATTAATTTTGTATTTTCTCCTCAATTTGACAACCTATTTGCATCAACACATATTCATTCCATCTTTTCTCCTCAATTTGAAAACCTATTTGCATCAACACATATTCATTCCATTTAACAACATCACTAAATAAACTCAAAGTCAAAAAAGGGAAAGAAATACTGAATTACTTTTTTAGAAATCTGAAATGTGTCAATTACATGAAAATACAACATTATACACATTAACTAAATGTCCTAAACCAACCCAAACTAACAGTAGCCTCGGCAAGCTCCATCCTCCCTCTTCATCATTGTCTTTAGCCACTTCCCCATCCTCCAAAGTTATCCAACACGCATTCAGCATCAGCATCAGTAGACTCTTCGTCTTCTTCTATAACACGCCTTCCAACAATATCAGTTTAATGGTCCACAACCCAATTATCCAATTCAAGACAACCCAATTATCCATATAAGAAGTGCAATTCACATAAACTACAAAACTCTAAGTCCAACTTCCATACATGTTGATGATAGCATCAACAATGGCTTGGATTGGGTTCTAGTCAGTCAAAAGGTTGATAATTTCCATAGCATGCTTCACAATCCTAACAGCCATCACCAAAATTTGTATTAATAATGAAAACAGCCAAAATAAAAGAACTGGTACAGTGTAGTGATCACAAGCATACCTATTGTGGTAACTAATAGATCCATGTGACCGCGAAAGCACTCAACAACCAAGCGCTCCCAAAAGTTGCTCATTGTATCGTCATTCAAGCCGTTCATTGAGGTATTGGTCATGTTGAACTCAAGAAATTTTAGTGCATATACCCCGCAATCAGCACTACAATATGAGGAAGACATAAGAATTACAATCAACTTATAGAACAATTGTATTATGTAAACTTTATACAAAATTTACCTTGCGTCGTTTGTTGAGACAGGAACGCGCTTATGTTGCCACTTTCACGTCAGTAGTTCATCGCCCAAGTGCTAAAACATATTGCTCTCTCGCAATAGCTACGGGAACAATGTACACAGCAGTTGTATCTTCTTCTCCAACTGCCTCCCCTGACAAGTACTTGGGTTGCAATCAAGGATCTATAGCAAGCCCTTCTCCAGTAGCCAGACGACAGTTATCCAATGCATATCCCTGATGTTGACGATACAGTATACTCTTTTCATGTTTGCCCAACTCTTACAATATTTGGGCCTTCCCCTCTCACATACTGCATCATCATCTCATCAAACTGATAGTTAGCAACGACACCGTCTTACACATCTGCAACCATTCTTTTCTGCTTGCCTCCCCTTGTTACTCCCTCATCATTGGTCTTTTTCATTAACTTCTCATGCGCACTAGGCTTTAGCCAACTGACACATCAGTTATGGCATAGTGCGAATAAAAATTATCACCATCAGTGCTCTGTCGCAACCTTATAAGTACCAAAACCTCATCAGTGTGCTGCATCAAAACAAAACAACATGATAAGTGTCATCAAATCAAAACAGATTGCATAAGCGATCACACAATACCTCATGGAAAACATAAGCAAAAATAAGGCAAAATATGGGAAAATACGGGAAAATAACTCACCGAGTCGTCAACCCAGCGGCCCATCGTCAAAATTTGATCAAACCACTTCCAAAGATAATCCCCGGTCTTGCACGTCACAACCACATCACTTCGTTTATCATTGTAATAGGAATAAAAGGATTTTTTTCCCTTCCTCATCTACTGCCCTAAACAAATCAAGCATTAATTGCTTCACTACCCCACTTCCTCCTTGTTCCTCCGTATCAGCTTGCTTCACTTCCCCACCTCCTCCTTGTTCCTCCATATCAGCCAGTTTAGCTTCCCCACTTCCTCCAGCTTCCTCATTTTCTTTTGCAACTGTCGTCTTCTTTTCATACCTTAATTACATGAAAGGAGATGTCACATGCTTGCTTTTTCGGGTCTCCCTTTTCTTAGGTTGAACTTCCTCCATTTCTAACAGCACATCAACCTTCTCTACCATCCTTTGCACCCTCTCTTCCAATTTATCTACCTTCTCATAAACGGTGTTGCTCAACATGTCAAACTTGTCACTCAACAAGTCAAACTTGTTGTCTAAACCATTTATGAGGTCAACCAACTTAGATTTAGGATGCGTAGGCAAACCAATACTTGGTGGCAAACCGATACTTGGTGGCAAACTGGTACCTGGTGTACCAGTTTGCCAATTAGAATGAGGCATACGAATCGGAGCCTCCATGTCTTCCTCCTCATCCATCTTGCCTACTTGGCCTTCGGCCTCAAACACATGCTCAACAAGTGGCCCTTCCATTGTAGTCAAATGCGTGACTCTTTCTAAGTCTCTCATTAGGCAGTCTATCTTCTCATCAAAAACATCATCCAGTAGTTTGAACGATTTAACATAATCCATCACTGATTCAGCCCTAGTAGGAATGATGAACGGATGGACCACTCCCTACAAAAAGAAAAAAAAAATCAATCAAATTTACAAAAACCATTTAATCTATTACAAATTCAAAACACAAATCCTTTAATCTTACCCGAACCAATTGAATTTCTATGTCAATTTTCTCATAGTTCCAATGGGCACTCTTCTCTGTGTGCCACAGCAACATCCTAGGAAATTGCGGTGCCTCATCCAAAGTCTCCATCCGCCCCCTCCCACCTTAGCCAGGAGAGGGACAACCTCATATATCCAAGCCTACATTGTAAAAAAATAGTCCATATCAGAATTAAAACACATATAATACAAAAAGAATTAACTAAAACCTATTAATATTTACCTCTATTGCCCAAGGGAAGCCAAACAAATTGTATGTGCTAGGTTTCCGCTTCTTGGCATATTGGATGTATTTAATCGCCATGTCTTTTCCTTGTAGGGAATCGATGGTTAACTGAAATGATAGCCTTCCCTATGGATAAGAATAAAAGAAGTCCTCATTACTTGCATATCGCACCCAATCCTGTTTTATGGCTTTTGTTGAGTCACAAGCCATCAAGATTGAATGCACGAACCATACCAAGGAACTTCTCTGAAGAACTATACTGATTTCCTTCCACTTCTAACCTCTCCTCTAAATCATGACCCATAATTGACTGCTGCCCTACGAACAACTTTCTAACAAATGTTTCTGCATCCTTGCTATTCTTTACTTTTTCTTCAATTGCTACATCTAGAAATGGCCCACATTTAGGCTCGTCATTAAGCAAAATTCCATCATCCCAAATCGAATCAGTTTTCCATCAACCAAAAACCACATTTCATTCTTTTTTTTGCATTTAACAGCGTGCACCAAAAGATAATGTGCACCCTGACCCTAGAAGGCCTTACTCCAATTATCTCACAACCCCACAAAATGACCAAAACATGAGTTTCTAAATCGCTTCATCCCTTTCTGATGCTCACCGAGAATGTCCTTAATTTTCCTATACACTTTCCAATTAGACCTAACAGTAACCCTTGCCGAGAAGTATGACACAACATCATTTACAACCTCAAGCCCATAACCTTATAATTTATGCTCTTATGACACTGCACAATCGATAAACACTACATATCAGCACAACAAAAAACCAAAACAAGCAACATGTTGGAGTGCATTGGGGGAGTGGTTGTTTTTGGCTTCCAGAGGTTCATGAAGACAAGGGAGGATGTTGTGGCAGGTTCGGTGCTCTGGACTTCGTAGAACAGAGCTGCATAGGGGGGGGGGATCGAGGCTTGCCTACATATTATAGGGCTGACTACGCGTGGATAGCCCTGTAATATGTAGGGTAGCCCCCCCTATTCCGCTCTCTTTACCAACAAAAGCCATCCAAACGGCCACAAACAACCTCTCTAAGGCCTCCAATGGCTTCCCCAGGCCTCTGGAAGACCAAAACACCCACTTCTCTGATGCCTTCCAACTGTTCGACAAAATGCAACAATGACCCTGTAATACTTTCTTCCTAGCTAGTATACTCGCAAAATAATCAATAAAACTCATTAAAAATATATATGAAAATACACATATAAACGAGTAATAAAGTATGGGCCCATATTAAATTTTTCTTTATATACAAATATTTACAAAATATACTAAAAAAAAAACAACTTGACAGTGTAACCCAACCTTCCCACTATGTGACGTTCCGAGTGACCGCAACTCACCTATTACCTGCAAAAACATTGAAAACAACGAGGTGAGCACTAATTGCTCAGTAAGTAAATCCGCTATGCTACCCTTCTCTCTCCGTTGCTTAAATCATGAATTTTCTTTCCCGAGTATTCTCTATTCTTTCTCTGTTCTTCTCTCTGTTCTTTCTCTATTCTTTCTCATTCTTTCTCTGTTTTGCTCACTGTTTTTCTCTCAATTTTCTAATTGTTCACTACTCATGATAATGAGCATGGTATTATGCATATTCATGATGCAAATGCATAAATTATGCATTTTCTTTTCTATTGTGCTTATTTTGTTTCGGTTTCTTTTTCTTTCTTTCTTTTCTAATCTTTCTTTCTATTCTTTCTTGTCTTTCTTTCTATTCTTTCTTTCTTTTCTATTCTTTCTTTCTATTCTTTCTTTCTATTCTTTCTTTCTTTCTTTTCTTGCTGATCGAACTCGGTTGAGGCATGGATTTGGAGCCTTGGCCGTGTAAGTGAATTCTCTAATTTTGGGTATAATCCTCATCCACACGCACTTCTAACGGACTATACAATTCTTCTTTCTAAATTCTGAGGTCGCTTACTAAAGGCGGCGTGCATGTGGGACTATGTCACTCACGGGCTCCCTATCGCAACAACCTTCTCTTCTTTTTATCTTTTTACACTTCTTTAACTAAAATTTCATATTTGAATATCTTTAATATTCTCATTTCTTTTTATTTTCTCTTTAACATACTTTAGTGCTTTTTCTTGCTCTTATGAATATGTATGCATGTAGATGGTTTCATGCTTATAATTCTTTCTAAATGCAAATGTTTAAATGCAAGGATGCCATGTAACATAAAAATAAGTTTCTCTCTACCATCTACAAACTCATCTCAATTCATAAATGAATAAATCTCATGCATACACTTCTCTTGGACATTTCATCAAACATATTGCATGCATAATCAAACTCTAATTTGACTACAATTCTATCTCTTTCTCAAGCCACCAATATTTGGAGTAAAACTCCCTTAAACAATTACTAAACCTGTCCAAAACAATACACTCCCAAAAATTCTACTCAACTCTTTCTAACTTCAACCAAACTTCAATTAATCATCATACAACCAAAACCACTTCTCATGGCTAAATTTTACTCATCAATAATCATCAAACTCATCAATAATTCATCAATTTCATCAACAATTCTCAAAATCATAAGCATATACATATATGTAAAATCTCTACACACTTGATTTCTCAAATCATAACTTGGATGGGATTTACTTACCTTTGATATGAGCAATCCAACCCCTTTTAGAATCTTCTTTGATCAAACTCTCTTCTTCTTAAATCCTATGAGCACAAACCATCAAAATTCAGCACTTTAAAAATAAAAAATCACTTCTTAGTGCAAAGATCTTACCTAAAGTTACTTGGGATTAAAAATCTACTCAAAAATACCCAAAATCTATGAATTTCTTTTGAAAAAGAAGTGAAGAAATTGAGAGGATTTGGAGGAGAAGTGGCGTGAAAATGGGTTGAAGAGTGGCTAGGGTTTCACTCTTCAATCCTTGATATAACATAAAATTATATATAGTTTCCCATTTTTCCCTTGCACTTTCTTTAAAATTTTATCTATGTCCCTTAGTCAATTACCATAATGCCCTCATTTTTATTGCATTCTCCATGAAAATCTATCTCGTTTCACTCCCTACTTTTTCAACTAATTTTGAGTGAAAAGACCATTTTACCCTTAATGCAAGTTTAAGGCATTTTCACTTTAGCAAAAATTAACTAAAGGTATAAGAGCATAAATTAAATTACATACCTCCATGTGGGCATTACAGACCCTGACAACACACCAACCAAATATCCCCTAAAACAACCAATAATTTCACAAACTATATAGATTATTACCTTTTCTTCATCTTCTTCCTCCTCCTTGCCTGACGTTGTGTCGGCATCCTCCTCTTCATTTTCAATTTTGGCTCCTACTCTCTCTTGTTAACCTAGCGAGCTATCTTCTACCGACGCTGTATCGTCTCCTGCTCGACCAACTTCAGTCATCGAAAGTTGCTCTACTGCAACCTTCGATTCTCCAATTTTCAAACCACTTGCGCCCATGATTTGAAGAAGGGCTGGGTCTTTGTCAAAATCTTTGTCTAGGTCAGCCATTATTCTTTTCTGAGTAAGAGGGAATGTCTTTAATACAAACAGAAAACAATTTTGACAATGGGTGGCAGAAAATGGCAAGAAAAACGAGATGAAGGGTGGCTGTTTCGTCAAGGTTTTCTTAGGGTCGATTAAGCAATTGAGTTTGCTTAATCAATTTTGATTGGAGAAAGGGGGTCGTTTTTAAATTACAAAATTTAAACAAACTTCCGTTAATTATAATATTACTGGTGCGTTGTAACTACAACATGCAATGTATAGCAAGTGCACCAGTCGCACAAGTAATAAAGTGATAAATGAAGTATCGTTCCCACGAGGATTGTTTGTTAAGCACTGATTTTCCTAGTTGTTTATCAAGTTGGAGAAACCGAAAATGTTTGGATTTGCGGGATGAATTTAAGCTAAAGTGAAAACAAAACTTACTACGTATTTAAAAGGCTAATAAATGATAGCAAAACTAAATCGAGAGAAAATATCAATTAAAGCAAACGGTTAGGGTTTTGACTTCACTAGGATTCTATGAATTAATCTACGAATTATGCTACCCTTACACTCACATGCACGAATTATAAATCGAACTCCCTAATGTGTAAAACATACCTTCTCAAGCTATGTTTTCCTACTTTCCCCTATTAAGCTTTCGCACCCAACAATTTGAAGATTAATAGATTCAAGTTCATTAAGCTAATGGAATCCTAAATTGATTTCATTGATTCTCAAACCTATCTCTAGCGTTCAATACAACAATGGTGATTACCCTAAGAAGCTCATACATGATTCATTTCCCAATCTCATCATGTTCAACAAATAAATTCAATAAAACCAACAATAATCACACAACCCATGCAATAGAATGTAAAAGCAACAATAATCTATTGATTAAACATAAAAATCCTAATTACATCAAAACCCTAACCCAAAGTGAGTTAGTTCATAATGAAATTAACACAAATTGAAATCAAAATAGTAAACAAAGTATCCAACATATTGAAAATAAGAAAAGAGAATAAAGATCTTCCCTAATTGATGAATCCCAAAGAGTTCAATCTCAAATCCTCTCTCTTTTCTCCAAAATGTCGAACGTACTGTAAACAATGACGAACCCCTCTAAAAATGGCTAAGTTTTTCTTATATAGTCGGTCCAAAAACCTAAAAACTTTTTCTAAAATAAAACTGTGCGTTTTGATATAAACTGGAAATCGCAAACTTCACCGCGGCAATGAATTCCTGAGAGTTTATCGCCGCGGCGAAGAAAGAACTTCACCGCGGTGAACCTTCCTGAACAATTCTGAATTTACGGAATTTCCTTCCGCTTGCTTCCTTGCTCGAATCTTTAATCTTCGATGCTCTCCAATGGGAACAAGCTTCATAGTGCTTCAAATCCGCTTCAGAACTTCCCTGAATTCTGAGATCCGCTTACTTCTGGGTCCAAAAACTCGATTTCGCTCATTATTTGCTCAAAATGCATGTTTTGGCCTAAAACATAAAACATATGAAATTAAGTTGCAATTCAGGCAAAAACGACATAAGAAGTATCCAAAATCCAGCCTAAAAGCCTCAATAAAATAGTATAATCCTCGGATTATCAATTACCCACATATGTTTAAATATTTTCAGTTTAACCCGTTTTACATGTTTAATGAATCCTAAGTGTGCCACGTCGTCAGTTTTTCTAACTTGAAAAAAATTGCAAAATTTTTTCAGGGTTATTTTTTTAAATGCAAACTTGGGATGTCTGGGAAGTTAAATTTCCTCTCTCTCAAGATTTAACTCTATTATTGCCAAGTGCAAAATTTTGACTAAGGAACTTTCACCAATTTGCTAGAATCGCAATTTCCAAACCAAATATGATTACGCGTCCAAGATAGAAGTTTTCTATTTTGCACTTTGTTCTTAATACTTGTAAAGCATAATTTAAACCTTTTAGTACTGACTTTATTTGCTTTACTTTCTACAATGTATGTCTACTAGGGGAAACTATAGACTAAATTTTAAAGAGCCAACTTATAGAGATAAGATGTCTTTAGAAATTTATTCCTTTGACTATTGATAAATATTACATCTCTTTTATTGGTGACTATTCTAGGTACACCTAGATTTATCTTATTGTTATTGAGTCTTAAGTTTTTGCAGCTTTTCTACAATCTAAAACTCACACTCGAAACTTTCAATGTCATAAGCTTAAAATATGTGCAGTGAGAGTAAGGCCTTTCTCCCATATCCTTAAAATTGACTTACTTTATGACATTTTTACTCGTATGTTTACTATCAAAATGGGAAGAGAAAAAAAAACATAGACATTTAGTTAAGAAAAGAGTAACATTGCTAGCACAGACTAATATTCCTCCAAAATATTGGTGAGAAGTCTTTTATGATATACATTTATATATCAATAGGTTATCAAGACCTATTTGCAACAAGTTTCACCTTTTCAACAGTGTACAAATATAAACCATATTATACATTTTGAGATATTTTGGTTGTTCTTATTTCTGATCCATATTCAACAATTTAGAGTGAGTTTAGTTAGTTAAGGACAATAACAATGTTCAACTCAGCACCAACTACTCTCTAAATGATTCAAATTGGCAAACAATAACTACCACAACTTTACACAACGCAACAGTCCACAAATGCTTCCAAATGGAAACAATACATGATAGCACAACTAGCTCTAATCGGCAGACCAAACAACACTTCAAATAACACGAACATCACAAAAAATACACAAGACAAAGCAAAGGATAGAAGCCTAATAATCCACGGCTTAAAGGCTATGCCACTGGCCAATGGAAACCACCACCACTCCTAAGCAAAAGATTGGATAAAGGAAAATGGATAAACACTCTCAAAGAGTTTCTATTCATGAATATTCAACCACCCCCTTACATGAAAGAGATGACCATTTATATATGGTATACACTTGGGCACTAAAATGGAAAGAGAAAATATGAAAATACAAGATAATAATAACCTAATAGGACTTTGCAAACAACAAGTAAAATTGTCCCCTAAAATTAGTCAAATTCACTTTCACAAATAACCTAGGACTTTCCCAAAGTGGAAAGAGACATGGAGTCACCCAATGCTCCCATTCTTGTCTTCGCCAAAATAGGAAAAGCTTGTAGCCACCCATTTGTTTCCTTGTCTCCTTGCATTAATGGCTCCCATTTGATTAGTTTTTGAATTTTTGGTCAATTTTGAAGAGAACAGCTCCAAGTGATTAGATTGAACCCAAATACATGAATTGGGCCTCTTGGATCAAAGCATGACATACTTGTGCAGATTGGGTTGTCCTTGGATAAATTGTTCTCATCTTGCATATTTATTCCTTCTTAGGCTGACTTGACACTTGAGGATGGGCTTGGCATTGACTTCTTCTATTAAGCTTGTTTGGGTCGAATTATTGCTAGAATCACAAATGACTTCTTCCATGGATTTTCCTTGGCCTAAATGATGAAATTTAGGTTGTTGATAATCCTATTTTTCAGTGTTTTGCATCAAATTTCAATAGGATTTAGGATACTTCTCATGTATTTTGGGCTTAAATTAATAGTAATTCCTTGTATTTTCACTTTGCTGTCCTAGGCGATATTCGAAGTGAAAATGGCGATTTTAAGCTTATCAACTCAGAAAAGGATCCGAAATTAGAAGATTTGAGAAGTTCCAAGGCTGAATGGAAGTGTTCTTGAAGACTTGTTCAAAATTAAGACCAAAGGAATGAAGATTCAAGCTTAGAGGCAAGCAGAGGGCACTTTGTCATTTTTCAAGATAAGCTTAGTTATTCCACGGCGAAATTTTCTCTGGAATTACAAGCATTTAGATTTCACCGTAGCGAAGAAAAAGTTTTGTCGCGGTGAAACTGCACATTTTGAGAAAAAAATAAAACGCGTCGTCTTGGGTGGGCTACTAGGGTTTTCACCCAAAATTGGAAACACTACATAAAGAAACAAAAATGAATTTTTGAGGGACTTCACTCATTTGGGAGGCAAGGAACGTGAAGAGGAGAGAAAGAAGAGAAGATTCAACACTTTGGAGGGATTTTCTTCACTCTTTACTCTTGTTTTTCTATGATGAACTTAATCTTACTTTGCTTATATAGTTTTATGTAAATTTCCATGTTGAACTAATTGCTTATCTAGGGTTTTGATGTAGCCTTGATACAATACTCAATATATATGATTTGATTTACCTTGTTCTCATAATTTCATTGATTCAGTGTTTATTTCTATGCTTATTGAATCTTTGGATGCTTGGCCACCATTCGAATGACATGATATTCTTGATGAAACTAAGAAGGAATTTTTATGCTTCTTGTGATAAACACCATAGGTTGAACGAAAACTAAAGATAGATAAACGCAACCTATGTAATCTTTATAGAATTCCACAAGGCTTACTAGACTTTGCACAATTAAACTTCAATTTATGGGTTCAGAAGATTAGTAGGAATGAGTGGGGTGGTATAATCTGAGAAAGAGTACCAAACATCATAGGGAATTCGATTTTCAATCAAGGAATTAGGAAATTGGGTAATATAACCTATGTATTGGGTTGGAGTATCTTGGTGAAATAAAACACCCTAGAGTTTTGATCATTGTTTAAATCTTGTTTTTATCGGGTTTTGATTTAATTTCCTTGTTATTTGTTTATATTTTGTTAATTTGTATTTAGTCCTATCAATATTCCATCAATCCAACTTTTGTTGCTTCAATTAGTATCTAAATAGAGAAGTTGGTAATTAATACACAACCCTCGTGGGAATAGTCCTCTATGTAGGGATTTAATAACGAATCAAAGCAATAGAAAACAAAAAATTTCATTATAAACCCTAACCTAAGAATTAATTATACCTGTGATTAAAGGCTCCTAAAATGATTTTTGAAATTTTTCGCGAATCCATTCAAAGCAGAATCGTACTCTGAGGTATCCACACGAAGAAAATGATGCACTCAATCTATTTAGTTTGCTACAATTGAAATAGATTATTAAGGATCAAGGAATAGCAATTGAATTGAACTCATGCTGAGGAGTTAATTTGCTAGGAGTGATGCACTCAATCCATTCTAATTTCTCTCCTCAATTTGCAAGTGATGGCACAATAATAATTAGGTTATTAAAACCTAATTTAACTCATGCTCATATAGCATGTGTTATCCTATTCCAAAGTGGAATACCCATCTATATTAGTATTTGTATAATTAATTAATTCCATTTAATTAATTTAATTTATATTAATATATAAATATATACATATATACAATGTTTTAAAACCCAGCCTAGCCAGTTGGACCGGGACCCGGTCAATGAGTTGACTCGGGCCGAGAAAGGCAAAAAATCGGTGATATAAGTCTGCCCAGTTTCACCAGGGGTTGGACCGGCGGTACTGTAGCAACCCACCGGTCCAACTAGTTTTTCCCCAAAACCAAGTGAAACCAAACCCCCCCATTCTTTACCCCCTAAACCCAAATTGCAATCAATTTTCACCCCTATTTCGCAATTTCCTTTGTCATTTTGCCATAAAATCTTCCTCTCTTCACCGTCAATCATCTTCTCTTCTTTGTCACTCATCAACTCCTCTTTGTCATCACTCGTCAACTCCTCTTCGTCGTCAGGTACGTCGATCTCTTCTCCTTTCAATGCTTTCATCTCTCTTTAACCTCTGCATTTCATCTCTCATTTCTGATTTCCTCTTTCAACGACAGCCTAGAGCCTTTAGCCTTGTTTCATCAGAGGTGGAGGCCTGCTTTCATCTTCGGCAACAGCTCATCTTCATCAAGTTTGTCAAGCTCTTCCTTTCTTTTGAGAACTGCATGCCATTAATTGATTTGAGAACTACATGCCTTTAGCCTTGTTTGTGTTTTTGGTTTGAAGTATATGAATGGAGGTGTTGATTATGGTTGTGGTGGGGAGAAGTTTGGTTGGGAGCTGATTAGGAGAGGCCTGAAGAAGGGTGTAAGGGAGTTGTTTTTGGGTAATAAGTTGCGAGCTACTGTTTCTTTTAGGTGTTAAGGCTGGTATGTGCTGCTTGGGTCTTTAAGGTGCTATTTTTGTCTCTATCTTGGGGTTCTGGTGGGGTTTATGCCTATGCTCTTGCTTGATGGGACTGGGCTGGAGGAGTCTACTGATTCTATAGGATGGGAGTTAGCCAGTGTGCTGTTTCTTCTATTTTTATTTTTTTTTAAGTTGTTGCATTCCTTGTTGTAGTTTTTGGGGTGTAGGAATTGGGCATGTGTGTTGTCCTACTTATTTGTGTTTGTTTGAGGAGTCAGATAGACATGCTAATTTTGTGTTTGTTTAGTCTTTATGTTGGAGCTGTGCTGGGAGTGGGTGAAGTGGTGCTTGCTTCCTGGCTGCTGAAGCATGGTTGGGAGAGGCTGTTTTTTTTTTTTTTGCTTTTGGTTTTGGGTTGCAATCTCTTGGGTCCTTTGGTTGCTAGTTTGTGTTTGTTTAGTCTTATGATTTTCCATTTTTGCTGGAATTTTTAGTAGATGATGTTGTTGATGTTAATGATGATGATGATCATCTATCAGATGGTGCTAATGTTCAATTGAGGATGGATTGAAGACCATTGGGTGAAGAAGATCATTTTTTGCTAAAATGATTATAATTATTATGTGATTTATGTTAGGAAATGATCATACATGGTAGCGGAAAACAAAAATTTATTTACATCATAGATCATTCCTTAGAACCAAGATCAGGGCACAAATTTACAGTTTATACATAATTTTAGAATCTGCAAAATTTCAGTTTAGAGTTTAAGAAATCATACGCACGTTTGGAGGCTCCTCCAACTTGTCTCTGAACGTATTTCGCTACCGACCCAAGAGTAGGATCGAACCAATGTAGTCCACATGAAGATAATCTCAAGGAATTAGAGAGGGATTTGCTAGATCCTCTTTAGCCTTTAAGAACCAAGAAGAATTAAGCAAACTTTGATTTCAGGCAAAAAATGCAAACTAGCGTGGGAGAGAAGCGAAAGGGGCTAGAATTTTATTTCATTGATTTGAATGAATTAATTATTTCACAAAGTGTGGCACTTATATAGTGCACACTATACCCTATTCCATCATGGAATGAGCTTGGGCACCAACCCAAACAACTCCTATGTCCAAACAGCCCCATTAGATATTTTAATTTTAATTATCATTATCTCAATTCAATTCAATTAATATATATAAAATATATTAACATTTAACAATAGTGATAATTTAATTAAATATATGCGAACACATATTTAAACATAATTTCACTTATTTAATTTTATTAACAAATTAAATGAAAGCTACGACCTCAGCAAATTTAATTGCACTGTGAAATTACCAAAATGCCCTTTCACCTAAAAGACGAAAACGCCCTTCTTATAAACAGGTTCTTAAATTATCTTCTATGTGTATGACCCGTAGGCTCCTTATCATACCGGTAGTGTGTAGTATCGTGATTAACACCAATTAATCATCTCACTACATACCAAGATTGGCCCCTAGCAAGGCATCATGGCCACCCATAGATTCGGATTCAGCGAAGTAGCTACCTGTCAACAATATGGTTACCGTGCAATCTGATCCTTTCATCATCTGTTATCTCGATGAGACCGAGGCATAGAAATAGTGCCAACCTCAGTTACTCTCGATATGTATGTATTCAGTTACTGGACCAATGACCTGAATAATAATCTGGAAAGAGCAACAACTCAATCCCACTGTGGCCACAGTTTTAGTGTCATTGCCATTTACTGAATTGCACCATGAAATAACTTCTCCCCGTACCCGGGAGTGATGAATCCTCTGTCGATCCACCATAGTCTTGATATATTCCTTGATGCAACCAATCACTACCGTATTGACAGCTCTGAATAGAACTGCGTTAGGCTAGTGTCAAACTACACCAATCGATGCACAAGGCGCTCTGGTGATCTCAAGTCTAAGGATCACATGCACCACCATTCGTTAGAGGATTTGTTCCATAAACACTGGGGTTATCATCCCTATGGAATCCTCTAGTGGGTCAGTCCAGTGAACTTGCCTATAGCAAGCACCTATGTGTTGCACCAGGTTGTCACCAAACAACCTTGACAAGTGAGATCAGTCACTGTCTTTCGACAGGGTCGTTCAACACTATGATAACCTTACCGTATTATATGTGCCCTTACTTTAGGATAATACTGGGGCTACGAACGTTTCTAGAATGGCCACCATATGTGCTCATGGGGTTCTCACTATCAAGATTTGAAACACTTGATACCCTCTGTTAGAGTAGATGCCCTAGAGCCAATCAATCATTGTAGAATTGACTCTTTGTAATAATGTTCATTAATCAATAAAAGGCATTTTATTCTATATCGCGTAAATCATTATTATTGCAATATGTATTGATATATGTCCTTAGAATGGTAGAACCGTAATGAGGGTATCAAGTGTTTCAAATTTTGATAGTGAGAACCCTATGAGCACATATAATGGCCATTCTAGAAATGTCCGTAGCCCCAGTATTATTCTGAATTAAGGGCATAGCTAATACGGTAAGGCTATCATAGTGTTGAACAACCCTGTCGAAAGGCAGTGACTGATCTCACTTGTCAATGTTGTTTGGTGATAGCCTAGTGCAACACATGGGTGCTTGCTGTAGGCGAATACACTACAGCAAGTTCACTGGACTGACCCACTAGAGGATTCCATATGGATGGTAACCCTGGTGTCTATGGAACAAATCCTCTAATGAATGGTGGTGCATGTGATCCTCAGACTTGAGATCACCAGAGTGCCTTGTGCATCGATTGGTGCAGTTTGACACTAGCCTAACGTAGTTCTTTTCAGAGCTGTCAATATGGTAGTGATTGGCTGCATCAAGCAGTGTATCAAGACTATGGTGGATAGACAGAGGATTCATCACTCTCGGGTACGGGAGAAGTTATCTCACGGCACAATTCAGTAAATGGCAATGACACTAAAACTATGGCCACAGTGGGATTAAGTTGTTGCTCTATCCAGTTTATAATACAGGTCATTGGTCCAATAACTGAATCCATAATATCGAGAGTAACCGGAGGTTGACACTATTTCTATGCCTTTGTCTTGTCGAGATAACGTATGATGAAATGATCGAATTGTACAGTAACCATATCATTGATAGGTAGCTATTTCACTGAATCCGAATCTATCAGGTGGCCATGATGCCTTGCTAGGGGCCAATCTTGGTCTGTGTATAGTGAGACGATTAATTGGTGTTAATCGCAATACTATACACTGCCGGTATGATGAAGAGTCTATGGGTCACACACATAGAAGATAATTTAAAAGCCAGGAAGAAAGAAGGGTGTTTTCGTCTTTTTGGGCAAAAGGGTATTTTGGTAATTTCACAGTGCAATTAAATTTGCTGAGGTCGTAGCCTTTATTTAATTTTTTAGAAAAATTAAATAAGTGAAATTACGTTTAAATATGTGTTCGCATATATTTAAATAAATTATCATTATTGTTAAATGTTAATATATATATTAAATATATATTAATTGATTTTTAATTGAGATAATGATGAATTAAATAAAATATCTAATTGGGAGTGTTTGGAGACAAGGGGTGTTTGGGTTGGAGCTCAGGCCTATTCCATATGGGAATAGGCGCATTAAACTTGACTATTTAACAAAAGTTTAATTGAGAAACAAGTTAAGAAATTCATTTCATTCACTCATTGAAAGAAAGAAAACACACAGCCCTTTTTCACTCTCACACACCAGTTTTGGTTTTGATTGAAAATCAAATATTCTTCATTCTTCTTCTTTGTTTCTTAGGACTAAAGAGGACCTAGCAAATCCCTCTTTAGTTTTTTGCGATTATCTTCGTGTGGACTACTCTGTTCGATCCTACACTTGGGTCGGTAGCAAAATACGTTCAGAGACAACTTGGAGAAGCCTCCAAACGTGTGTATGATCTCTTAAACCTTGAACATATTTTTCTGCAGATTTGATATATATGTATAAACTGTAAATTTTGTACCCGATCTTGTTTCTAAGGAACGATCCATGTTGTTTATGTTTTTGTTTTCCGCTGTGTAATGGGTCGTTTACTAACAGTGGTATCAAGCCTCAGGTACAAATTTTTACAGTTTATGTGTATGACTATAACATGTATTTGGTTGATAACATGTTATTTTTGAAAAATCTGCAAAATCTAAAAATCTGCTTATGGATGAATGATTCAATGATAAATTGGTTTAATATGTGTTGATGGATGATATTTGGTTGGTTGAACGTGTGTGCATTTGATTTGATTGGTTTCGTGTTTATATTTCCAGGTTTCACCGAGGCGACGTGCTCCCTGGAAATTTTGTCGCTGATGTGGCTGCTGCCCCAATTTTGTGTTTTTTGCAAAGGACCGAACTGCAGTTTAATAACCTATAAAGGTAATGATCATTCTGCACATTTAAGAGGGTATTATAAATAACCAACCCGATTCAAAAATTGATTGTTTTTGAAATATATGCTATGTACTTGTTTGTATATTTCATGGTCCCGGTACATGAGCCTTAGACCTATGGTGAATGTTTTAAATATTTTTGGGTATTGTATGGTTGTATAATTTTTAATAGGGCCTTGCGTGTCCTGCCTTTCTCCTTTTCTCAATGTACATTCTCTTCTCATCTCTTCCCCTCGAATGTAAATCCAGGTTTCTAAATTTATTGAAGTAAAGATTTTGTATAATTATTCTTATTGTAAATTTGGAATGACGTATTTGTATTGTACTTAAAGACGGAGCAAGGACGAGGCAACCATACTTCAAGACTCAAGATATTTATTACAGGACCCCATAGTGACCCACCGATTCCTCTAGGCTCGGGAAATCGGTTTTAGTTGGGCCATGTATAGGCACGTTTTAATATTGTGTTTAGAATGCATGCTAAGGTTAATGTTGAATAACATGCCAATAATGTCATTCTATCAAAGAAAATCTGGTGAGACATTAAATAGCAAACCCTCAATTAAAGATATTAAGTCACATGAGCCTTCCATCACGATGGTTTAATCAAACCGCTGTTCGTCGAAACCTTGTTTGCCAAGCAAAGGGTACACTTCTACCAGTGGGAGGTTAAATGCATTGGAGTTTTTCCTTAATGGTGTGGGTCGACTTAAATGACGGTTTTGCTTTTTCGCCAAAGCGAATGTTGATAAACATGCCATAGGCGTAGTAGAGCATTACACATATTGTGTGTACGTGTGTGACATGTATTGTCCACTCTACTGATACTGAGAATCACACTTAAGGACAATGGTTGGAGCATTGGATTGTGTGTATGGCTTATTGGCTTTTTCACATTTGAGGTTGATAGTAGGAGCTATCAACTGGTGTGGATAAGTTTGTTGGCCTACCTAATCACTCATTTTGGCTTGTTCGCCAAAGCGAAGGTTTGAAATGGGACGGATGGGATCTTAGTCCACTAGGAATCAACGGGCTTTCCCAAGTTAATGTGAGGCTATTGACTTAAGTAAAAATAGTGGGAGCATGGTTTAATAAAAGACCATATTAAATAAAATGAACTTATAAATGACTTTATTTTTCTGCATTGTAGATTCACCAAAATGAGCATTATGAACTTGCGACCGATAATCGAGAAAGAAAACAGGTTAGATGGATCCATTCTTAGACTAGTATCGTAATCTTCGGATCATACTCAAGTCAGAATAGAAATTGTATACCCTTGAAAAGCCATACTTGGCTGAGCCTGATCCTGATGCCATTCAGGAAGTAAAGGATACTATCAAAAGTTCCTTGATGATGTTGATAGCGTTCAATGCTTCATCTTAACATCGATGACACTTATGCTGCAAAAGCAGAATGAGAATATGGACGTTTCTTCCATTATCTACACTTCAAGGAGCTTTTTGAAACAAATGCTCGACATGAGAGGTACAAGGTGTCGAAAGAACTGTTTGGGAGTCGTCTAACTGAGGGATCCCAAGTTGGTCCTCATGTGCTCAAGATGATCGAGCATATAGAGAGGCTTGAGACTTTAGGATGTGGCTTGGATGCAGAATTACAAATGGATTTAATTCTGCATCTTTGCCTGACTCTTATGCTCCGTTCGTAATGAATTTCAATATGAACACGATAGAAACCCTGTCAGAACTTTTGAACATGCTGAGGACTGCAGAGCATGACTTGAAAAGTCCAAGCCTGTTTTACTGGTTGCTGCCAGTAAAGCAAAGGGTAACGGCAAGGGTGGCCAAGGCCAAACCTAAGCCCAAGCCCAAAGGACAGGTTCTTCTTGTTCTTGAGAGTGGCATAGAAAGGGCAAGGTAGTCTGCTTCTTTTGTGGCAAGCCTGGCCACTGGAGGAAACACTGCAAGGCTTTTCTCGCAAGCAAGAAGAAGTCAGATACTCGACTTTAGGTATTTTATGTTGAGATTAATTTCTCTCCCTCAACATCTTGGGTCATTGACATAGTGTGGTACTCACATTTGTACTGATGTGCAGGGACTAAGGCAGAGTAGAGTGCTCGCCAAGAGAGAGGTAGACCCACGAGTTGGAAATGGAGCACATTGTACTGCATTGGCTATAGGGACTTACTATTTATCTTTGCCTACGGCTTGTTTTTGGAACTACATAACTGTCATCACTACCTTCTATTTCTAGAAAATATATTTCAGTATCCGCTTTGGATATATGGGGTATCATTTTGAGATATCTAATGGATTGTTGTCCTTTAGTTTGAATGTTATTCGTTTGGAATTGCAAGGTTATATAATGGATATATGTTCTTGATTTAAACAATAAGATATCTCAATATTGAAACCAAGAAAGCTAAACATAGCGATCAAACCAGACATATCTCTGGCACTGTAGATTGTGTCATGTTAATAAGACTCGCATTGGAAAACTTCAAAGGGATGGAGTTTTGGACCCTTTTGACTTTCAGCATTTGAGGTATGCGAGTCATGCCTTTTAGGCAGATGACCAAGTCTCCTTTCAAAGGACAAGGTGAAAGGGCTACTGCTTGTTAGGCATCATCCATGATGTATGTGGTCTACTAACAATTGAGGCCAGAGGTGGATATTCATACTTCTCACATTTACTGATGATTTCAGTAGATATGGTTATGTCTACCTTATGAGACATAAATCTGAAGCCTTTGACAAATCCAAGGAATTCAGATAAGTACAGAATATGTTGGGCAAAAGTATTAAAGCTCTTTGGTCGATCGAGGAGTGAATACTTAAGCTTAGGGTTTTCAGAATACCTGAAGATGTGGGGTAGTATCACAACTTACCCCTCCTTATACACCCCAACACAATGGAGTGTCGAAAGGAGGAACAGGACCTTACTTGACATGGTTAGGTCCATGATGAGTTTTAGTGATTTACCGGCATCGTTTTGGGATTATGCCCTAGAGACTCCGACTCACGTTTTGAACCATGTGTTGTCAAAGTCTGTAGATAAGACTTTATATGAATATGGAATGGAAGCCTAACTTGTCTTATTTAAGGATTTGGGGTTGCGAAGCTTATGTTAAGAATTAACTTCGAACAAGCTGAGCCCAAATCCTGAAAGTATATTTGTGGGGTATCCAAAGGAGACCAAAGGATACTACTTCTACCACCCAGAGAGCACAAAATTTTTGTTGCTCAATCTAGTGTCTTCCTAGAAAAAGAATATTTTCTAAGAATGACTAGTGGGAGAAAAGTAGAACTCAATAATTTCTAGAACTACAATATACTAGACGAAGGACGGATGATGTGCCACAGGAAGTGGTTGAGCATCATAAGGAGTTACTCCACAACTTGGGGATCAAAGTGAACCACCTCAGGTAACACAGGAGCTACGTAATCTGGGAGAGTACGCCATGCCTGAGAGATACGGTTATCTCTTGACTCAACATGGTGACGTACTAGTCTACCAGACGATGAACCCAGAACCTACGAAGATGCTATATCGGATCCAATTCCTCTAAATGGCTTGAAGCCATGAAATCTGAGATGGACTCCATGTATCAGAACCAAGTATGGTCTCTGGTGGAACCATCTGAAGGGTGAAACCCATAGGGTGTAATTGGTCTTCAGAAGAAGACTGACATGGATGGCAACATGCATACTTATAAATCACAACTGGTTGCCAAAGGTTTCAACAAATTCATGGCATTGACTATGAAGAAACCTTTTTGCTAAGCCATATTAAATCCATCCAGATTATGCTTGCATGCTGTATACATGACTATGAGATTTGCAAATGGATGTCAAACAGCTTTCCTAAATGGAAACCTTGTGGAGGATGTGTATATGACTCAAACTGATGGTTTCGTTCTTGATGGACAAGCTAAAGGGTATGCTTTGCAGAGATCCATTTATGGCTCAAGCAAGCTTTAAGGAGCTGGACACATTCGTTTTATGAAGCTGTAAAAGAATTTGGTTTTATCAAGAACGAAGATGACCTTGTGTTTACAAAAATTAGTGGGAGCGCAGTAGTATTCCTAGTGTTGTATGTCGATGACATACTTCTGATCGGGAATATACCAAACTTGCAATCAGTAAAGACTTGGTTATCCAAGTGCTTCTCCATGAAGGACTGAGGGAAGCAGCCTACATCCTTGGTATAGACATATCTGTGATAGATCCGTAGGTTGCTTGGCCTAAGTCATAGTGCATATATTGAAAAGGTACTGAAAAGATTCAGTATGGAAGAATCCAAGAAGGATTTCTTCCGATGTCACATGGTGTTTATCTCTGTAAGAAATTGTGTCCTAGAACACAAGATGAGAAGAGATGGATGAAAAGGATCCCATATGCATCAGCTTTGGATCCATCATGTATGCCATGTTATGTACTCGGATTGATGCTCGTGTGCTTTGAGCACTTATAGTAGATATCAATCGGATCTAGGTGAGCGTCACTGGATGGTTGTCAAGAATATTCTTAAGTACCTGAAGAGACTAAATATGTTCTTGGTTTGGAGGGAAGATTAGCTCATTGTAAGAGATACAGTGATGCTAGTTTCCAAACAGACAAAGATGATTTCGATCACAATCAAGGTTTGTATTTTGTCTCAATGGCGGGTGTATGAGCTGGAAGAGCTCCAAGCAAAGCACTGTAGCGGACCCTACAATGGAGGCTGATATATTGCATTGTCAGATGCTGCCAAGGAGGCAATCTGGATTAAGAAGTTCTACTAAACTTGGTGTGGTTCCCACGATTGTTAATCCATCGACATTTATTATGACAACAATGGAGCAATTGCTCAAGCCAAGGAACCACGGTCTCATCAAAAGTCCAGACACATACCATACGATTCCATCTCATCAAAGAGATAGTTAAAAGGAAGACTGTAGATTAGTAAGTGCATACTAACGACAATCTCGCAGATCCACTGACAAAGCCTCTATCGTAGCAGAAGCATGAAAGGCACTTGAGATCATTTGTATAATACATGAATGATTGGCTATATGTAAATGGGAGATTGTTAAGTAGAGGCCCTAGAGCCAATCAATCATTGTAGAATTGACTCTTTGTAATAATGTTCATTAATCAATAAAAGGCATTTTATTCTATATCGCGTAAATTATTATTATTGCAATATGTATGTATAATGTCCTTAGAATGGTAGAACCGTGAGGATATCAAGTTTCAAATCTTGATAGTGAGAACCCTATGAGCATATATGGGCCATTCTAGAAACTGTGTACCCCTATTATTCTGATTAAGGCACAAATAATACGGTAAGGCTATCATAATTTTGAACAACCCTGTCGAAAGGCAGTGACTGATCTCACTTATTAGGTTGTTTGGTGACAGCGTGGTCCAGCACATGGGTGCTTGCTATAGGGGAATACACCATACAAGTTCACAGGACTGACCCACCAGAGGATTCCATATGGATGGTAACCCTAGTGTCTATGAACAAATCCTCTAATATGGTGTGCATGTGATCCTGTACTTGAGATCACCGAACGCTTTGTGCACCGATTGGTGCAGTTTGACACTAGCCTAACGCAGTTCTTTTTAGAGGTGTCAAACGGTAGTGATTGCTGCATCATAGTGTATCAAGGCTATGGTGATAGGGGAGGATTCATCACTCCCGGTACGGGAGAAGTTTCTCACGGCACATTCAGTAAATGGCAATGAAACTAAAACTATGGCCACAGTGGGATTAATTTGTTGCTCTATCCAGTTTATAATACGTCATTGGTCCAGAAACTGAATACTAATTATCGAGAGTAACCGGAGGTTGACACTATTTCTTGCCTTGTCTCGTCGAGATACAGTAGTGAAAGGATCGAATTGTCCGGTAGCCATATCGTTGACAGGTAGAACTTTGCTGAATCTGAATCTATCGGGTGGCCATGATGCCTTGCTAGGGCTAATCTTGGTCTGTGTATTAGTGAGACGTTAATTGGTGTTAATCACGATACTATACACTGCCGTTGATGAGGAGCCTATGGGTCACACACATAGAAGTAATTTAAGCCAGGAAGAAAGAGGGTGTTTCCGTCTTTTGGGCGAAAGGGTATTTTGGTATTTCTAGTGCAATTAAATTTGCTGAGGTCGTAGCCTTTATTTAATTTGTTAGAAAAATTAAATAAGTGAAATTACGTTTGAATATGTGTTCGCACATATTTAATTAAATCATCATTATTGTTAAATGTTAATTAAATATTAATTGATTTTAATTGAGATAATGATGAATTAAATAAAATATCTAATTGGGAGTGTTTGGTAACATGGGGTGTTTGGGTTGGAGCCCAAGCCCATTCCATATGGGAATAGGGCAACTAAGTTTGCCTATAAAAGAAAAAGTGTTTGTGTGGTTTTGATAAGATTTTAATTTGCCTTTTGAGAGAAAAGAAAACACACACAACACAAAGAAAAACACTCTCCCCCACCATTTTGGTTTGTGCCAAAATCAAAGTTTTTCTTCTTGATTTCTTAAGGCCAAGGAGGATCTAGCAAATCCCTCCTTGGTTCCTTGTGATTGTCTTCGTGTGGAATTCGTGGGTTCGATCCTACACTTGGATCGGTAGCAAACACGTTCAGAGACAATATTGGAGGAGCCTCCAACGTGGGTATGGATCTAAAACTCTAGTTTTATTTTTCTGCAGATTCTTGTTATATATAAACTGTAATTTCTGTGCCCTGATTTTGGGTTCTAAGGAACGATCCATTGTTGTAAAATTTTTGTTTTTCCACTGCGCAACTCGGATCGTTTCCTAACATGATGTAATTCGGTGCAAAACATTTGCGACATGCTTTTCCAAAACTTTATGTTTACAGCTGCAACATTCATTAGGTTTATGTGAAACTGTTTGTTGAATGGTTGGATGTTCAATGCAGTCTATTACTTATTTTATCACATATTTTATAATGTTGTCAAATCCTTATACGTCCCACCCTTTCCATGCTATCCTTTTTGTGCTTATTTGACAATGTTTTGCTAGAATGGCTAATGTTGTCGTCTACTTGTAACTGCAGGATGGATAAGTAAGCGTCAGGAACCGAAAGTGGCTATAAGAGCTTGTCCATGTCTGAGGCAGATATCAACCGGAAAGGGAAGGGCAAAGCCAAGACTGGTAAGAGCAAAAGGCAATGGACAAAAGCTGAGGAAGCGAATTTGGTTGAGTGCCTTGTGCAACTGAGGGAGAGCGTCCATTAGAGGGCTAAAAATGGGCAATTTAAAGTTTGTTTTTTTGGCTAGCTAGAGAAAATGATGGCCCAAAGTTTACCTGGACATGGGCTGAAGGCTTACCCACACATAGAGTCCAGGTATAAGTTGTTGAGGTGCCAATACAATGCCATCAATGACATGATAGAACATGGCAGCAGATTCGGCTGGAATGACCAGGAGAAGTGCATCATTGCGTCGTTGGATGTATTCAACGACTGGGTTAAGGTAAGTTGTAACGCCCCACTTAAGGTACGTAGTTAAATTGTGTTGTATTACTTTAATGTTTATTGATTTGTTCTCATTTGAGCTTGCATGTTGTTAATTTCAGTTGGTTGGCCCTTAGTTGGATTGATAAATTGATTTGGTTAAGTGTTTGCCCTGATGTTGGTTGAGACTTGGTGAATTTTTGAAATTCAGTCTTCGTCGGGGCGAAGAAATATCTTCGCCGCAGCAACATCGGCTTTGTGATTTGCGAGTCAGTTCTGTAATTTTTCGCGGGGACGACGGAAGTTCTTCACCGCAGCGACGGGCCAATTGAAAAGTTTAATGAAGTTTCTAGAGGATTTTTTCCATAGGGGCAAAATGACCTTTCTACCCTTAATTAGCAGGAAAAGTGGGGAGTAAAATGTAAGAGAACTTTATGGAAAATGTGTTGGAGTTGGGGGTGTGAGTGTGAGTGTAAGGAATTAAAGGACAAAGATGGAATTTCCAAGAAAGAGCAAGGGCAAAATGGGAAAGCATGTGTTAATTGTAAGTTATTAAGGGTTTGGGTTTAGAAAACCCTTCATTCCTCTTCTCTACCGCCATTCCCATTCACCACTTCCTCTCAATTTTCCTTTCAATATTTCAAGAATTTTAGAAGGCTTTTTGAATAGTTTGGGGTAGAAAGTTACTCTAAGGCATCCTAAGGTAAGGATTCTTGCTTTAGATGTGAAGTTTTGCTTATTTATGTATCTTGAAGTCTTATGGTTTTATTGTTTAACGTTGTAGAGAAGGGAAAAGTTATTAAGGAAAAGGAAAAGTGTTAGTGAAATCTCTCCATTACAAGGTAAGTAAATCCCAACCCAAGTTGAGATTTGAGAACTCTCTTGAGTAGAGATTGAATAGAAATTATGTATGCATGTTATGTGTTATGTTATTGAGATTTGAGATGGAGATGACTATTTGCTTTGTAGTGGTTAAATACACTTCAATTATGAGAAGTGAGATGTGTATTGAGGATGTAGTTGAGATGAAATTATAGGAGATTGAGAAATCTTTTTGGAAGTGTTATTTTACGACAGGAATTATAACTTTGTGAGGGAGTTTCCTCCCATTTTGGATGGTTCAAGAGAGGAGTAGAACCATAGATAAAGTAGAGTTTATGTATGCACATTAGTTGTTTGATGAAACACCTAAGAGAATCATGAGCATGAGTAGTAAACCTTAATTCTTGCAACATTGCATGTTGGCATTTCATGAGTGCATTAGTGGAGATGAACCATCCATATGCATTAATTGTGCATTGAGAAGTGGCTTGAGAAAGAGTAGAGAACTTTGTGAATGAACTACTCTAAGAGTAGAGAGAATGAGAAAAACACTAAAAACGGGTTGGTGCTTTGTAATCTCCACCTGGTAGTTACGAAAAGCGGGTTGGTGCTTTGTGATCTCCACCCGGTAGTTACTAAGAGCGGGTTGGTGCTTTGTGATCTCTACCCGACAGTCATGAAGAGTGGGATGGTGCTTTGTGAACTCCACTCGGTCGTGCCTCCAGTAAGATGAGGCCGTGACATTCAAGTGAGAAAGAATGAGCAAACATCAGAAAGAATAAAGAGAGAACACGAGTAGAAGTCACAAAGAGTGGGATGGTGCTTTGTGAACTCCACCCAGCCGTGCCTCCGGTAAGATGAGGCCGTGACATACAACAGAAAGTTAATAGAAAAGAGCTATGTGAAAGAGAAACAGAAAGAGAAATAAATGAGATAAGAAGAGTGTAAGGAAAGAATTAAGAGAAAAAGTTACGGGGATAGACGAGTAGAGGATTTACTTACTGAGCATTATTTTGTGCTCACCCCGTTGTTCTTCTTTGTGTTTGCAGGATCTAGGTGAGGACGCGGTCGGATGGGCGTTGGTAAGCGAGGAGCAATAGCTACACTGTCCACTGTTTTTATAACTTTTACAAATGATACCTTACTTTGTATAAAGAATGATTATATGTATTAAAAGAAAATTTTGGGCCCATTTACTTTTGCTAATATAAATATATTTTACTTGATATATTTCTATGAGTATCCTAGTATAAAGCAGTTATTACATAAGTGGTCTATGGTTGCAGCCCATATAATTACATGTTTTCAATTACAATTTACACATGCAATTCTTTTGATTACCTTGTTTACATCTTTTTGACCAATTTTATTATTTATTTTTTGCAGAGTCACCCTAAAGCAAAAAGGTTGCGTCACAAACCCTTTCCCCACTACGATAGGTTACTGTTCATTTTTGGGAAAGACCGAGCAACTGGCATGAATGTTAAGACCCTTGCCGATGCGGTTGAGGAATTGGAAAAAGAGATCATGTAAAACTCCCCTCCAGTTAGGTATCCTCTGAATATCCCTCAATGAGAATCCCGGGGATACATGTCTGGAGAACGAGTTGTATTTAGAAAAAAACTTGTATAAAGATAACAATAATATCGAAAACATGCATATAAGATGTCACGCAGGATCCAAACTTATAATTTCAAAAACTTTATGAATTTATCAGGATCCAAACTTATAATTTCAAAAACTTTATGAATTTATCCGGAACTTACACAATCAAAACATATTTATAGGGTGGAAGCTTCCAAAGGTGTTTCACAAACATTTACTATTTACATTATTTACATCAAGATAAAAATATCAAGATGACAATAAATCATCTCCCCTCACGTGTAGCCCGCTGTCTCTAGCATCCTTCGCTTCTGGTCTACCTACAAAGCAATCAACAATGAAAGGGTGAGTGCTAATCGCTCAGTAAGGAATGATCCATTTCATTCTAAATGTGATATTTGACCTTCATTTAAATATATTTGTTAACACACCACTTATCTTTTACATCTAGGTATACTTCCTTTTTTTTTTTCTTTCCAATTCATATGTTTTTCATCATTTTATCCCATGGCTATATAAACATCAATGCATACACATACAAATAAGTATGTAAACATGATACACACACATTACATGCCATGATATAACATCTAAATATCATGTAACATATGAAGCATTTAACGTGTAGCCGATCAGACTTTTCTTAGCGTCTTAAGCACTTCATTTCATCTAGCCTCAAATTCATCTAGAGTTCATATCATCGGGAGGCGTGCTTACGTGTTATTTAGCATCTAAAGCATATATTCATCTTTCCTCAATCGGTATACGAGGATATGTTTACGCGTTTTCTATCATGTCTATATGCATCTCTAACATCTTATGGCATTTAAATACATATTTTAGTGAGCTTAATACTTTTAATTCATCTATGGATTATCAATCCATTTACATTACCTCTTGTTCACATTCATCATCTACCTAATGGGTAAACATTAGTACATGGCTTAATCACATCAATATGTAATCAATTCATAATCATAAGAATTAATTATGTTAAATCTTAAACTTTAATAACTAGAAGCTTATACTTCAGGCCATTTTCCATCCATTTTCTAAACAAATTGGCTCTTGCACTAAACATAAAAGTTGTAGGGCTATGTCTTAAATTTCTAGTGCTTCAAGAATCATCTCATTTCGATTTTTATAACTCAAGTTATGGTCGAAATACTGAAGCATGTTTAACATAATCCCTAAGCTTACCAAATCCGAATTTTTCATATTAAACTATGCCACATCAATTCCTATTGACAATTAACCAATAGGTCAACTAATGGATCAAATAAACCTCCCCTTAATAGTCTTTAACATCTTAAAGGAAGTGTAAAATCTCTTTCCCATAATCATCCATTATTGGTATAACATTGTAAACTAATGCAAACAACACATCAACACTTCTAATAACAACCATTCAATGCCATGTGTCCTCCAATACTACAAGTTTTGCCACAATCAACATCCACACTTCAGTTTCTTCAATCAATCATAACAACTCATAAAACATAAATAGCAATAACTTCATGTATAATGAATTCAAGGCAATAAATAGAATAAATGAGTTCAACTACACTTGCCATCAACTAATTATATGCCTTAAAGCCTAAATTTAAGGTTGCATTAAAATCTACAAACCCTAGCATAATCCCTAAAGTCATGGGAGGTTCTTCCTTACCTTTTTAAAGAATTCCTCCAACAAATCCTTTGCCTTTGTCTTCTTTTACACCTTAATCCTACATATATAACATTATACCTCAACATCTACTTCAAATCTTCAAATCACATCAAACCTATGGTTTTTAATCCTTACCTTAAACCCTTCAACTTGAAGATCCAAGGCTCCTATCTTGTTCTCCTTGAAAAATTATGCAAAACTCCTTTAAAACTTAGAGAGAGAAAGCTTGTTTCATGGAGGATTTGAGAGAAAATGGAAGAAAGGTTGAAGAAATGCTCTCTCCCTTGGCTTGAACGAATTTCCTCTCATTTATAGGAAAATATTTCATTAATTTTCCAAAATTATGCTATTGGCCCAATTATTTTAATTGTATAACTCATAAGTCCTTAATTCTTCATATGAGGGCATTTTGGTCATTTCGCACTAAACATAATTATTACTTAATTAATGCCATTAAATGCAATTAAGCCAACTCATCCTTGACTTTTTCAATGCTTATCCATAGGCGAAATGACTATTTTGCCCCTAATACCTTTCTATGGATAATTAATTCATATCATTCCAAATGAATTGACTATTTTGCCCTTAGTTAGATTTTATGCTTTTTAACATAAAATTAACATCTAAAGGACTATTTTTAGTTAGGAACATACCTTTGATATCTTGGGTATTACAGATTGCCGACATCCATGACGTTGGCATGGATGTTGATGTCGAGGTGGAGGTGGAGATAGAGGGCCACAGTAATGTCCCAATGAAGGAAGATGTGGACAGCCACTGCTAGCCGCGGTAGAAGGACAATCCACAATAGCAAGAGGAAGGCAAAGGATAAGAGCCAAGATAGTTTCATGGAACAAATAGGCGTGTTTGGCAAAACAGTTCAAGGATCCCATGAAGAAATGAAGGACATTGCCTTGTTTTTCAAACGAGAGTCTTTGGAGGACAAGAGGAGGTTGTTGTTCAATGATATTTTCGAATTGGATAAGTTTACACTAGATTAGATGCTGGAGGTTGGCGAGGCAATTGCCAAGGAACCCCATAAAATGGATTTTTTCTTTGGGTTACTGATGGAAGTTAGGCGAGAGTATGTGAGGAACAGCTATCTGAAAGTAATATGTATCGACCATCGTTTGATCATTTAGATTAAATTAATGTTAGCTTATTTTGATTTGAGCAATGACGTCTTATTTTAGCGAACTGGGCTGTCTAAGTTAGTGTTATCCATTGCATGAATATGGTAGTTTTTGGCTAGATTGGGGGGATGCTGGGTATTTTGCATTGTAAGAATGGTGGATGTATTTGCAATTAGCTTACCAGTGGTAGTGCATTGTCTCTGCACTTAACTGTACCTTGTAAAGGGTATAGTTTGCTATGTAAGTAACTTGTTTTTGTAAACCCAACTTATCTAAGTTAATGTATGGAAATAGTGTTCATGTGTGATTGACATGAGTTCAGTTGTGTATCTCATATTTATGTTGTCAATACTTTATTAATGATAGCAAATAGTCCTGTGCACCAACAGTTATTTAAGAGATGCAAGGTATAATTAAAATGACTATGGACTGTTATTTCATAGCACCCATCATGAAGAACTGAAATTGACTAATTGCGTTATTTTTGTCCAATTTCAGGTAACAACACCATTTACACGAGCAAAGATTTCCCCTCAGGGAAGGGATGGAGTCGTAGAAGTTAGTCGCCCGGTTTGCGCTAAGAAAACTTATGAAGGCAATGGTACAAGTAACTTAGATTCTTAAATTGCCCTATAAAATTATTGTTGAAGTGTTAACCATTTGTATTTGCGTAATAGGTGTTAAACCTCCACAACATATGAGTCAATGCATTGCCACCAATAGAGAGCATGGAATGTTGAGCAATAGTATATTTGACCGACACCTGGGTATGCTTCTTTTCTTAATTCGAAAGCTATTTACCTGATGCTTTTACATGTGTTTATACATTGGGTTATGACAGGAAATTATGGAAAGGTTGGGGAGATGTTAACATGTCAAATTTCAAGTGCCTTGATTCCATGTGGTTTTATTTGTACTTACAACGATCACATAGGCGGAAGGTGTTGAGATGGGTTCAAAAAGAGGATATACTGTAGAAGAAATGTGTATTCATTCCCATTGTACTCTGGTTAGTTAATGTGCACTGTATTTACATGTTGTCTCCTTATTACTTCTCTATTTCGAGGATGCTAACACATTGCGTTTCTATATGGGCAGGGGTCATTGGAGTCTGTTGATTCTATGCAACTTTAGGGGAAAAAATGAGTTCAAAACCCAACACCAGTTGCATGTTATTACTGGATTCCCTTAGATCGGTAGACCCTATGAGGTTTGAACCCTTGATAAGAAAGTAAGATCTCCTAAAACCTAAACCTCTTTCTGGTCCAGATCCATGTCTATCCACAGTTTCTAAGTTTTAGTTGTTTTTAGCGATTTACATTTCCCAACTTGCTTGATAGGTTTGCTTGCGATATTTATGAAAATAAAAAATGACAGAGAAGATGGATAGTGTTGCTGAAATACCTTTCCTACTGTCGAAGGTCATTACTATGGCCTTGAACCAAAATAAAATTTTGGTTATGTATTACCGTATGACTGTACGTTGACTGAGTTAATGACTCCAATTGAATGTAGGTTCCCCAGCAGAGAAACCAAACAGACTGTGGGTATTTTGTCCTTTACTACATACTGAAGTTCGTGCAAGGAGCCCCATCATGTTATTCTGTAACTGAAGGGTACCCTTACTTTGTAAGTGCAACAACATTGGGAAAATACTGACATTTGTATACTAAAATGTAGAAAGAATGATGCAGTTGATTTTTTTTATCTATTTTGGTACAGATGAATTTCAATCCTTCCGTGACAAACTGCAGTTGGACGTCGTGTAGAGTAAGTTATTCTTGACATTTGTTCTGTGAATTAGTTGCATATGGCATATACAGGATAGTTTTTGCTAGAAAGGCTAATGTTGTCGTCTTAACGTCCCATATTACGTCACCATCAACATCATCATCATCATCATCATGGGTATTGGAAACTTCACCAACTTCACTCTCAATTGGATATATTGTCATTTCACTCCTAATGAAATTATGAAGTAGGCAACAGGCAGAAATTATTTGACATTGGGTTTTGATAAGGCAGAAGGATGCATCTCTCAAAATACCCCATCTCTTCTTCAGTATGCCGAAACACCTCTCAATACAATTCCTTGCCTGAGAGTGTTTCATGTTGAAATATTCTTAGGCTATTCTCGGTTGTTGGCCTTGCCTCCAATCATTCAAATGGTATCGTTGCCCCCTGTATGGGGCCAAGAACCCTTCTCCATTGGTGTATCCAGAATCACATAAGTAATAACACCCTATCATGAAATTTCACATGTCAGAATCCATATAAACATATACTATGTCACTCTATCCTAACATGTACAAGCAAATTCGATTGAAGATGTACCTTGAGGGACCTTTAAGTCATTTCTCCTACTAATGGCATCCCTTAGCACTCTACCATCTATAGCTGAACCTTCCCACCTAGGGAGAACATAAATAAATTGCATGTCAGGTGAGCAAACACCAAGCACATTCGTTGCAATTTCACCCTTTCGTGTTCGATACCTAGGTTTATCACTGGCGTCGACGTGAACCCTGATGTATGTTCCATCCAGTGCACCCAAACAGTTCTAACAACACAAAAAAATAAGAAAACATTGATGCAGTTAGTGGATGATGTTGAAACCAGAATTTTATGTAAATTATATGTAGTCGTTGGGAAAATATGTGCCTTGAACCATCTCCAGCATTCATCAGTTGAATTCTCCGGTATTGGCTCCGATTTCTTAAGTAAAATGGAATGCAATTTCAACACAATGTGAAACTTTCGTGAAAGTGTCTCACCTGATCTAGATATTTGTCTTTTCATAACCCTGTACTTCACATGGTGCACAAGGATGTGAAGGAAACTACCTACTATTTCCTCTATACTGGTATGTCTAGTTGAAACTAACCCCCTACGACTTTCTAGTAAATTACATAACTTAAAAAATGCTTTCCTATCCATTCTACAGTTCTCGAGACAAACTCCATCAATCTCAAAAATCATGTTCTGTAAGTTTAAATTCCTAATCTCACATCTACCAATTAACTCACCCGCGTAGGTTATGGAACGCCTAGATCGATTCCTATTCCTAAGGTGCAATGCTAACCCTAGAAAAAGAAACATGGTGAACATGTTTTCCAGCATGTCCAAGGGCAAAAGCAAAACTACCACCAAACACACTTTTGGCTTAGTGTTAAACGAGCCATGGTTGTTTCACCTAATCCATGTACAAACAAACAAACTATTACTTAAGAATAACTATACCAAAGTATTTGAGAATAAACAACAACATCAACTTATTCAACAATACCCAAAACATGAGGTTATTGCACAACAACAATCACCATTCTTTAGACAATAACACAACCAATAAGCAAACCAAGAAAAACAACACTCCATAATTCTATTGATATTTTCGAAAGCAAAAATCAACAGCAAAAAATAGTTAGCAATCTATACTCAGACAAAGCAAACTAATAATAATTGAATTCCTTTCTTCACCAAGTCCAGCCCAAATATAGTTTAGCTTTCCAGCATGACAGATACAAAATCATGATAGACAAGTTTAATTTACAATAAAAAGGGAAATCCAAATTAAATGTAAGTGGACAGTCTACATTTGATAAACACGTAATAGGCAATATCTAATGCATGTTTTTACTAAGCTGGTTTTCTTATTGACTATTAGTTAACAAACATAATAAACTGTGCTTATAGGAATATCAAATTCTGCCTAGAGGAATAAGTTACAAAAAGTGTAACTTCACCATGAAACTACAACATTGTTTACTGTTTACTTCGCTTTGATTGGGGCGACGGATGCTCAGATAAGCGGCGGCGCTTGGGGTTGACTCTTACCGAATGGAAATTAACAGAGCCGATCAAATGAGGAAATTTCAGCAACAGTTTTTTGTTAGGAAAAAATGACCAAGTCATGACAGCGGAAAACAAAAAATTATTTACAACATAGATCGTTCCTTAGAACGAAGATCGGGGCACAAATTTACAGTTTACACATTAAATAAGAATCTGCAGGAAATTCAGTCTAGGGTTAAGAAATCATACGCACATTTGGAGGCTCCTCCAACTTGTCTCTGAACAGATTTCGCTACCGACCCAAGAGTAGAATCAAACTAATGTAGTCCACACGAAGACAACCCCAAGGAACTAAAGAGGGATTTGCTAGATCATCTTTAGCCTTAAGAACCAAGAAGAAATCAAGCAAACTTTGTTTCAAGCAAAAAGCAATCTGGTGTAGGAGAGAAGAGGGCTGGAGTTTTTGCTTTGTGAATGAAAAATGAATTCTATTTTTTAATTATTTCACAAAGTTTTGCACTTATATAGTCCACACTGTGCCCTATTCCATCATGGAATGGGCTTGGGCACCAACCCAAACAACTCCTATGTCCAAACAGCCCCATTTAGATATTTTAATAATTATTATTGTTATTTCAATTAAATTCAATTAATATATATATTTCATATATTAACATTTAACACTAACAATAATTCATTTAAATATATGTTAACATATATTTAAATATAATTTCACTTATTTAATTTTATTAACAAATTAAATAAAGGCTACGACCTTAGCAAATTTAATTGCACTATGAAATTACCAAAATACCCTTTCGCCTAAAAAGACGAAAATGTCTTTCTTATAAACTGGCTCTTAAATTATCTTCTGTGTGTGACCCGTAGGCTCCTCATCATACCGGTAGTGTGTAGTATCGCGATTAACACCAATTAATCGTCTCACTATACACAGACCAAGATTGGCCCTTAGCAAGGCATCATGGCCACCCGATAGATTCGGATTCAGCAAAGCAGCTACCTGTCAACGATATGGTTACCGTACAATCCAATCATTCCATCATCCGTTATCTCAACGAGACCGAGGCATAGAAATAGTGTCAACCTCAATTACTCTCGATATGTGTGTATTCAGTTACTGGACCAATGACCGGAATTATAAACTGGATAGAGCAACAACTCAATCCCACTATGGCCACAGTTTTAGTATCATTGTCATTTACTGAATTGCGCCATGAGATAACTTCCCCCGTACCCGGGAGCGATGAATCCTCTGTTGACCACCATAGTCTGGATACACTCCTTGATGCAGCCAATCACTACCGTATTGACAGCTTTGATATCACGCCCGAGGATCCACACAGGAATGTCTCTCGGTGCCCACACAGGTACGTGACTCACAAAGTACTGTCCTCCCCCCTTAAGGGATAGCTAGCCTGATGGTACTCACCATGCTTCCCAATTGACTATAGCCCCTTGGTCTTGGGTTCGAGTGGTGGGGGAGGCGAAAGAAATCCCTTAAGGGGGGGGACAGTACTTTGTGAGTCACGTACCTGTGTGGGCACCGAGAGACATTCCTGTGTGGATCCTCGGGCGTGACAATAAAAAGACGCCTTTTTATTGTCACACCCGCGGCCCCACACAGGAGTCCCTTGCGGTGCCCACAGCTAGCCTGATGGTACTCACCATGCTTCCCAATTGACTATAGCCCCTTGGTCTTGGGTTCAAGTGATGGGGGAGGCGAAAGAAATCCCTTAAGGGGGGGGGACAGTACCTAGTGAGTCACGTACCTGTGTGGGCACCGAGAGACATTCCTGTGTGGATCCTCAGGCGTGACATTTGAATAGAACTACGTTGGGCTAGTGTCAAATTGCACCAATCGATACACAAGGCGCTCCGGTGATCTCAAGTCTAAAGATCACATGCACCACCATTCGTTAGAGGATTTGTTCGATAAACACTAGGGTTACCATCCACATGGAATCCTCTGGTGGGTTAGTCCAGTGAACTTGCCTATAGCAAGCACCCATGTGTTTCACCAGGTTGTCACCAAACAACCTTGACAAGTGAGATCAGTCATTGCCTTTCGACACGGTCGTTCAACACTATGATGGTCTTACTGTATTATCTGTGCCCTTACTTCAGAATAATACTAGGGCTACAGACGTTTCTAAAATGGCCACCATATGTGCTCATAGGGTTCTCACTATCAAGATTTAAAACACTTAATACCCTCGCAACGGTTCTATCATTCTAAGGATATATATCAATATATACAATGATGATTTGCGCGATATAGAATAAAATGTCTTTTATTGATCAATGAACATTATTACAAAGAGTCAATTCTACAATAATTGATTGGCTCTAGGTCACCTACTCTAACATTTTTAACAATGCCAAGCTGCCCTATCATCCTTTTTGACAAATGCACAAACGGATTTCAATTTGTACAACATTGTTCCTTTCCCTAAACCATCGATCTAAATCCCTAAACTATCGATCTAATGGTGCAATGTCCTAAACCGTCAATCTAAATCAAATAACTTTATAACAAAATGATTTTTAATTAAAAAAAGTACAAACCTAATCTCTCGAAAGCGCTACTGCTTGTGGTCATTGGAAAGCATCGTAGTGAAGATGGTCTGCGACGATAGGAAAGTCAAGGTTAGCATAATGATACACAATAATGGAGTACCAGAGTAAAGGAAGACGACGAACCTTGGGCGTGGTTGTCGACATCGTCTAGAGATTAGGTCAAACTCGATGTCGTCGCTGTTGTGTTCGTCGAAGAAGATGAATGAGAATGGTGGGTTACGGTTTCACAAAATTAGTAAGTTATAGGTGTAGGTCTTTCAAACTTCAGGGCCTTTTTATCTTAAAATATTATTAAATAAGGTTACAAATGTCTTTTTTCTGCTAAAATGACATATTTCTTATTAGGCATATATTTAAGGCAATTATGTCCCAAGTGATTGATATGTAATGACAAATTTGGATTAAAAAAAAAAAAAATAAACCCGATAATGTCAAATACCACCCCTAGACTAGGTTATCTTATTACTCCAAAGTTCATCCACAATGTTCATTATTGACAAATAAACAATACCGTCGTATTTTTTAACCTTCAAACCAAAAGCGGAAATTGCTGAAAAAAAAAAAAAAAAAAAAAAAATAGATAACAGCAGTTATCTTTATACAGCCCTAACCAACCACACCCTAAGTGTTGTTATGTTAATAATATGTAAGTTTTGTTTGTGGTTTCAGGAAGGGAGTTGAAAAGAAAGGCAAAATTGGAAATTTCAGTTTTGCCGTGGCGAAAATTTTATTTTGCCATAGCGAAAAACCCTGGAGTCTAAAAGACCATTTGTGCAATTCCATTTTCGCCACGGCGAAGCTGGGAAAATTTTCGAGAGTAAAGCGAATTTCCAATTTTTCCGTAGAAAGAATTTTTCTTCGCGGCAGCGAAACTAGAAAGTATATAAAGAAGTGCGCGGCCGACACCTCATTTTGTGTATACTCTCTCACTCAAACTCTCAACTTTTCTCCGATTTCAGCCAATTTTTAACCTAAATCTACCAAAATTTTACTGTCTAATCACTTCTAAACACATTTAATACCTTGTTTTGCAGGATTGAAGCCGATTTTTGAATTATTTTGAAAACCCTACGTTTTCAAAATTTGGGGGTTTTGTGCGATTCTTGTGGAAATTCAATCAATCAAAGGTGTATTTAGCTTGGGTTGTTAGTAAGTAAGAGTTTCCTTTCAATTAATTTGATTATTATTGCTTTTTATGGAAAAATTGATTGGGTTAGTTGAGATTGGGATTTTTATGCATTATTGTGATTGTGGGATATTTTTGGAAGTGATTTTGATATTCATTATTGTTAAAAATTGTTGGCTATTGGTTTATTTGCTATATTGATTGAATTGGTTGTGATTTGGAGAGTGGTTGAATCATTGTGGTTTGCGAAGAGAAATGTGGAGGTGGAGTTGGAAGTTATTTTGGTACTATATTCTTGTGTTGTGATATTGTGGTGTTATGGAGTGTTGTTGTATTGATTGCAGAGTGTTTTGGATTGAGTTGTGGGATATTTTTTGTGTGTAACCGAAAGTGGAGTGTGATTGAAGTGTGGTTTTCAAATTTTCTTGAATTCTTGTTATGGCTCCATTGAAGCATCAAGCAGTAAAAAAGAGGAAAGAGAGAGGTGAAAGTAGTAGAGGAAAGGCGAAAGTCACTGATGATCGTTATGTGAGCGACAATGTGAAGAAGCGATATGAATTGGATGTTAAGAAGCAACAAGGTTTTATTGAAGAAAGAGGACTTGATTTCTTAGATCATCCTCTGGGGTTAGTGATAGGATTCAAGCTTTGGGAATGAGAGAATTCTGCAAGGAGCCCAACCATTCAATCTTTGCAACGTTTGGTAATGGAATTTTATGCCAACTTCCCTGAAATCAAAAGGAAAAGTCTATGTTAGAGGTTTTCAGGTTCCATGTAATGCTATTGCTATTAATGAATATTATGGATTGGAGAATGTGGAGAATGATGAGTATGCAGATTCTTACGGAATGCAGACTAAGATGAAGTGAGTCAGAGGATAGCCAAGCGGGGAACTACTTGGCAGATTACTAAAAATGGGAGAAGAAAGTTTCTGGCAACAATTTGAACACTGACACTCGAATTTGGCAGTATTTTCTGTGTTCAAAGATGATTCCAGTCACACATCATAGTTCAGTGGATAGTGCTAGGGTCCTGATCTATTCCATCTACACAATGAAGAAAATGAATGCAGGAAAGATGATTATGACAAATATGATGCACGCAGCTAGACCAGTGAGAGCTAGTTATCTTTCCCCTCATCTCATTACTGCTTTGTGTACGAAGGCAAGAGTCCAGATCTATCCAGATGAGATCCAGATCCAGCCAGCACCAATCCTGAATATGAAGTATATGCTGAACCTTAAGACAGATGCACCAAAAAATCCAGTAGCCCCACAAGCGTCTCCTCATCCACAACAACAACCAATCTCTGATTTAAACCCAGACGGGACCGACCAGTCCGACCGAGACCTGGCAGCCTCTCCGATCCGGTTCAGGTTCCAAGGGGTTCTGCTATATTTCAAATTTATAGGAACTAGTTGAAATTTTGTAAGGGTGTTTTTACAATGTTTCAAAATTTTAGGGACTACTGTAATTTTTTTGGGCATTTAAATGAATTAAAATTTCAAGGACTAATTTGTAATTTTTGGGGGTATTTTTATAATATATAAAATTTAAGGGACTAATTAAATTTTTTTTAAATACTTTTGTTGTTGACGTCATCAATCCAATCGGTTGGACTGGTTAACCCGTGACCTGGTCACTTTGCCGAGTCTCATAACGGATCGGGTTTTAAAACAAATGTAATCAAGGAGCAAGTGCAGAAATTAACTGAAGATATGCACTACATGAAGCAATACCAACAATTGATAGGTCGCCAGCTGAACACAATCTTTGAGATGCGACGCCAATAGTGTCTTCAATGATATGGACATGACACGGACATGACACCTTTCCAATGGCAGGACTTCCAACCTGTTCCACCTGAAGCTGCAACCAATGATGAAGAAGAGGAGGAGGACGATGATGAGGAAGTTAACGATGAGGGATTTATTTTCTCAATTTTCTTTACACTCCATTAAAATTAGGTTTTAAGCATGTTACTACATTTTTTAATATACATTGATATCATGTACTTCGTTAAACTGTAAAGTTGAATCTGGTACTATTAATAAGCTTTTTATTAAAAAATAAAAATTAGTTCAGCCTTAGTAAAATCTTGGCTGCGCCCCTGATTCTTGGTAAATGAAGTTGAACCATTGCTGCTTAATTGAATCTATAATGCCTCGGCCTCGCCCCTATGAATCCTTCAAACAAGGTAAGTAGCAAGGAAAATAAATTTGTGAAGACAGTTTTGAAAGTTACAGAGAAGTTTGACCCTTTCTTGAATAAAGAACGTGGGCACAGTATATAAGAGTACTTGCTATAGCTCGTAAATATTAATATATGCATTATACATTCTCCTTCAATGGTTCTAACCTAATTAAGGATCAAATCCCAAACCGGAATTTAGCTTCACTTAACGAGGCAAAAGACAAGCTGAAAGGCTTCTTTCTGAGCGGTAATAAGCCCTTTTACAGACAAGGCTATGAATCCATACAATTTCACTCTACATCCAATGCCTTGAAATACTGAGAAAACTCAAGTAGTTGTCAATCACAGCAATCATAAATCTACCATGCCAGTTAACCTCGCTTTACAGGCCTTTGAACATAAGATTTGTTGGGATCCTCTGTCTTGAGCTTTGGGGGTCGAATTTCTCCTTTCTTACCCTGCATATAAACAATAATGAAAACCATTGTTTCAGGTAATTGCACTTGATTTCATGTCGTTAGTACGAATCGATTGTTTCATCTAAAACAATTATCAATATATTATCTGACCTTCTTTCCTGTCTTCATGAAGTCTCTCCAGCTTGAAACCTGACATTAAAATGAAAAGGAGATCACTTGTAGTCCAATAAACCAAACTAGTTTTTAGAGAAATTTATTACTGTTTTATGTTCCCAACACTTGTAAATTTAGAAAGGTATACATAAAAGTATGACATAATATTTAGATAAATAGATCTCTATTTTCATATGTTCAAGAAAAAATCATCCTCATTTCTCAAAATTCTGAATAGAAAAGCTAAAATTCATGTGCTCTGATCATGTTATCCCTATGTCTAGCATTATTTGGTTCAGCCTGCGGTTAGTACAACTGAAGGGTCACTGCCACGAAACTCCAACCATCGCAAATTCAAACATTTTACAAAAGAGCATGCGCTAAATGACAATAATAGACTCCAGGTGATGTGTTCCATTGTTTCTAACACTTTGGCTATGGCAAATTACTTGATAGCAAAATAATACAAGATGAGAAACCACACTTGAAATTACTTAAACCACTCTGCTCCAATTAGTCAGTTTGAACTACTAAACTAATAATTTCCTGGTTAAGTGAAACATCAGATCCGAAATAAAAAAAAAAAAAAAAAAAAAAAACAAACCCGTTGTTCTCTTGTTCCTTCCCACTGCTCCTCGTGCTCACGCTTTCTCTTCCACATTTCTTTTTGTTCCTCTTCATCCTTTTTCAATCTACCTTCCTCTTCTGATATCTACATTACAATAATAAGACCGCAATTGTTGTAATTGTAAAAGTGTTGAATTCTTCAATCATTTTCATTGTAAAAGAGAAAACACTCTCACCCACGCAAGACTTGGTTTTGATTGAAAATCAAAATACTCTTCATTTCTCTTGTTTCTTAAGGCTAAAGAGGGATCTAGCAAATCCCTCTTAGTTCCTTTCGTTGTCTTCGTGGGGACTACGTCAGTTCGATCCTACAACTGGGTCGGTAGCAAAATACATTCAGAGACAACTTGGAGGAGCCTCAAATGTGTGCGATGATTTCTTAAACTCTACATTAATTTTAAGATTTTGTTGGCATAAACTGTAAATTGTACCCTGATCTTGGTTCTATGGAACGATCCTTGTTATTATTGTTTTGTTTTCTGCTGCCTCAATGGTCGTTTCCTAACAGTTAGTGGATAATGTTGAAACCGGAATTTTATGTAAACTATATGTAGTCGTTGGAAAATATGTACCTTGAACCATCTCCAGCATTCATCAGTTGAATTCTCCGGTATTGGCTCTAGTTTTTAAGTAAAATGGAATGCAATTTCAACACAACTATTAACACAACGGAAACTTCGTGAAAGTGTCTCACCTGATGTAGATATTTGTCTCTTCATAACCCTATACTTCACATGGTGCGCAAGGATGTGAAGGAACTACCTACATTTCCTCTATACTGGTATGTCTAGTTGAAACTAACCCTCCAGACTTTCTAGTAATTACATACTTAAAAAATGCTTTCCTATCCATTCTACAGTTCTCGAGACAAACTCCATCAATCTCAAAAATCATGTTCTGTAAGTTTAAATTCAATCTCGCATCTGTCAATTAACTCACTTGCGTAGGTTATGGAACGCCTAGATCGATTCCTATTCCTAAGGTGCAATGCTAACCTAGAAAGAGAAACATGGTGAACATGTTTTCCAGCATGTCCAAGGGCAAAAGCAAAACTGCCACCAAACATTTTGGCTTAGTGTTAAACGAGTCATTATTGTTTCACCTAATCCATGTACAAACAAGCAAACTATTACTTATAACAACTATACCAAAGTATTTGAGAATAAACAACAGCATCAACTTATTAACAACACCCAAAACAGAGGTTATTGCACAACAACAATCACCATTCTTTAAACAATAACACAACCAATAAGCAAACCAAGAAAAACAACACTCACAATTTTAAACAATAACACAACCAATAAGCAAACCAAGAAAAACAACACTCCACAATTCTATTGATATTTCCGAAAGCAAAATAAACAGCAAAAAATAGTTAGCAATCTATACTCAGACAAAGAAAATAAAATAATTGAATTCCTTTCTTCACCAAACAGTGAATCTGTCTAGCCAAATAGTTTAGCTTTCCAGCATGACAGATACAAATCATGATAGACAAGTTTAATTTATGTAAAAGGGAAATCGAAATAAATGTAAGTGGACGTTTGCATTTGATAACACGTAATAGGCAATATCTAATGCATGTTTTTACTAAGCTGGTTTTCTTTGACTATTAGTTAACAAACATAATAAATTTTGCTTATAGGAATATCAAATTCTACCTAGAGGAATAGTTACAAAAAGTGTAACTTCACATGAAACTACAACATTGTTTACTGTTTACTTCACTTTGATTGGGGCGAGATGCTCAGATGAGCGGACGCGCTTGGGTTGATCTTACCGAATGGAAATTAACAGAGCCAATCAAAAGAGGAAATTTCAGCAGCAGTTTTTAACAATGCCAAGCTGCTTGTCATCCTTTTGACAAATGCACAAAAGGATTTCAATTTGTACAACATTGTCATTTCCCTAACCACGATCTAAATCCCTACACCGTTGATCTAATGGTGCAATGTCCTAAACTGTCAATCTAAATCAAATAACTTTATAACAAAATGATTTCTAATTAAAAAAAGTACAAACCTAATCTCTCGAAAGCGCTACCGTTGTGGTCATTGGAAAACACGTAGTGAAGATGGACTGCGACGATAGGAAAGTTAAGGTTAGCATAATGATACACAATAATGGAGTACTAGAGTAAAGAGACAACGAACCTTGGGCAGGTTGTCGACCTCGTAGAATCACGTCAAACTCGATGGCGCCGCTGTTGTGTTCGTCGTCGAAGAAGATGAATGGGAATGGTGGGTTAGGGTTTTGCAAAATTAGTAAGTTTAGGTGTAGTTCTTTCAAACTTCAAGGGTTTTATCTTAAAATATTATTAAATAAGGTTACAAATGTCTTTTTTCTGCTAAAATGACATATTTCTACTAGGCATATATTTAAGGCAATTCTGCCCAAGTGATTGATATGTAATGACAAATTTGGATTTAAAAAAAAAAAGATAAACCCAGTAATGTTAGAATACCACCCTAGACTAGGTTATCTAATTGCCCAAAGCTGATCCACAATGTTCATTATTGGTAAATAAACAATACCGATCTTTTTTAACCTTCAAACCAAAAGCAGGAATTGCTGAAAAAAAAAAGATAGATAACAGGAGTTATCTTTATACAGCCCTAACCAACCACCACTAAGTGTTGTTATGTTAATAATATGTAAGTTTTTGTGGTTTCAGGAAGGGAGTTGAAAAGAAAGGCAAAATTGGAAATTTCAGTTTTGCCGTGGCGAAAATTTATTTTGCCATAGCGAAAAACCTGGAGTCTAAAAGACCATTTGTGCAATCCATTTTCGCCAGGCGAAGCTGGGAAAATTTTCGAGAGTAAAGCGAATTTCCAATTTTTCGTAGAAAGATTTTCTTCCGCGGCAGCGAAACTAGAAGTATATAAAGAAGTGTGCAGCCGACACCTCATTTTCGTGAACTCTCTCTACTCAAACTTTCATCTCTTCTCCGATTTCAGCCAATTTTTAACCTAAATCTACCAAAATTTCACTTTATCACTTCTAAACACATTTAATACCTTGTTTTGCAGGATTGAAGCGATTTTTGAAGTATTTTGAAAACCTACGTTTTCTAAATTTGGGGGGTTTGTGCGATTCTTGTGGAAATTCATCAATCAAAGGTGTATTTAGCTTGGGTGTGTAGTAAGTAAGAGTTCCTTTCAATTAATTTGATTATTTGCTTTTTATGGAAAAAATTGATGGGTTAGTTGAGATTGGGATTTTTATGCATTATTGGGATTGTGGATATTTTTGGAAGTGATTTTGATATTCATTATTGTTAAAAATTGGTGGTTATTGGTTTATTTGCTATATTGATTGAATTGGTTGTGATTTGGAGAGTGGTTGAATCATTGTGGTTGTGAAGAGAAATGTAGAGGTGGAGTTGGAAGTTATTTTGGTACTATATTCTGTGTTGTGATATTGTGGTGTTATGGAGTGTTGTTGTATTGATTGCAGAGTGTTTGGTTGAGTTGTGGGATAGTTTTTGTGTGTACCGAAAGTGGAGTGTGATTGAAGTGTGGTTTTCAAATTTTCTTGAATCTTGTTATGGCTCCATTGAAGCATCAAGTAGTGAAAAGAGGAAAGAAAGAGGTGAAAGTAGTAGAGGAAAGGCGAAAGTCACTGATGATTTTATGTGAGCGACAATGTGAAGAAGCAATAGAATTGGATGTTAAGAAGCAACAAGGTTTATTGAAGAAAGAGGATTGATTTCTTAGATATCCTCTGGGGTTAGTGATAGGATTCAAGCTTTGGGATGAGGAATTCGTAAGGAGCCCAACCATTCAATCTTTGCAAGTTTGTAATGGAATTTATGCCAACTTCCGCGAGTCAAGGAAAAAATCTATGTTAGAGGTTTTCAGGTTCCATGAATGCTATGCTATATGAATATTATGGTTGGAGATGTGGAGAATGATGAGTATGAGATTCTACGGAATGCAGACTATGATGAAGTAAGTCAGAGGATAGCCAAGCCGGAACTACTTGGCAGATTACTAAAAATGGGAGAAGAAAGTTTCTAGCAACAATTTGAACACTGACACTCAATTTGGCAGTATTTTTGTGTGTTCAAAGATGATTCCAATCACACATCATAGTTCAGGGTAGTAGTGCTAGGGTCCTGATCTATTCCATCTACACATGAAGAAAATGAATGCAGGAAAGAGATTATGACAAATATGATGCGCAGCTAGACCAATGAGAGCTAGTTATCTTTCCCCTCATCTCATTAACTCTGTAGGGGTGTGAAAAAAAATTCGAAAACCAAACCAGACCGAAACCGAGCGAAAATTCGATTTTTTTGTAAACCGGTTCAGTTTCGGTTTTCAAAATTTCATAACCGATTATCCGGTTTGGTTTTCGGTTATAGATTTTTTTCAAACCGGTTAACCGAAACCGGATTTTAAAACCAGTTTTTTTAAAAAGAAAAAAAGTAATATTTTCCCCTGTTTAATATTGTCAAGAACATGGGAGAGTGTACATTTACAAGTCAAACCAACCCAACCTCTAGGCGTCTCTCTCTCTCATTTCTACATCTCATGTGTAGATGTGTACCTCGTGGTTCGTGCTTCTTCATTCTCTCTCCCAATTTACCATTTAAGTTGTCATCTCCTCTTCTCTCAAGTATTCAAATTCCATTCTCATACTCTCTCTTTCTCGCGACTGAAACTTGAGTTTGGAATGGAGAGGAAAGAAACGGCTTCCTCTTAGTCTTAGTTCTAGAAATTCCTATCGTCAACGAAACTTTTGAGGTACGTGGCTTCTCCTCTAATCTCTATTTCTGATTAATTTGTTTCTCGTGTTATTGTGTTTAGAACTTATTGTTATGAGTTTTTGCAGACTTCAAGGTGCCATGCCAAGATTAATCATGAGATAATCAAATCTGCTATTGCCTTCGAGGGATGCTTTAGATTGAAAGAAGATTAAATTTTTATATTTAAAATTCGGCTCAAGTCAGTTAACCAGTTTTTCGAACCGGTATTCAGTCGGTTTTAAATTGGATTAAGCATTGTCGGTTCGGTTTCAGTTTGGATTTTTGCTGAATCGATTTTCGGTTCGGTTAACGGTTTTTTCACACCCTATGCTCTGTGTACGAAGGCAAGAGTTCAGATCTACCAGATGAGATCCAGATCCAGTCAGCACCAATCCTGAATATGAAGTATATGTTGAACCTTAAGACAGATGCCCCGAAAATCTAGTAGCCCACAAGCGTCTCCTCATCACACAACAAAACCAATTCTGATCTAAAAACCAGACCGGACGACTATGACCGAGACCTGGGAGCCTCTCCGATCCGTTCAGGTTCCAAGGGATTCTGCTATATTTCAAATTTATAGGGACTAATTGAAATTTTGTAAGGGTGTTTTTACAATGTTTCAAAATTTTAGGGACTACTGTAATTTTTTGGGCATTTTAAAATGAATTAAAATTAAAGGACTACTTTGTAATTTTGGGGGTATTTTATAATATATAAAATTAAGGGACTAATTAAATTTTTAAAAATACTTGTTGACATCATCAATCCAATCGGTTGGACTGGTTAACCCGTGACCTAGTCACTTTGTCGAGTCTTATAATGGATCGGGTTTTAAAACAAATGTAATCAAGGAGCAAGTGCAGAAATTAACTGAAGATATGCACTACGAAGCAATACCAATAATGATAGGTGGCCAGTCGAACACATCTTTGAGATGCGAGCCCCTAGTGTATCTTCAATGATATGGACATGACCCTAGTTAGTAAATACGCGTATAAAATGCGTTTTGACGTATGTTGTAAAAACTGTCGAATTATACACGTAATATGAATACCGTATAATCGCGAAATTCGCGTATTATTGCCAAAAAAAAAAAAAAAACTCATTGCTCACCCCAAAACGACGTCGTTTTGTGGGGTTTAATTCAAAATTAAACAAATCTCTTCTCTTCTTCGGTTCTTCTTCTTCCTCAGTTCTTGACGAACGACATTTTCAGCTTTTCTTCCTCAGTTCTTCCACGTTTTCAGCTTTTCTATCTCTTGGGTCTTCATCTCAGGAACCAGCAGAGTCATCGAGGAAGCTGGATGGCGAACTGGTTGACATTTTTAAGGGGTTGTGTTTGTGTTTGGGGGAGAAGATAAGTTTGAGGAAGGGAAAGTATTGGCAGAAAGAATAGCGCAGATGTCATTTTTGGAGCTCTGAAAGAAACAACTGGCTTGTGGGTGAGACAGAACACTAGAGATGATTTGATTGAAGAAGAGAGAGGAAGGGGGGTTTTTAAGATGGGTCATAGGGGTTTTGTGTTTGTGGTGGATTTCATCTAACACTATGACTCAACACTGCAATATGTTTCTATTGCACAAACACAAAAATAAAATATCTTTTCAAAGAACTTAGAACAAGACTGGGTGGGAATTTGTAACGCAAAGAAAAGAAAAGATTAATGTTAGTAATTGAATACTCCCCATTTGAAATGTTATATTAATTTTAATTAGATACTCTTTATAAAGTGTTAATTAATTTTAATCAGATAGTCCATAAAAGTGTTAAAAACTATAATTGATATTGCCGTATTTTTAAAACGTATTATTGATAATATATCGTATTAAACCCGTATATCCGTATCGTATTTTTCCCATATCCGAATTTTATAGTCGAATTTTATAAAACGTATTTTTTACCGTTTGCCGTATTATACCCGTAAAATTTCCGTACCTTTTTTTTTGCCATAACATATTTACTAACTAGGGACATGACACGGACATGACACCTTTCCAACGGCAGACTTCCAACCTGTTCCACTGAAGCTGCAACCAATGATGAAGAAGAGGAGGAGGACGATGATGCGGAAGTTAACGATGAGGGATTTATTTTCTCAATTTCTTTACACTCCATTAAAATTAGGTTTTAAGCATGTTACTACATTTTTTATATAACATTGATATCATGCACTTCATAAAACTGTAAAGTTGTATCTAGTATAAGCTTTTTATTAAAATAAAAATTAGTCAGCCTTAGTAAAATCTTGCTACGCCCTGATTCTTGGTAAGGAAGTTGAACTATTGCTGCTTATTGAATCTATAATGCCTCGGCCTCGCCCCTATGAATCCTTCAAACAAGGTAAGTAGCAAGGAAAATAAATTTGTGAAGACAGCTTTGAAAGTTACAGAGAAGTTTGACTTTCTTGAATAAAGAACGTGGGCACAGTATAAAGAGTTGTATCATTGTTTTAAAAACCGGACCAGAGAGCAACCGCTCTGCTAGTTGGGTCACGGTTCAACCGTCGATGGACGGTAACGTCATCACACATCATGAAAGCAAATTTTATAGCCTAACCATTTTAAAAAGCTAACACTAAAAGAGTTTATAAATCATATGTCGGCTAACCTAACATTTCGAATTCCTTCCAGTGAGTTGAGTAATTAAAAGCTAGCCTCCCAACCATTACATCTGGCTTGTTGAAACTTTATTTGTATTACAACAACTGCAAGATTAAAACATTTACAAACTCACGTAACTAAGTTGTGTAATGGCACAAACTGAGATTGTACATTGTCCCCAATTCTTTACATAAAGCACTGGACAGTTTCTTTGTGGCTTCCAAATGTAAAAGGGATGAGTAAAATTTCAAAATTGGATACACTATTTCAAAACAAAAGCAAAAATGATAAAATAAACATAAAATAGATCTTTTATTGCATATAAAAGTTATACAGTGGCTTGAATTCTAGTTCGAAAATGCCTCTTATTAATACAAATAAAATTATATGACAACCAAGAAAAAAATAATTCAAAAGTTTGGAAATCACAGAGCTTGAAGGACATCCGAAAAACACTCAAATGATTGAATCCATGTGGCAAAATGTTACCAAATTTCACAAACCATCCACCATCTGCAACGCATCATTCAAAAGGGTAATTTGAAAGTACTAAGATGTAATATATACTTCTCATACATCACTTCCACCCAAACAACAACAGCTCCAAACACAGTCAGAAACAATTCCATGCCAAAAATAATCTCCACACATCACTTCCACCCAAACGCAACAGCCCACCAACAAACGGTAGCTTAAAAATTGTACAATAAATATCCGACTGCGGATAATGGGGTGCGAATTCGTTAATAAATTGTAGCTCAAACAGTCAAACTTACTCTATTTAAAAAAAGACAAAGAGAAAGCACACATTTCAAATTTACCAGCAAAGGTCCCAAAGATTACAACTCAACCTTGAATCAAATTGGATTGTCAAGACATGCATACTAATCGACCTTCATGCGTCGATTTCCGGGAGGGAGAAACGCATCGTCGCGATTTCAGAGACTGAAGTTGTGATCGATTTTAGCAACGAATGGTTGTTATTTCAATAAGGGATGGTTGCGATTTAAGAAGATTTGAGTTTTGATTTGTGATATTTTTCAGATTTTCGCGATTTCATTCAAATTTTTTTCAAGTTTTTTGCGCTTAGAGGAACTAGGAAGAAGAATTGCGCAGACAAAGGGAGAAAGTGAGAAATAGGGTTTTTTCATTTTTCAGACTGGGCCAATTTTTCTTACGGTCTGATTGGCCTGGCGGTCCAGCACTGTTCACGTGGCTAATGACAGGTTAAAACGGTTATTGCGCAATAGCGGGTTTTATGGTGACTCGAACCGGACACGTGACCGGTTCACAGTCAATCGATTGGACCGACCAGTCCGGTCTAGTCCGGCTTTTAAAACAGTGCTTCTATACCATCACTGACAGATTGAGTAGAGATGTATGCTTGTATAAGTATGTTATGTTGTTGAGAATTGAGTTGAGATGAATATTATGAGAAGTGTTTTTGATGTGTGATGAGAAATGGAATTTGAGATGAAGTTTGAGAGATGTTGTGTAAATCTTTTTGGAAGTGCTTTTCTTGACAGGGATTATGGTTATATGAGGGAGTTTTCTCTCATTTTGGATGGCTAGAGAATGAAGTATAGTAGTAACTTTAGTAGGGTGTTTTTATGCACATGAGTTGCTTGATGAAATGCCTAGGTGAAATCTGCCCTGTCACTACCGTGACTTTCTAAGTAATTTTTGGGCATCTTACAGATTGAACTGGGCTGAGGCCAAAACATAGAAGTTATATCCCTGTTTCTAAGCTTTAAAATGAGACCAAAACCGTAGCAATCCGAGGTTTATAACGCAAGTTATGGCCTTTTTAGTGTGGCCTGTGTAGAATGACTGTTTTGAGGAAATCTTGTATTTGGCATTTCATAAGTGCATTAGTGAGCATGAGCTATCCATACGCATTTTTATGCACTTAAGAAGTAGCTTGAGACATAGTAAAGAAAGAGCTAAGAGAAAGAGAATAGAGTAGGTTGTGCGATGGGGAACCCGTGAGTAATGGGTAGAGTATTCCCGCATGTACGCCGCATTGAGAGAGCGGCATGAGTATGAGATAGAGAAGTGGTGTAGCCCGTGAGAGTGCATGCGGATGAGGGCTATACCCGAGTACCCGAGAGAGAGATTATACACTCACGTGGCCAAGGGTTTCGAATCCATGCATAACCGAGTCCGATCGGCTAGAACGAGTAAAGGTCACGTAGAGTGGGAGCGAGTCCCGGCCGTGCCCCCGGTAAGATGGGGCCGTGACTTATTAAAGAGTTAATAGAAAAGAGTTCTAAGAGAGAGAGAGAGAGAGAGAGAGAGAGAGAGAGAGAAGTACCAAAGAGAAATTGAATGAGAAGTTGTAAGGAAATAATTAGGGAGAGAGAGTTACGGGGATAGATGAGTAGAGGATTTACTTACTGAGCATTGTTTTAGTGCTCACCCCGTTGTTTTCCTATGTTTTGTAGGATCCAGGTGAGGACACAGTCGGATGGACGTCGACACGCGAGGGGAAGCGGTTACACTGTCCACCATGTTTTAATATCTTTTGTACACATTATAATTTTGTGTAAAAATGTATATATTTGTAAAGAATATATATGTTTAATAAAAAAGAAAATTTTGGGCCCAATTTCTTTATATTACTTTATATGTTTTTTATTATGAGTATTTGAGTAGAAATTGGCTATTACATAATACGGTAAGGCTATCATAGTGTTGAACGACCCTATCGAAAGGCAGTGACTGATCTCACTTGTCAAGATTGTTTGGTGACAACCTGGTGCAACACATGGGTGCTTGCTGTAGGCGAATACACTGCAACAAGTTCACTAGACTGACCCACCAGAGGATTCCATATGGATGGTAAATCTAGTGTCTATGGAACAAATCCTATAATGAATGGTGGTGCATGTGATCCTTAGACTTGAGATCACCGGAGCGCGTTGTGCTCCAATTGGTGCAGTTTGACACTAGCCTAACCCAGTTCTATTCAAAGTTGTCAATACGATAGTGATTGGCTGCATCAATGAGTGTATCAAGACTATGGTGGATAGACAGAGGATTCATCACTCCTAGGTACAAGAGAAGTTATCTCACGGCGCAATTCAGTATATGGCAATGACACTAAAACTGTGGCCACAGTGGGATTGAGTTATTGCTCTATCCAGTTTATAATACAGGTCATTGGTCTAGAAACTGAATACATAATATTGAGAGTAACCGAAGGTTGACACTATTTCTATGCCTTCGTCTTGTCGAGATAATGTATGATGAAAGGATCGAATTGTACGGTAACCATATCATTGACAGGTAGTTACTTTGTTGAATCCAAATCTATCGGGTGCCTATGATACCTTGCTAGGGGCTAATCTTGGTCTGTGTATTAGTGAGATGATTAATTGGTGTTAATCGCGATACTATACACTACCAGTATGATGAGGAGCCTATGAGTCACACACGTAGAAGATAATTTAAGACTTAGGAAGTAAGAAGGGTGTTTTCGTCTTTTTAGGCGAAAGGGTATTTTGGTAATTTCACAGTGCAATTAAATTTGCTGAGGTCGTAGCCTTTTATTTAATTTGTTAGAAAAAATTAAATAAGTGAAATTACATTTAAATATGTGTTAGCATATATTTAAATAAATTATCATTATTGTTAAATGTTAATATATATATATATGAAATATATATTAATTGATTTTTAATTGAGATAATGATGAATTAAAATAAATATCTAACTGGAAGTATTTGAAAACATGGGGTGTTTGGGTTGGAGCCCAAGCCTATTCCATATGGGAATAGGGCAATTAAAATATTACTATAAAAGCAATGTTTTAATTGTAAAAGTGTGTGAATTCATTCAAATCATTTTCATTGTAAAAGAGAAAACACATCTCACCCACGCAAGACTTGGTTTTGATTGAAAATCAAAATACTCTTCATTTCTTCTTGTTTCTTAAGGCTAAAGAGGGATCTAGCAAATCCCTCCTTAGTTCCTTTCGATTGTCTTCGTGTGGACTACGTCAGTTCGATCCTACACCTGGGTCGGTAGCAAAATACATTCAGAGACAACTTGGAGGAGCCTCCAAATGTGCGTATGATTTCTTAAACTCTACATTAATTTTCTACAGATTCTTGTTTGGCATAAACTGTAAAATTGTACCCTGATCTTGGTTCTATGGAACGATCCTTGTTATTATTGTTTTGTTTTCTGCTGCCTCAATGGATCGTTTCCTAACAGTTAGTGGATAATGTTGAAACCGGAATTTTATGTAAACTATATGTAGTCGTTGGGAAAATATGTACCTTGAACCATCTCCAGCATTCATCAGTTGAATTCTCCGGTATTGGCTCTAGTTTCTTAAGTAAAATGGAATGCAATTTCAACACAACTATTAACACAACGTGAAACTTTCGTGAAAGTGTCTCACCTGATGTAGATATTTGTCTCTTCATAACCCTATACTTCACATGGTGCGCAAGGATGTGAAGGAGACTACCTACTATTTCCTCTATACTGGTATGTCTAGTTGAAACTAACCCTCCATGACTTTCTAGTAAATTACATAACTTAAAAAATGCTTTCCTATCCATTCTACAGTTCTCGAGACAAACTCCATCAATCTCAAAAATCATGTTCTGTAAGTTTAAATTCCTAATCTCGCATCTGTCAATTAACTCACTTGCGTAGGTTATGGAACGCCTAGATCGATTCCTATTCCTAAGGTGCAATGCTAACCCTAGAAAGAGAAACATGGTGAACATGTTTTCCAGCATGTCCAAGGGCAAAAGCAAAACTGCCACCAAACACACTTTTGGCTTAGTGTTAAACGAGTCATTATTGTTTCACCTAATCCATGTACAAACAAGCAAACTATTACTTAATAACAACTATACCAAAGTATTTGAGAATAAACAACAGCATCAACTTATTCAACAACACCCAAAACATGAGGTTATTGCACAACAACAATCACCATTCTTTAAACAATAACACAACCAATAAGCAAACCAAGAAAAACAACACTCCACAATTTTAAACAATAACACAACCAATAAGCAAACCAAGAAAAACAACACTCCACAATTCTATTGATATTTCCGAAAGCAAAAATAAACAGCAAAAAATAGTTAGCAATCTATACTCAGACAAAGTAAACTAATAATAATTGAATTCCTTTCTTCACCAAACAGTGAATCTGTCTAGCCAAATATAGTTTAGCTTTCCAGCATGACAGATACAAAATCATGATAGACAAGTTTAATTTATGATAAAAAGGGAAATCGAAATTAAATGTAAGTGGACAGTTTGCATTTGATAAACACGTAATAGGCAATATCTAATGCATGTTTTTACTAAGCTGGTTTTCTTTTGACTATTAGTTAACAAACATAATAAATTTTGCTTATAGGAATATCAAATTCTACCTAGAGGAATAAGTTACAAAAAGTGTAACTTCACCATGAAACTACAACATTGTTTACTGTTTACTTCACTTTGATTGGGGCGACAGATGCTCAGATGAGCGGCAGCGCTTGGGGTTGACTCTTACCGAATGGAAATTAACAGAGCCAATCAAAAGAGGAAATTTCAGCAGCAGTTTTTAACAATGCCAAGCTGCCTTGTCATCCTTTTTGACAAATGCACAAACGGATTTCAATTTGTACAACATTGTTCATTTCCCTAAACCATCGATCTAAATCCCTACACCGTTGATCTAATGGTGCAATGTCCTAAACTGTCAATCTAAATCAAATAACTTTATAACAAAATGATTTCTAATTAAAAAAAGTACAAACCTAATCTCTCGAAAGCGCTACCGCTTGTGGTCATTGGAAAGCACCGTAGTGAAGATGGACTGCGACGATAGGAAAGTTAAGGTTAGCATAATGATACACAATAATGGAGTACTAGAGTAAAGAAAGACAACGAACCTTGGGCGTGGTTGTCGACATCGTCTAGAGATTAGGTCAAACTCGATGTCGCCGCTGTTGTGTTCGTCGAAGAAGATGAATGGGAATGGTGGGTTAGGGTTTTGCAAAATTAGTAAGTTATAGGTGTAGTTCTTTCAAACTTCAAGGGCGTTTTTATCTTAAAATATTATTAAATAAGGTTACAAATGTCTTTTTCTGCTAAAATGACATATTTCTTACTAGGCATATATTTAAGGCAATTCTGTCCCAAGTGATTGATATGTAATGACAAATTTGGATTTAAAAAAAAAAAGATAAACCCAGTAATGTTAGAATACCACCCCTAGACTAGGTTATCTAATTGCCCCAAAGCTGATCCACAATGTTCATTATTGGTAAATAAACAATACCGTCATCTTTTTTAACCTTCAAACCAAAAGCAGGAATTGCTGAAAAAAAAAAAGATAGATAACAGGAGTTATCTTTATACAGCCCTAACCAACCACACCCTAAGTGTTGTTATGTTAATAATATGTAAGTTTTGTTTGTGGTTTCAGGAAGGGAGTTGAAAAGAAAGGCAAAATTGGAAATTTCAGTTTTGCCGTGGCGAAAATTTTATTTTGCCATAGCGAAAAACCCTGGAGTCTAAAAGACCATTTGTGCAATTCCATTTTCGCCACGGCGAAGCTGGGAAAATTTTCGAGAGTAAAGCGAATTTCCAATTTTTCCGTAGAAAGAATTTTTCTTCGCGGCAGCGAAACTAGAAAGTATATAAAGAAGTGTGCAGCCGACACCTCATTTTCGTGAACTCTCTCTCACTCAAACTTTCATCTCTTCTCCGATTTCAGCCAATTTTTAACCTAAATCTACCAAAATTTCACTCTCTAATCACTTCTAAACACATTTAATACCTTGTTTTGCAGGATTGAAGCCGATTTTTGAAGTATTTTGAAAACCCTACGTTTTCTAAATTTGGGGGGTTTGTGCGATTCTTGTGGAAATTCAATCAATCAAAGGTGTATTTAGCTTGGGTTGTTAGTAAGTAAGAGTTTCCTTTCAATTAATTTGATTATTTTTGCTTTTTATGGAAAAATTGATTGGGTTAGTTGAGATTGGGATTTTTATGCATTATTGTGATTGTGGGATATTTTTGGAAGTGATTTTGATATTCATTATTGTTAAAAATTGTTGGCTATTGGTTTATTTGCTATATTGATTGAATTGGTTGTGATTTGGAGAGTGGTTGAATCATTGTGGTTTGTGAAGAGAAATGTAGAGGTGGAGTTGGAAGTTATTTTGGTACTATATTCTTGTGTTGTGATATTGTGGTGTTATGGAGTGTTGTTGTATTGATTGCAGAGTGTTTTGGATTGAGTTGTGGGATAGTTTTTGTGTGTAACCGAAAGTGGAGTGTGATTGAAGTGTGGTTTTCAAATTTTCTTGAATTCTTGTTATGGCTCCATTGAAGCATCAAGTAGTGAAAAAGAGGAAAGAAAGAGGTGAAAGTAGTAGAGGAAAGGCGAAAGTCACTGATGATTGTTATGTGAGCGACAATGTGAAGAAGCAATATGAATTGGATGTTAAGAAGCAACAAGGTTTTATTGAAGAAAGAGGACTTGATTTCTTAGATCATCCTCTGGGGTTAGTGATAGGATTCAAGCTTTGGGATTGAGAGAATTCTGTAAGGAGCCCAACCATTCAATCTTTGCAACGTTTGGTAATGGAATTTTATGCCAACTTCCCTGAGCGTCAAAAGGAAAAATCTATGTTAGAGGTTTTCAGGTTCCATGTAATGCTATTGCTATTAATGAATATTATGGGTTGGAGAATGTGGAGAATGATGAGTATGCAGATTCTTACGGAATGCAGACTATGATGAAGTAAGTCAGAGGATAGCCAAGCCAGGAACTACTTGGCAGATTACTAAAAATGGGAGAAGAAAGTTTCCTAGCAACAATTTGAACACTGACACTCAAATTTGGCAGTATTTTGTGTGTTCAAAGATGATTCCAATCACACATCATAGTTCAGTGGATAGTGCTAGGGTCCTGATCTATTCCATCTACACAATGAAGAAAATGAATGCAGGAAAGATGATTATGACAAATATGATGCATGCAGCTAGACCAATGAGAGCTAGTTATCTTTCCCCTCATCTCATTACTACTCTGTAGGGGTGTGAAAAAAAATTCGAAAACCAAACCAGACCGAAACCGAGCGAAAATTCGATTTTTTTGTAAACCGGTTCAGTTTCGGTTTTCAAAATTTCATAAACCGATTATCCGGTTTGGTTTTCGGTTTATAGATTTTTTTCAAACCGGTTAACCGAAACCGGATTTTAAAACCAGTTTTTTTAAAAAGAAAAAAAGTAATATTTTTCCCCTGTTTAATATTGTCAAGAACATGGGAGAGTGTACATTTACAAGTCAAACCAAACCCAACCTCTAGGCGTCTCTCTCTCTCATTTCTACATCTCATGTGTAGATGTGTACCTCGTGGTTCGTGCTTCTTCATTCTCTCTCCCAATTTACCATTTAAGTTGTCATCTCCTCTTTCTCTCAAGTATTCAAATTCCATTCTCATACTCTCTCTTTCTCGCGACTGAAACTTGAGTTCTTTGGAATGGAGAGGAAAGAAACGGCTTCCTCTTAGTCTTAGTTCTAGAAATTCCTTATCGTCAACGAAACTTTTGAGGTACGTGGCTTCTCCTTCTAATCTCTATTTCTGATTAATTTGTTTTCTCGTGTTATTGTGTTTAGAACTTATTGTTATGAGTTTTTGCAGACCTTCAAGGTGCCATGCCAAGATTAATCATGAGATAATCAAATCTGCTATTGCCTTCGAAGGGAATGCTTTAGATTGAAAGAAGATTAAATTTTTTATATTTAAAATTCGGCTCAAGTCAGTTAACCAGTTTTTCGAACCGGTTATTCAGTCCGGTTTAAATTGGATTAAGCATTGATTCGGTTCGGTTTCAGTTTGGATTTTTGCTTGAATCGATTTTTCGGTTCGGTTAACCGGTTTTTCACAGCCCTACTGCTCTGTGTACGAAGGCAAGAGTTCAGATCTATCCAGATGAGATCCAGATCCAGCTAGCACCAATCCTGAATATGAAGTATATGTTGAACCTTAAGACAGATGCCCCGAAAAATCTAGTAGCCCCACAAGCGTCTCCTCATCCACAACAACAACCAATCTCTGATCTAAAACCCAGACAGGACCGACTAGTCTGACCGAGACCTGGGAGCCTCTCCGATCCGTTCAGGTTCCAAGGGATTCTGCTATATTTCAAATTTATAGGGACTAATTGAAATTTTGTAAGGGTGTTTTTACAATGTTTCAAAATTTTAGGGACTACTGTAATTTTTTTGGGCATTTTAAAAATGAATTAAAATTTCAAGGACTACTTTGTAATTTTTGGGGGTATTTTATAATATATAAAATTTAAGGGACTAATTAAATTTTTTAAAAATACTTGTTGACATCATCAATCCAATCGGTTGGACTGGTTAACCCGTGACCTAGTCACTTTGTCGAGTCTTATAATGGATCGGGTTTTAAAACAAATGTAATCAAGGAGCAAGTGCAGAAATTAACTGAAGATATGCACTACATGAAGCAATACCAATAATTGATAGGTGGCCAGTCGAACACAATCTTTGAGATGCGACGCCATAGTGTATCTTCAATGATATGGACATGACCCTAGTTAGTAAATACGCGTATAAAATGCGTTTTGACGTATGTTGTAAAAACTGTCGAATTATACACGTATAATATGAATACCCGTATAATTCGCGAATTATTCGCGTATTATTGCAAAAAAAAAAAAAAAAAACTCATTGCTCACCCCAAAACGACGTCGTTTTAGTGGGGTTTAATTCAAAATTAAACAAAATCTCTTCTCTTCTTCGGTTCTTCTTCTTCCTCAGTTCTTCGACGAACGACATTTTCAGCTTTTCTTCCTCAGTTCTTCCACGTTTTCAGCTTTTCTTCATCTCTTGGGTCTTCATCTCAGGAACCAGCAGAGTCATCAGAGGAAGCTTGGATGGCGAACTGGTTGACATTTTTAAGGGGTTTGTGTTTGTGTTTGGGGGAGAAGAATAAGTTTGAGGAAGGGAAAGTATTGGCAGAAAGAATAGCGCAGATGTCATTTTTGGAGCTCTGAAAGAAACAACTGGCCTTGTGGGTGAGACAGAACACTAAGAGATGATTTGATTGAAGAAGAGAGAGGAAGGGGGGTTTTTAAGATGGGTCATAGGTGTTTTGTGTTTGTGGTGGATTTCATCTCAACACTCATGACTCAACACTGCAATTATGTTTCTATTGCACAAACCAAAAAATAAATAAATATCTTTTCAAAGAACTTAGAACAAGACATGGGCTGGGAATTTGTTAACGCAAAGAAAAGAAAAGATTAATGTTAGTTAATTGAATACTCCCCATTTGAAATGTTATATTAATTTTAATTAGATACTCTTTATAAAGTGTTAATTAATTTTAATCAGATAGTCCATAAAAGTGTTAAAAACTATAATTGATATTGCCGTATTTTTTAAAACGTATTATTGATAATATATCGTATTAAACCCGTATATATCCGTATCGTATTTTTCCCATATCCGAATTTTATAGTCGAATTTTTATAAACGTATTTTTTACCGTTTGCCGTATTATACCCGTAAAATTTCCGTACCTTTTTTTTGCCATACCCATATTTACTAACTAGGGACATGACACGGACATGACACCTTTCCAACGGCAAGACTTCCAACCTGTTCCACCTGAAGCTGCAACCAATGATGAAGAAGAGGAGGAGGACGATGATGCGGAAGTTAACGATGAGGGATTTATTTTCTCAATTTTCTTTACACTCCATTAAAATTAGGTTTTAAGCATGTTACTACATTTTTTAATATACATTGATATCATGCACTTCATTAAACTGTAAAGTTGTATCTAGTATAAGCTTTTTATTAAAAATAAAAATTAGTTCAGCCTTAGTAAAATCTTGGCTACGCCCCTGATTCTTGGTAAGTGAAGTTGAACTATTGCTGCTTAATTGAATCTATAATGCCTCGGCCTCGCCCCTATGAATCCTTCAAACAAGGTAAGTAGCAAGGAAAATAAATTTGTGAAGACAGCTTTGAAAGTTACAGAGAAGTTTGACCCTTTCTTGAATAAAGAACGTGGGCACAGTATATAAGAGTACTTGCTATCATTGTTTTAAAAACCGGACCAGAGAGCAACCCGCTCTGCTAGTTGGGTCACGGTTCAACCGTCGATTGGACCGGTAACGTCATCACACATCATGAAAGCAAATTTTTATAGCCTAACCATTTCTAAAAAGCTAACACTAAAAGAGTTTTATAAATCATACTGTCGGCTAACCTAACATTTCGAATTCCTCTTCCAGTGAGTTGAGTAATTAAAAGCTAGCCTCCCAACCATTACATCTGGCTTGTTGAAACTTTATTTGTATTACAACAACTGCAAGATTAAAACATTTACAACACTCACGTAACTAAGTTGTGTAATGGCTACAAACTGAGATTGTACATTGTCCCCAATTCTTTACACTAAAGCATGGACAGTTTACTTTGTGGCTTCCAAATGATAAAAGGGATGAGTAAAATTTCAAAATTTGGATTCACACTATTTCAAAACAAAAGCAAAAATGATAAAATAAACATAAAATAGATCTTTTTATTTGCATATAAAAGTTATACAGTGGCTTGAATTCTAGTTCTGAAAATGCCTCTTATTAATACAAATAAAATTATATGACAACCAAGAAAAAAATAATTCAAAAGTTTGGAAATCACAGAGCTTGAAGGACATCCGAAGAAACACCTTCAAATGATTGAATCCATGTGGCAAAATGTTACCAAATTTCACAAACCATCCACCATCTGCAACGCATCATTCAAAAAGGGTAATTTGAAAGTACTAAGATTGTAATATATACTTCTCATACATCACTTCCACCCAAACAACAACAGCTCCAAACACAGTCAGAAACAATTCCATGCCAAAAATAATCTCCACACATCACTTCCACCCAAACAGCAACAGCACCAAACAAACGGTAGCTTAAAAATTGTACAATAAAATATCCAGTACTGCTCGGATAATGGGGTGCGAATTCTGTTAATAAATTGTAGCTCAAACAGTCAAACTTACTCTCTATTAAAAAAAGACAAAGAGAAAGCACACATTTCAAATTTCACAGCAAAGGTCCCAAAGATTACAACTCAACCTTGAATCAAATTGGATTGTCAAGACATGCATACTAATCGACCTTCATGCGTCGATTTCCGGCGAGGGAGAAACGCATCGTCGCGATTTCAGAGACTGAAGTTGTGATCGATTTTAGCAACGAATGGTTGTTATTTCAATAAGGGATGGTTGCGATTTCAAGAAGATTTGAGTTTTGATTTGTGATATTTTTCAGATTTTCGCGATTTCATTCAAATTTTTTTCAAGTTTTTTGCGCTTAGAGGAACTAAGGAAGAAGAAATTGCGCAGCACAAAGGGAGAAAGTGAGAAATTAGGGTTTTTTTCATTTTTCAGACTGGGCCAATTTTTCTTACGGTCTGATTGGCCTGGCGGTCCAGCACTGTTCACGTGGTCTAATGACAGGTTAAAACGGTTTATTGCGCAATAGCGGGTTTTATGCTGACTCGAACCGGACACGTGACCGGTTCACAGTCCAATCGATTGGACCGACCAGTCCGGTCTAGTCCGGCTTTTAAAACAGTGCTTGCTATAGCTCATAAATATTAATATATGCATTATACATTCTCCTTCAATGGTTCTAACCTAATTAAGGATCAAATCCCAAACCGGAATTTGGCTTCACTTAACGAGGCCCAAGACAAGCTAAAAGGCTTCTTTCTGAGCAGTAACAAGCCCTTTTACAGACAAGGCTATGAATCCATACAATTTCACTCTACATCCAATGCCTTGAAATACTGAGAAAACTCAAGTAGTTGTCAATCACAGCAATCATAAATCTACCATGCCAGTTAACCTCGCTTTACAGGCCTTTGAACATAAGATTTGTTGGGATCCTCTGTCTTGAGCTTTGGGGGTCGAATTTCTCCTTTCTTACCCTGCATATAAACAATAATGAAAACCATTGTTTCAGGTAATTGCACTTGATTTCATGTCGTTAGTACGAATCGATTGTTTCATCTAAAACAATTATCAATATATTATCTGACCTTCTTTCCTGTCTTCATGAAGTCTCTCCAGCTTGAAACCTGACATTAAAATGAAAAGGAGATCACTTGTAGTCCAATAAACCAAACTAGTTTTTAGAGAAATTTATTACTGTTTTATGTTCCCAACACTTGTAAATTTAGAAAGGTATACATAAAAGTATGACATAATATTTAGATAAATAGATCTCTATTTTCATATGTTCAAGAAAAAATCATCCTCATTTCTCAAAATTCTGAATATAAAAGCTAAAATTCATGTGCTGTGATCATGTTATCCCTATGTCTAGCATTATTTGGTTCGACCTGCGGTTAGTACAACTGAAGGGTCACTGCCACGAAACTCCAACCATTGCAAATTGAAACATTGTACAAAAGAGCATGCCCTAAATGACAATAATAGACACCAGGTGATGTGTTCCATTGTTTCTAACACTTTGGCTATGGCAAATTACTTATTAGCAAAATAATACAAGATGAGAAACCACACTTCAAATTACTTAAACCACTCTGCTCCAATTAGTCAGTTTGAACTACTAAACTAATAATTTCCTGGTAAAGTGAAACATCAGATCCGAAATAAAAAAAAAAAAAAAAAAAAAAAACAAACCCGTTGTTCTCTTGTTCCTTCCCACTGCTCCTCGTGCTCACGCTTTCTCTTCCACATTTCTTTTTGTTCCTCTTCATCCTTTTTCAATCTACCTTCCTCTTCTGATATCTACATGACAATAATAAGATCTAAATGAAGGAAAGCCCTAAACAAAAAAGGTTAAAGAAAACAAGAAACCGATCAGCATCCAGGATACCCTCATCTGCATTTTCCTCCTCCGCCATTCTTGTTGTGTTAATATTTCTCGAACCTTCAATTTCAGCTCCTGCTTAAACTCCTCTGATTGTTCATACTGTTGCTCATATTTTCCCTATATCATAGAGTGGTCAAATTCCACAGATTGAATGGAAGATTATGACATTATTAAATGGAAAATGGCAATGGAAACAGTAATTTAATATACAAGCAATGTACAAACTAGGAACAACCAAGTGGAGTCGCCAGCACAACAATTACTTCTCAAGAAAAGATAATAAGCTCAAAAGATTAACAACACATTCATAAGGTCATAAAAAGGTCAAGGTCAATTAAGTCTCTGATGGTAGTTGCCCTCATCAATTTATTATCACCTTGGTAATGAAACAAGCAATTCAAATTTGGAAACTGACCATGCCATCAGACCATAAGTCATACTTGGTACACAAGCTGAGCAAAAAGTAAGCTAAACAATGGAAAGTAACTGTGAAAGTTTCACTCAATTTTCAGTAATTTCTGCAAAACAGCTATATATGATTTTGCACATTAAAACTGCAAGTAACATCTAATTGAGCTACAATGATTTCAGTACAACTGATTGAAAGCTCATAATGATGGAACCCTATGCTTTGTCTCATATCACAAAGTTTGAAGGTCATAAGTGCGCCAGAAGCCCCGTAACTTATTCAGTAAAGCAGAGGAGACAAAAATCCTAACCTTTACTCCTGTACTCAAGTGCGGCAAATATATAAAGAATTTCTAGGATGCTTTGCAATTCACAAAAAACTATATTGACCTTCTAAATTGCAACACTTAACCTCTAAAAATATTAAGAAAACATTCTGATTCAACTTTTTAAAATATTAACTTCAGAATAAGCTATAGCAACCTTCAATGTAATGATTATATTAGAGCTAAATCTAGAAATCTAACTCCAAGAAGAATTCATTCAACCATACTGAATACAAATAACTCAATGAAAATATTATGTACAAAATATAACAAAGGATAAAACAGACATAAGTGATTTCTTACATACCTCGTCAACTAATGACTTTATTTTAGAGGCTGCATCTTTCTTCAACTGCCTCTTTCTCTTTGCCCTAAGTTCTTCTGCAGATAACAGAAATTAGGAATCAGCTTTTTTCTTAATTTAGGAAAGCATAAAAAACATATATATAGAAAGAAATTATTATTCATACTCTTAACAGAAGAAAAAAGAAAAGTTGCATTATGCCATAAATCAGGATATAAGACAGTTCAGATATGGCCATGGGAAGTAGCCATCCCAATGACACATTTCACACAAAATCCTAATTACACGCAATATAATTCATAAAAAATCTAGCCAAGTAAGAACATATATAACCAAATTTGAATCATGAAATACCTCTAGAAATGAAGTGAAACCAGAAAGCAGTTAAACTCAAGCGCAAAGAAAAGGATGAGAACACAGTACTGACCTTTTGCTGCATTAACTTGAGTAAGAATATAATCCCTTTCTTGTTCATCACCCAATAGTTGCTGTGCTTTTGCCAGTGCTGTTCACAGTCAACAACTTTATGATTACAAAACATTTCATGGAAAAAATAAATGATTGAATTTATCCATATCGCCTCAGGGCATTACTTGAAGTGGGCAATAACAGCTCTATGGTGCGAGAAACATGAACAAGACCATGCATCACAGATCAAAAACACTGTCTTACAAGTTGGGGTGTTACATGCATCACAGATCAAAAACAGCCTAGCACATCTCACAAGAAACTGATGGAAAAAAACTAAGGCTTCGTTTGGCTCACATTTGGGAATACTACTATTAGTATTCCCAATAAAGTTAAATAGTAAAATTGCAAAAACTCACAATATTATTCAACCTCTTTTAAACCCCCTAAATTTGTTAATTTAATTAAATACCCTTAAATATTTTTTTAGAAATTGCAAAAAAACCCCAGGAACCATATTTACCAGATTCCGGCCACCACCGCCGGAAAATGGCCAGAATCTGGTATAATGGCACACTACCGGCTGAATCTGGCCGGTACTGTGCCGATCTAGCCTTTTTCAGCCAGATCTTTGGCCGTAGTCAGTCGTCAACGACGGCCAACACATGGTCGTCGTTGACCATCAACGACGGCCGTATCTTTGGCCGTCATTGACAAGCAAATACGGCCAGATCTGGCCGTCAATGGCCAGATCTAGCTGTAGATCTAGCCTTTTCCGGCCATATCATATCGGCGCAAGACTGGCAAGATCCAACCGGTCATGTGCCGATACAACGACTCCGGCCACCCTCCGACGGTGGTGGCCGACTGTCCATATTTAATGGGTGGGTTGGGGGTGTTTTTATTAACTTTTAATGTTTTATTATAGGGGTTTTTAGTAAATAAGCAAACATAGGGGGGGTGTTCAGTAAATAAACAAATATAGAGGGTATTTTTATTTATTTTCAAATCCTACATCGTAATACCTGCCCAATTCAACTTTTTTTAACTTTTTTCCAAAAACTTTTCTAAAAAGTGTAAAAAAGTGAACCAAACGGAGCCTAAATGCATCTTCCTTAGGTGATATTAAATTAGAAATTAGAGTAAAACCGAAGACAGTCTCAGTTACGTCTGAAATCTATAACATCAACCACAACTTGATTCTTTAATTTCCTCCACAAAAGTTTGGACTGAGTTGGTATTCCAACAAACTAATAGGAGTAACTTCTTCTTCTTTTTTTTTTTTTTTTTTCTTTTTTTTTTTTTTTTGACAGTTGTAGAGGCAGCCCAAGGTCCCTGACAGATGACACAGAAAATTCAGATCATCATGTTATGGGGAAGTAAAATGAAAAGAAGCGCCAGAGATTCCCTTGATTTATATTTTAGTGATTTTATTCTATTTTCATATATTTTTATGTAAGACAAGGGTTTGTTTTGTAGGAGGTAGTTTAGACTATTACTCTATTTTTTATTAGGGTTTTGGCATCCTATAAACAGAGGCCTTGGCTATTATTGCTCTCAGACGTGATTTATTATAGAAAATGAATTTCGGCTTTCTCCCCAAGGTTACAATGTTTCCCCCCTTTCTAATTCTTCTCCCCTAATTCTATCCTTCCTTTTCTCCATCAACCCTACTCCACCTATTTTCAACCGTGCAAAACTAAAATTCACTATTCTACTACTAGTTTATGCCAACTATTCAAAATTCATTATTTTCTACTTCCAAATAGTCCATGGCATCACAAGGTCTATTAACTTCATTAAAATGTCTAATTTCCATAACTAGCATTGAACAGATATCCCGTTTTAAATAGTTAGCCTCAACAAACAAAATAAATTCGTGCAATTAAATGACAAGAAAGATCAAAGTAGAAATGCATTTTGATATAATAATTAGGAAAGAAGTTTGAAAAACCTAAGTCCTGTATTTTGTCAAAACCAAAATCTAGACCAGGAGACTTCACAACATTGAAGATAACAAATAGGCCCACTCTAAATATAGAGGGGAAATATAATTTAACAAAGTTCAAAAATTAAATTCCCCATCTTGAAGGTTTCAGTGAAAAAGAGTTTCTACACAATGCACTAAGGAACCTGCCTAGATTTGCTGACATCATTTGCCTTTGCTAAATGAGATAACTATAAGCAGACTGTTATCATGACAAACATCTTCCTGATATAAAGCAATACTTCTATTATCATTTTTTTTTATCCGATAGAATCTTTGCATCTACTATAAAATGCAAAAAAGATATACAGAAGATAAATGAAAAGCAACAAGGCTGCAAGGGCCAAAACAACTAAGCTCTGCCACAGAACCCTATCAGGCAGAACATTGAGCAATACGTGTTGCATTTGCTACATACTTATAAACCTCCATTTAACTCATACGTTGACATCTTTCACATAAATCAACAAATCAACCGTATGTTGGCTTTTTTTCTTCCTCCCTTTATTTTTTCCAAAAAGAAAAGAAAACTAGTGCACCTAAAATATGCATACAGCCAAGTTTGGACCAGATTCTAATATTATTTTAAATAGGTTATTGATTTAAATAGTTAGAACTGTGTACATACCTAAAAACAAAAGCAAAAAAGGCAAACAGTCCTACCCATAGCTCCCAATTCAAACATTGCCAGTGGATAACTTATCTGGATATAAAGCACCTTCAAGTATACATGATATTATCAACAACTGACTATCTGGGACATGTTAGTTTACCTTCCAAGAATAAATACCAATCTAGTTTCCTAGAAATTTAAAGTAAGCCCCATACCTAAGTTCCCGCAATCCGTCCATCTAAGAAATAATATTAATATCTGACAGCACCCTATCTTTAATGGTTGGCCTAAACTATTAGGCCCTTCAGTCTCAAAAACACCATAATAACCGATAGAAGGTTTTTTTAACAGTTAACTGTCTGGTCAAACAGCATTAGAACAGGAAAAATTAGAGGATATCCAGTTCCCTTGTAAACTGAACTTTTTGTGTTTAGTAGTCTTTGGATAGGATTGTAGAGATGCCATAGAAAAGCGATGTAGTAAAAATGAGAAGCCAAATATGATATCTTTATTCTCTGTAACCAAGAAAGGTATGAAGAGTGGATCTGTTTACCTGCAAAAGCTTCTTTTGCTTGTGGATGCTTGCATTTATCAGGATGAACCAACAAAGATAACTGTAAATGTTTCACACACAAATGCGTCAACCAGTGACAGACTCTAAATATCAGCAATAATCAGAAAATTGTTGATCCCGTCATTTTATGTCTTTAGTTTTTTGTCTACAAAAGAAAAAATAAATTACCTTACGATACTGTTTTTTTATATCATCTGGAGTTGCATCAAATGGTAGGTTTAAGTACTCAAATGGATTCAGCTTGAAGCATGATAGAATCCTAATTTTTTATAGTTTTTCAACAAGAAGAGATTAATTAGCATAGAACAAACTAAGTTACAGAAACGAAGAAAACTATATTAGATCAAGAATGGAAGTGTTAAAGGAGTTGATGTATGTACAATCAAAAGAGAAACACAACAATAAAGATGAGATATCCTTCCAAGAGGGGGGAAAATGAGGATTATAATCTGGGGGGATGGGGGTAATGATGCAGGCATTAAAAAGATATCTGTGATAAATTTTAATTAATAAATGTATGGTCAAAAAGTCAAGTAAAAAAATGAATGCGAAAGAGTTTCGTACTTAAATTTAGAGTCAATAATCAATCCTTTTTTTTTTAAGACAATAGTCCATGAAGTCAAAGGAAAAGCAAGGACTTTTAATTTAAAGTTATCTAGAAAATTTTAGTTAGTGCTGTACTTGTCATAAAAAAACAATTCAAGTTAGAGCTATAAAAGGGCGGAGCAAACTCATTGTAAACAGGTTTCCAGCATTAAACATATCAGTGTTTTATCCAAAATTCTTATTATTCTACAGGTGTGGCTTTTCCTTGATTTAACCTCAAGAAATCTTGGCTAAAATGGAGATTGAAGAAATTCAGTCCCTAATCCATTTATAGTAGGCTATACTTATTTACAGTTTGCATCAAATAATGAACGAAACACTTTTAACAAGAGAGACAGAAAACCTCCAAGATGAAAAACAAAATCAAGGGGGCATAAGTCTCCACAGAGGATTATTTGTGCCCTTAACGAATAAATAGAAGGAATTAGTTAGTGCATAAGGAGAGAATTGTGCAATCTCCAGAAGTTCAAGCAAAATGGCAGCTTCCTCAAACTAAAAGTATGAAAAGAAGATGGAAAGAATATCTACATTATGAGAAGAATTAAAAAGCATGAAAATACTCCTACGGTGAGAAAATGTATAAATATACCATGACGCTGAAAGAGACTAAAGAAAATGTGAGAGTAAGACATGACAAGAAGTCAACCAAAATATCTCCCTATGAAAGAGGGTTATTTTTAAAGTTCGGGGGTAAACTTTCCACCAATAAGTAGCTTGAATGAGGTAACCAAACCATTTAAATAAGAGGAATTTCATTGTCTAATACTCATATGCTAAATGTTTTTGGCTAAATACTCAATGAGACAGCAGAATGTCAGCAAATGAATGAAAAATTAAAAATCCTTTAACCTTAAAATATTTGAATATGAAGTGTTCTAGGAGTTTTTAGATTGTTCTTGAATGTGAGTTTCTGAAGTATATTGATTAAACACTATGCCTGTACTCTACTTCAAGAAAAACTATTCATTTTATTATCCAAAAAACTCCACAAAACTGAAATTCACACAGAATTATTCACGTAGAGCAAATCCTGGTAAAATAATCAGGCGAAACCCTAAATGGTGAAATTAAGAACAGAAAGGATGTGTTAAATAGCATATTTTCATCTCTATCTTTCTTTTTCAAGGCGTTATGCAATCATGAATGAAACATCATTTCAGTTTCATCAATAAATTAATTAACATAAGATTTTATAAGAGTTGAAGGTACAAATTTTCATCACATTCATTACAGCTTGACTGTTCTCAAGTTGAATAAAATTTAGATATATTTTCATCATTCCTCCCAAAAAAAAAAAACTCTAAGTTATCTCTAAATGTAAAAAATACCCTGAGTAACTAATGAGTACATGAACCCTCCCATCTTTACACCAGCATTTGAAAACTATAACATCGTATTGCCTAAAGATGCAGCACATATACATTAACTCTTCCACAATCTCTCCTTGACACATACAAAGCAAAATCATTTTCAAACTCTTATTTAATTTTATTTTTGGTTTTGCCCACCCAATTTATCTACAGAATAGACATTTCAGCCACAGCATAGATATTTATATAAAAAAACATTAAAGATAACCTATTCCTAATTACCACTCCAATGCAATACATACGAAATCAAAATGATACCTAATAAATTGTTCAATCTAAAACACAAAACAAATATATTTCATCTGAGGTAGAAGTACATGTATCCAAACCACACAATTACCAAAAATCCTATGCAAGAACTATTTTTTTATACATTACATGAACATATCGAGAAAGTTTCTTTTGAAACCCCAACAGCAACTAATCAAAAAGCAAATTGTATGATCTTAAATTACACAAATATACATAAAAATTCAGAGATAAATCGACACCAGAAACCCTAAACTCCTATTAAAAAATATAATAATAGCATCAGACGAACGACAAAGAATGAAACAATTAACACAGAGAGCGAGAGAGAGAGAGAGAGAGAGAGAGAGAGACCTGAGGACTTCGTTATCTCTTTCAACTTCGCTGACTTCGGCGAAGAAGCTCTTGAGAAGCAAATCCTCATAGACGGTGTCTCCCATCGCGCTGTTGCTTTTACGATATCTTTCTTCTTCTCTTCTCCTTATGTGTGTTTCTCTCTAGTCGAGTAACGTCACAGATGGCTCGTTTTGGGAGTTGGCTTGACGGTCCAGATCAATTGAAATTGCTGTTACCTCCTTTTAAGTAAGGCCCTTTTTAGAAGAAAGAACTTTGATAGTGTTCGGTTCTATTCTCAATCTCATGTTATATTAATAGATTAGAAAGACATATTACTTACGATGTATTTAGTTGAAGGTTATTTTTATCAAGGTAATATCACCTTATATCACTTAAAAAATAAGTTAAGACTACCATATTTGATTATTAAATAATATAATCTTTTAAAAACAATAATTATTTTCGATGGTTATCTCTATTTTCTTAAGTATTTTAAGATTAATTTTAATTTTATTATAATTTTACCATTAACTATTAAATTTTTTGGACAATAATACTCTTATTTTAAAATTAATTTACAAGAACTTGTCATTACAATTTTATCCCTAATTAATTAAGTTTTTTTATAATAATGTTCTTATATTTAAAACAAATTGCAAGCCACCTAGGATCATCGTCGTCGCCTGACGTTGTCAGAATGGCGCACAACCAATCAAATTTGATCGGTTGTGCACCGATCTAGTTGTTTCCCACCAAATCCACGAGCATCTAGCCTTTTGCGGCCATTGATCCATGGCCATGACAATTTGAAAATAGATCTAGTTGTTTTTAGTCAGATCTACGGCCATATCGACGCACAATCGGTTAGATCTGATTGGTCGTGAGCCGTTCTGATGACTGTTGATAGTCGACGCCCGACAGTTGTGTACAATGGTGACTAATTTTGGGTGGTTTTCATATAAATAGTGAGGGGCATTTATGTCCAAAAAAATAATTTATAAAGTTATAGAAATCATTTTACACAATTGGACTAATTGTTATTTGGCTAACATATAATGGCATTTGTGTACGAAAATTTTTTAATTAAGGGTAAAATTTGTATGAATAGTAGATTACCCTGGTAATCTTTTAATAACACCCCTTAGAAACAGTAATATGATTACCCCTATATCACCTACAATAAAAACTATTGGTTTATAATATTTGAAAACCAAATATGAGAATGTCTAGAATCAAAAATAAATTACCAACATTATCTTCTTCCAGCCCCAAGCATCTAGTAAACCTCCGCCTCTTTTTTCCCTCATAAGGATTGCTGCCTTGCCCTCACGTTGGTTTATCAACTATTCAAAATTCGTGGTAAAAAAAGAAGAAAGGAAGACAGTAAACATATTAGGCCAATTGCTCCTAATAGAATCTGCATTAGGTCGCCATTGCAAATTTTTGTACTTTCATTAATTTTGCAATTGTAATTTGATTTTTGCTGTAATTTCCTAATAACATTTAATTCTAAAGGGCTATTATCCCTTGCCTCCCCTGAGGTTTAGGTTTAGGCCAGTTACACCCCGGAGGTATAAAATAGCATCTTAAGCCTCACTTCATATTTCAGAAATTGTCGCATACCTCCCCTCTAAGTTGTTAATTAACAAAAAATCATTATATAACCAGGGGCAAGTAAACACATAAAAGTGCAAGAAAAAATAAAAACAAGGGGAGGATTTTTACCACCTGTGTTTTCTTTTACCTCTATGTCTAATAATAAGTCTGGAAGGCAAACACTGTAGCCTTTGTTTCCCAACCACCATCTTTCATAACAAATAACCATCCTTCTATTTTTCATACTAATAAAGTTTGCTTATTAATTATAAGTTATAACTAATAATTATTGAAATTAAATATTTTACTAAAATACTTAATAAATTCAAACAATTTCCATATAATATCATATTGATGATAATTTTAAAACAAATTAATTAAATATATAATGATAATTCAATTAGTAAAAAAGAAACATCATCCTAAACTATAAATAATTAACAAAGATATTGCAATCTTCTTTAATTACAATGTATTTATCTCTTTGAGTNCCCCAACAGCAACTAATCAAAAAGCAAATTGTATGATCTTAAATTACACAAATATACATAAAAATTCAGAGATAAATCGACACCAGAAACCCTAAACTCCTATTAAAAAATATAATAATAGCATCAGACGAACGACAAAGAATGAAACAATTAACACAGAGAGCGAGAGAGAGAGAGAGAGAGAGAGAGAGAGACCTGAGGACTTCGTTATCTCTTTCAACTTCGCTGACTTCGGCGAAGAAGCTCTTGAGAAGCAGATCCTCATAGACGGTGTCTCCCATCGCGCTGTTGCTTTTACGATATCTTTCTTCTTCTCCTCTCCTTATGTGTGTTTCTCTCTAGTCGAGTAACGTCACAGATGGCTCGTTTTGGGAGTTGGCTTGACGGTCCAGATCAAATGAAAATTGCTCCTTTTAAGTAAGGCCCTTTTTAGAAGAATGAACTTTGATAGTGTTCGGTTCTATTCTCAATCTCATGTTATATTAATAGGAAGAAATATTACTTAGGATGTATTTAGTTGAAGGTTTTTTTCCATTACCGGTAATATCACCTTATATTATTTAAAAAAACTAAAAAAGAAGTTAAGGTTATCATATTTGATTATTAACTACTATAAAATTTTTATAATCTTTTAAAACCAATAATTATTATCGACAGTTATATAAAAGGTAATCTGAATATCTCTATTTTCTTAAGTATTTTAAGATTATTTGGTAATCTTAATTTTATTACAATTTTACCATTAACTATTAAATTTTTTTGACAATAATGCTCTTATTTTAAAATTAATTTACAAGAACTTGTCATTACAATTTTACCTCTAATTAATTAAGTTTTTTGATAATAATGTTCTTATATTTAAAACAAATTGCATTATTGCAGGCCACCTAGGACCGTCGTCGTCACCTGACGTCGTCAGAACGGCGCACAACCAGTTAAATTTGATCGGTCGTGCACCGATCTAGTTGTTTCCCACCAAATCCACAACCATCTAGCCTTTTGCGGCCATTGATCCACGGCCATGACAATTTGAGAATAAATCTAGTCGTTTTTAGACAGATCTACGGTCATATCGACGTACAATCGGCCAGATCTGATTGGTCATGCGCCATTCCGGTGACTGCCGATGGCCGACGCCTGACAATTGTCTGCAATGGTGACTAATTTTGGGTGGTTTTCATATAAATAGTGAGGGGCATTTATGTCCAAAAAAATAATCTATAAAGTTATAGAAATCATTTTGCACAATTGGACTAATTATTATTTGGCTGACATATAATGGCATTTGTGTACGAAAAGTTTTTAATTAAGGGTAAAATTTGTATAAATAGTAGATTATCCCAATAATCTTTTAATAACACCCCTTGAGACAATAATATGATTACCCCCTATATCACCTACAGTAAACACTATTGACTTTACAATATTATCAAAATATTTTATTACTTGAAAACCAATATGAGAATATCTGGAATCAAAGATAAATTACCAATGTTATCTTCTTCCAGCCCTAACCATCTAGTAAACCTCCGCCTCTTTTTTCCCTCATAAGGATTGTTGCCTTGCCCTCACGTTGGTTTAACAACTGTTCAAAATTCGTGGTAAAAAAAGAAGAAAGGAAGACAGTAAACATATTAGGCCAATTGCTCCTAATAGAATCTGCATTAGGTCGCCATTGCAAATTTTTGTACTTTCCTTAATTTTGCAATTGTAATTTGATTTTTGCTGTAATTTCCTAATAACATTTAATTCTAAAGGGCTATTATCCCTTGCCTCCCCTGAGGTTTAGGTTTTGGCTAGTTACACCCCGGAGGTATAAAATAGCATCTTAAACCTCACTTCATATTTCAGAAATTGTCGCATACCTCCCCTCTAAGTTGTTAATTAACAAAAATCATTATATAACCAGGGGTAAGTAAACACATAAAAGTGCAAGAAAAAATAAAAACAAGGGGAGGATTTTTACCACCTGTGTTTTCTTTTACCTTTATGTCTAATAATAAGTCTGGACGGCAAACACTGTAGCCTTTTTTTCCCAACCACCATCTTTCATAACAAATAACCATCCTTCTATTTTTCATGCTAATAAAGTTTGCTTATTAATTATAAGTTATAACTAATAATTATTGAAATTAAATATTTTACTAAAATACTTAATAAATTCAAACCATTTCCTTATATTATGATATTGATGATAATTTTAAAACAAATTAATTAAATATATAATGATAATTCAATTAGTAAAAAAGAAACATCATCCCAAACTATAAATAATTAACAAAGATATTGCAATCCTCTTTAATTACAATGTATTTATCTCTTTGAGTGCATAAAAAAATTCTAAAATTCTAAACCCCCCCCCCCAAAAAAAATGCCCATCATTCTATTTTTCTTTTTCTCTCCAACACAAAATCTTCAATCTTTAAAGAGAACAACCATCCTAAACTTTGTATCCTTAAAATGTTATGCCTGGAAAAGTAGGGCTGACGCAAAGCCCTGTCAGCGTAAGTGGTCAAAGCTTAGGCAAGTCCAGCAGTCGTCCAGACGCAACCACGTCGCATGATGTCGTAAGTGGTATGCTCCTGACAGTTCAGTGGGTGTGCGCCAAGCTAGCGAAAGGCTAGAGGTGATCCACGTGTCCAATCCCTGCAAAACTCGAGTGAATTACTCGAGCAGGTGAATAACGAGGCGCAAGGAAGGATTTGCACAGCAATCTGACCCACTCACGGATTTAGTAATCATTACATGATTTTATCCCACTATAAATAAAGGGCTTCTCTCCCGTTTGTGGGATTGGCTAATTTCTCTCTGTAATAACTTATTTTCTCTTTGTAATCACTTGTAAGTCAGCTCGCGCTTATTTTCTCTTTGTAATCACTTGTAAGTCAGCTCGCTGAACGCGACCTGATCTTAGTATATTAATACAATATCAATGGGCATAGGAGTCGCTTGTTTAAGCATCTGAATCACTTAAACATCGTTTTCTATCTTTTATCTATTTTCATACCTCTAATCGCGTGTGTTCTCTGAGTCAACTCAGCATTTCACATGTGTATTTAGTTGGTTGGTGTCAAAATCAAAATCACTCATAAAAAGAGAAAGAAATTTTTTATAAAGTTAAAAGCTCCATAGCCGTTCTAAACTTTGTATCTTTAATCTGCCATTGATAAAATGTATATTGAAAAACAAAAAAATTTATCGGTAGGCCATTAAATGAATTGAATATGTAATTAGATAAGGATAATCTTAAAAACTAGAATCGGGCAGTGTAATTAGATAAGGATAATCTTAAAAACTAGAATCGGGTAGGGGCCGCGCGAACGCAGGCCCCCGCTGCCACAAATAATGACGTAGGCTCTCCCAGCTTGGGGAGACCTTAAAGCAGCACCCCTTCCATGTGCAATGAAGGTTACGGCCCTAGGCCATGGGTCTTCTTGATCTCCCATTGACCCCGTCCAGGTAAGTGATTTTAACGTCGCTCCATGTTCATTATTTGTACTTTCCTTTTCCCATATCCTTTGTTGTGTGTTCGATGTGGGATTTATCTCAATCTCTCTTTTTTTTTTTTTTTTGGTTGCATTAATATGAATATTCCTATGGATTATCATAGTTTACAACTTCAAAGTCTATTCATCAGCGTAATCTAATATGAGTTCACCATAGAACAATTACAGTTAGTAAATTAATTAATTAAAAAAAGGTGCTGTACAAGCTTTTTACAGTCAAAAAGCGGAATTTCCGAATAACCAACGCTCTAGAAATTTATGCAAAATCCTGTAAAGAAAAAAAAATTGAAATTTTTATTGCTATTATAATTTATAAAATATATTAAATATACCCTTTTTTATTAAAAGTACAATACTACCACATAATTCATTTGACTTGAAATAAATTTAAATATGATCGCTCTCATTTGACTTAAAATAAGTTAGAATGTGTTTGACAAACATTTTACTTAAAATTGTTGTGTTTTTAAAAACGATGAAGACATGTTTAGAAAATTGGATTTTAAATTGTTGCTATATGTATAAAGAAGAAAAAAAAAAAAAGGACATTAATTCTGCAAGTATTTTCATAATTATTAAAATATATTTCAATAAATACTAAAAATATAGAAAATAAAATAAATTATTAATTTTATTAAAAATTATGCTTAAAATTGTTGTGTTTTCAAAGCTATGAAGAGATGTTTAGTAAAATGGATTTTCAATTGTTGCTATTATGACATGTGTATAAAGAGGGAAAAAAAAAAGGACATTTTATTTCTTAAAGTATTTAATTATCAAATATATTTCAATAAATACTAAAAATAAAGATAATATAAAAAAATATTTTTAAAAAAAATTGTTTAAAATTTGTGTGGCCTCAGAATCTAGGAAGGCATGTTTTGTAAAATGGATATGTATAAAGAAAAAAAACAGACATATTTTATTTCTTAATGTATTTTCACAATTATTAAGTAATATTTTAGTAAATACTAACAATAAAGAAAATAAAATAAATTATTAATTTTATTAAAAAGAAAATACAAATATTTCATTTCAAATTGTCGTTGCTTATATAAAGACAAGAAAGGACATATTATATTTCTAAAACTATTTTCATAATTACTAAATTATATTTTAATAAATACTAAAATAAATTATTAGTTTTATTAAAAAGAAAAATGCGAAATATTTATATTTCAAAAATTGTTCGTTGCTTGTGTAAAGAAAAAAATTCATAGCTGTTAAAATATATTTTAATTATATTTAAAAAAAAAGAAAAGAAAAGAAATTATTAATTTTATTAAAAAGGAAGGAATATAGAAAAAATCTGAGCGCTACTAGTGGCGTGTATGGCGCGAGTGTTGATAACAGGGTGACAGCCAACAAGTCAAATTATTATTTTTTAATTTCATAAAAAATATTAATAAATTACTATTAAATGAATTAAGAATTAATTGGATTTTTCAAAGTTACTCTAGGTATCAAACTGATGAATGAATAATAAGTTTAAACTGTCATCACTTTAAAAAGTAGTTTATCAAAACCTTAGTATCATAATTTTAAGAATTGACTTAATTATAGCAATCCCAAATATACACGTTTTGTATTTAGTTTTTATATATAATACAAAGTAAGAAACAATAGAACTTTTAAAATATAAAATTAAATTATAAATTTGGTTATAGTTTAGAAATAAATTAAATATAAGTTAAAAGTTTTTATATGGGTTAATGGCTAGTGCCTATTAGATAGATCATGATGTAAGCTTGTTGATGAATTATACGTTATGCAACAACCAATAATAATTGTATAATATAGTGAAACTCTTTTATTTATTAGATGAAGCCTATCTTTCTCATCATATAATATATTACTCTTTTTTTATTTGCTTTCAAATGATAGCTGTATTTAACTAACCTAACACATATCTGCATCTTCTAATTATATTTAATGTTTATACTTCGCCAAACACTATTATAATCCAATCTTGCCTGTCAAACAATATCATTTATAGCCATGAGCTATCAGGTTCACTACAGGAACAAGGTAAGTCTTCCACTATTTAATTTTAAAATTTGTTTATTGTAATGCATTTTTACACCTTTCGCAATACAACAATGTTAGTGGAGGTTTTTACGTGGACACCTCTAAGGTTTGGAATTTAATATTTACACCCGATACAAGTTAGTGAAAAGCAACAATAAATGTATACGTGTAATTCACATCGATTCAATATATATTATCAACATTAGATAATTAGATTTATTGGAGAATAATGGATGAATTCATGTACTAAAAAAGGCATCATTTACTATGAACTTCTTAACAAATATAATATCGAAATTATTGAAATTTGCATAAATTTTAATTAAATCTTTAAGTTAGAACGTCATCTTAAAATAGAATTATAATTTTGAGGCTTTAATGAAATTTGAGCATAATCATAGGATCCAAACTATTTCAGTGAGTCAAATAACAAATTAAAATAAATAATGCAACCAATTATAAATCTATTGTAACGGAAAAACCAATATCAAAACATCCCTAATTCAATAATTAACTCTTTAAATTCTTTTGCCTGTTATATTTAAGGAGTGTATACAAATAATAATTTAATAATTAACTCTTTATTTAGTTTTTGCCTTCTATGATAAATAAGTTGGGATACTGTAATATAAATTGACTTTAAATATTTTTTGTCTTCACATAAAATCAACGAGTGAGGATATAGTAACATACAAAATATAAAATTAATGAGTTATGATATAATAAATATCAGATTACTTAAAAGATTATTTTCTATTTCAGATCATAATTTATCTTAAACTTATAAAACAGAAGTACAATTAACGAAATATAATTTCATTAATTATTGAGTAATGGCTGTTGAAACAATCAGCTTGCAAGTCCGCTCTAGAATTGCCACGTCTAAAATTATGAGAAAACATTATTGTTAATTATTAAAAGTAACAAATAAAAATTATATAATAAAATTGGACAGGGGCCGCGCGAACGCAGGCCCCCACTGCCACAAATTATGACGTAGGCTCTCCCAACTTGGGGAGACCTTAGGGTAGCACCCCTCCCAAGTGCAATGGAGGTCACTGCCCTAGGCCATGGGCCTCCTTGATCACCCATTGACCCCGTCCAGGTAAGTATAATTCTCGTGGGCTTTGTACCTTTTATTTATATCTCTCTTTTGGATTGCTTTTTCTTTTGTCTATGCAATGTGGGATTCATCCTTAATGCTTTTCATTTATCGTGAAAGCTCAAATTGATTGAAAAATACCCATAAATTTTTTTCATTTCATGAAAGATTAAAAAAAAAACTAGCTATTTCTATTTAATACTATATTCAACTATTTTAAATAATATGAATACCAACCAATGATTAATGCTCACAGTATCACCTAATAAACTTCAATTATTTTGAGTATGATTTTATTTAAGAACTCTGAAAATAACCTTTTCATTTGGAGTAATGACTAGTGTAGTTTGGTATTTTTGTATTTAACTGAATTAGTTGGTCATAATGTAGGCATAGATGTTAAGTAAACTTCACTTAAACCCCCAATTTGTTTTAATTTGAATTAGTATCCCAACATTTTGAGATTGTTTTGGAAAGGAATGAACCTTTAGCCCAATCATATTTCGTTTTAGACCTTGATTTGAGGAGAATTTTGAATTTTGATTTACTCAAAAGTTGGAACTTAGAAATGCATTTGATGCCCGAATCCATATCATGTATACGTCAATCCAAAAGTAGAGTTTAACCAAGATAAATTGTTGTTTCTTCTTTCTTTTGCTTACCTTTATTACTTCATCATATTCACACTTGAATTACACTTTTTTTTACAACATTGTAAAATGTATTTTGTTATTCTAAGGGAGCCGCCCGTCTGCTACTTAAAATTGACAATTACCCAAAAAAAAAAAAGTAAGAGAATTAATTTTTACCTCCTCCAATTTATTACTATCCTCAGTTTTATATATATAGGTATAATTTGAACAATTTATCCTTAACAAAAGTTACTAGATGTACATGTAGACGTAAAAATCTACCTTACGGAAAAGGGGGGTCTGATCCCTCGAGGTTGAGCCACTACTATCTACTGTACCTACACACGTGAAGCGAACGGAAAACACTAGGGTGGTGTTTGCCGTGGCACTCCGACGCTCAAGTCAGCAAGGCTAAAAGGCTAATATAGTGAGGGCTAGGGAATGAAGATTACGGAAGTCTAGTCGGGGACTGTGACTATGGCGAATAAGTGAACTCTCGAGTTAAAGAGTTTAGGCTGTGAAGGTGTAATGTCGATGTCTTTTGTAAGGGCTGGCCTCTGCTTATATAGTCGTCTGGTCTTCCAATCCTAGTGGGAGCAAGATTCCTGGTGTGACTGTGATGCCAACCCTAAAAGAATCAGGCCGTATCAGCTGTCCTTACGTGTCTAATAGAATTTAATTCCGTTTAGGAGAATGACCCTCAAGTGGGAAAGTCCTCAGGAAAGAGGAAGACGACCTTGAATAGGGGATTGATCAAGAATGGGAAAATGTTGAAGGGGCTATGGGCTCTGGGCTCACCCATAGGCCTAGATATTGGACAGGGCTTAAGAGGCTCGCGCCCATGTAGTTCGGGCCGGTTATACTTCGTATCAGATGGGGCTAATCCGAATTGGGCCTCTGCAAGATTAGGCCTGGTCATTCTTTACCAGTGATCTTGTTTCCCTATTTGGGCCGAGGACGATTTTTGGCCTTAACAGTACACTTATAATCTATTTTATATTTTCAATTTTTAGATAAACCCTATATCTATATCTTTATAATCATTAAAACAATTTTTTTTTTTAATTTCAAATATTTATTTGGTTGACGAAAATACATATATTGTTAACACTATGGAGAAAGTAATTACACAACAGGATAAACTTAAATCTAAAGAAGAAAAAGTATGTGTTTGTTTTGTTATTTTGAGTAGTATTTTTGAAAAAGTTGAGTTGAGTTATTATTACAAAGATTGGATTTGAATTTGAAATGTGTTTGGTAAAACTATTTTTTAACCTCCTACATTTGTTAATTGGTTAAACACCCCTTACAATAAAAGTTTTAAAATTAACAAAAACACCCACATCCACACCCACCCATTAAATGCCGGTAGTCGGTCACCACCATCGGATGGTGGTTAGAAGTCGTCGGAATGGCACACGACCGACTGGATGTAGCCGGTTGGGGGTGTTTAGTTAAATTAACAAATCTAATGGGTTAAAAAAATATAAATATTTTGAGTTAAATAGAATAAGATTGGATTTTGAGAATATTGAAATAAACATGTATTTTGAACATGATATGATTGAGATAGGGAAACAAAGAGGGAGCCTAAGTTTCAAATTTTAAATTGGAGAAAATAGTTATAAACAAAAAAACCTAATTAAGTTTGAAATTAGGAAAATGGTGTAAAAAAACGTAATTAAATATGAAATTGAAGAAAATAAATGTAAAAAAAAAAAAAAAAAATTAAACTTAAAATGTTAATTTTCGTATTAAACAAGGTTTAAAGATTTAAAAATAATAATAATAATAATACAAAGAGGTATACTTAGCACAAATTAGACCGGGCTTAAGAATCACTCGTCAAAAAACATAGGTTAGTTCCACGTGCAAGCAAAGCAAAAGCCCAAACAGAGAATCAAACAAAAGAGGCAATAGAGATAACAAAACTTGGGAACTTTCTTTACCCATCACTACAAGCCACCAAAAGAATAAACACAAAATGCTCTTTCAGTTTCAATTGTTATTAACATTTTTATGAACCTGGGTCACTCTACTTCTTACATTCATGCAAATCCATTACTTCCCATTTGATTAATTTATGGTTTATTCACCATTAACGTTGCTATGGGCGCTCAGAAGAGCATCCATGCTGGCAAAGGTCTCTATTTTTTTTTTTTTTCTACTTGTTATCTTTAATTAGTACACGATTTTCATTCATTTAGTTATTGATAATGTATTCTTGTGTTCTTATTTGCAGCCAAGATTGATGTTAATGTTGATTTCACTCACAAACTTTGTGCTTCTTTGATGTTTCCTCCTCCCAGGTTTTTTTCCACAACTCATTTGTTTTTTTATTATTATTTTTTTAACACATTGCAATTGTTAGTGTAATTGAGCTTCCTCTGTCACTGTTTTTTGTTCAACAGGAACACTGCCAGTCCCCTTTCTCTTGTAATTGGCAGGTGGGTATTTTAGTTTTGTTATTATGTTATAGTTTGTTTCTGGTTCTGTATGAAATTGTAACTTTTTTCTTTTTTATCTTGATTTTTATTAGTGATTAAGAGTAGAGATTTAAAGGTTGGTGTAAAAAATGATTCAATGTGTTATTTGCAGTCTATGCATTAAACATCCAAATTTATTTGGTGGAAGTGAGAAGCTTGATGTATCTTGGGATAAGGGGCTTTATGATTCAAATGTGTTGTTAGCTTATAGAAGGCCAAGACCTGAATGGCTTTCTCAACAGTGTTTTGTTGTTCAGGTATATATCTCCACATTTCTTTTAAAGCCATATTTTCCCTTGTTTTATATGGTCTCTGGTGAGTGTATTCAATGGGAGACTACAATTTTTATTAGTTTGGACATTTTAGGGACTTCTCAAACCAATTTGGTTTAATTAATAGGAACCCTATTGAGATTTTGTAGTGAAATTTTGATTTTGTGCTGGAATTCAGGGTATATGTGTTTTAATTTTTTAAATTTGTGCAGCATTCTCTTTCACCAGAAATTGGGGTCCATGGAGTTCCCATTGACAATTTTTCCCGCTCAGGGAGTGGAGGAGTGAATTTGTCTCGTTTATCACTTGGGTTAGATATGAGTGAACCTACAAGTTCCAGATGGAGCAGCACGACTAGTATAAAATTTGAGGTTTGCTGAAGATTCTTGACTTATCACTTACTACAGTATCTACAGTCTACTTGGCATCTAAATTTTAATAGTTTGTTTATCTGCAATTCATGAGTCTATTACTTATTCGGTCGGGAGAATAACTACGTTGAGGCATGCAGCATGTTCGTCCTGTGAATGATGATTGGCGCTGTATAAGTAGAGATCTTGATGGGTTTCCTGTGACTTGCAGGTGATTGAGATTTGCACTTCTGCACTTCAATGATACGATGATCTGATTTCTAATTTCCTTTCTTTTTTAAATGCTCGGTATGCAGTGGTAGCACCTCTGACAATATGTTAGTTTTAAAGCAAGAGTCTCGATATGCAAAGGCAAATGATCACAGTTTTTCTCGTGTAAAGTATCTCTATTTGCCAATCTACAGCGCAATAATTTTTTTGTAATTTGATTTGTATTATAATTGCTATTTTTCTTGTGTTCCACTAACTCTGTGAGTTGCTCATCTTTTCAGTTTAGCATGCAAATAGAACAAGGAATCCCAGTGCTGTCAAAGTGGCTAATCTTCAATAGGTTCAAATTTGTTGTATCAAAGGGTTTTAAACTTGGACCAGCATTTCTCTTGACTAGGTGAACAACATTTCCTTTGGCTCAATTATGCTTGGTTATTAAAACATGTATGTTGGTAAGCTGTAGTTCATAGCAGGAATGCTGGGAAGCTAGTATCTGATTCAGGAGATCAGCTAAAAATCTTAGCAAACACATAAGACAGTTTCAGATAAATTGAAGATGCCATACTGTCTTGTTTTTTATCGGAATTAGGAATTAGTAAATTGATGGAGAAAAAGGAAAAATCATGACTTACACTATATGAACTACAAGAAGAAATCGTCAGTTTTTATAAAGTAAAATGGTTAAATGTACTACAAGTGGATACCTTGGCCGACAAATCGAAATTAAGTGAACAACATTTCCTTTGGTTCAATTATGCTTGGTTATTAAAACATGTATGTTGGTAAGCCATAGTTCAAAGCAGGAATGCTGGGAAGCTAGTATCTGATTCAGGAGATCAGCTAAAAATCTTAGCAAACACATAAGACCATTTCAGATAAATTGAAGATGCCACACTGTCGTTTTTTTATCGGAATTAGGAATTAGTAAATTGATGGAGAAAAAGGAAAAATTATGACTTACACTATATTAACTACAAGAAGAAATCGTCAGTTTTTATAAAGTGAAATGGTTAAATGTGCTACAAGTGGATACCTAGACCGACAAATCGAAATTAGGTTTTATATTCTTGCTTTGTTTACATCTCACTTACTTTTTCCTCTTATAGTCTGACAGGTGGCTCCATAGTTGGGGACATGGCTCCTTATCAAGCATTTGCAATTGGGGGTCTTGGTAGTGTGAGAGGATATGGCGAGGGTGCTGTTGGATGTGGACGATCATGTCTGGTTGCTAATACTGAATTAACATTCCCTCTGGTATGAAATGGCTTTATCTCATTATTATTTTTACTTAGCCTTGAGTTGTAATAACTTGTATATCATATTTGTTGCCTTTAATGCCTTGGCTATCTGGCTGACTCATAACATTCGCAGTCTTCTTGTACATACTACAGTAAATAATGTTCAATATTTCTGGATTTTTTTCAACTACTCTTTGGCTCAGAAGACTCATTTATAATATAGATACATGCCATGCAACAATGTCATGGCAAATTGTGGACCATTTTGGGTTACTTCTAACTACCTATTTTCCCTTTTTAATGGCTGAAGTCTGCTTCTCTGATTTGAAATTCCTATAATGCCTATCTATTATTTTTAGTATTTTGAAAAATATATAAAACTGTTTGTTTATGAGTACAAATTGCTTCCAACAATTTTGGTTTTTGAAAAAGTGCTGTTTGATGCAGAATTTCATTGTGAGCATCTAGAGAAGTTATTAAAATTTAAAGTTCGATCTGTATCTGAAGCCTGTTTTGTGCAATATCATGTCTTTTATTAAAATAAGATTGAATACCAGGAATTCAACTATCAAAAAGCCTAGTAAATATATATTTTTTTTGTTTGGTGTATGTAAATATTATTTCTTTTTATGATCATACGGAGCAGTCTTCTATTCAGGAACAGTGTCAACCAACTCTGTCCTTACTCGGTTAGAAGTTAGCGAGCTATTCAATAAAAAAAAATGTCATTACAAGGATAGGTGGTTTAGAATTCTGGCAGTGGTATGTTCAGTATTATTCTAAATTTATTCAATGGCAGGCCAAGTCCATTTTTTTTTTTTGGTGGTTAATATTTTAATCTCTGCCCTCTGTCCTTCTGTTCAGTATTACTCTGTCTGCTTGATTTTCTTAAAAAGCTCATGATATCTTTATTGAGATTTCCTAAATTTTGGTAGTGAACAAAAGGCATTCCCCACAGCTTTTGTTTTCGAGTTCAATTTCTTATGCAGTTAGTCTGGTTATGAACATCAGAACCAATTAATAAAACAGGGAGATGTATTGATTATGCTTGTTATGCGGTTTTGGTAGTGTTAAAGCAGAAGGTTGGTTCAGGGTTCTTTAGACATGTCCTACCACTTTTACTTTAATGTCTGATTTTCTGAGCAGGAACTTCCTGAAGGTTCCAGCTGGATGTTTTAAAGGATCTGTATTCAGCTTTTTGAGCTAACTTGTATAAACATTATGATATCTAACATTAAACGAAAAAGGGATTTTCCAAATTCTTGTGGCCTGCATAAAACTTGTCTTGTCCTATGATTATTGAGCATGAGTTTCATGCACAATGAACAAAGAAATACAGGATGTGTTTCTCGTTTTGTTTTCACTTGTATTTTGCTTTGATGTTCTAATCAGTTGTCTGCATTATATGCCAGATATATGTTGTGTATTCTTGGAATAATGATGATAAAAAATATAGCTCCCTTTGGATTGAGACAATGTATTCAAAAGCTCGTTAGTTGCCTCTGAATTAAAATGCTGTGTCTGCCTCCCCATGATTCATGAGGCATTTTCCTAATTTCACTTCTGTGCGCGATTGTGTCTCCCTCTCGCCAAGCCACTATCACAAGTGCAAACAAGGAGGCACGTCCCCTGCAAAACTGAACAACTATGTTTATATCTTAATTGATTGTCTATGGTTATTCAAGTTCTTATATATTGCTGTAGTACTTTTTCTCTGTTTCTCTACTAATACATGAAACTTGAATGTTGTTGAGGACACCCTGGGTTACAACGATACATTTCATCATAGAAACAGAAACAGAAGCAGAAGCCATACTAAATGAAGAGTCCCTATTCTGTGTGGTTTTTTGTTATTACTTTTATTCTGCTGCTTCTTTAATTACTATTTCTTACTTTTTTCTGCTGATTAAACTGTATTCCTAATTTATATGCATGTCTTTTGTTTAACCTCAATTAATTAGTGGTTTTGTTTATTATGTTTGCTAGGATGTGGTTACAATCTTGTTAACTTTGTATGGGCTTTTAACCCGCATTCTTTATATGGTTAAAATTTTTATATGGATCTAGTTGCTACAAGGATTTATATATATATATATACATACATACATTTATTAGAAAAATAAAATGATTAGGGCTGAAGAAGTTTGATATATTCTAGTGGTGCCATAGTAGCAAAATATCATGTATGTGGATATCTGCATTATCATTGGATTGCATACGCGGTGTGGAATTGGCATTTGATCAGATCAAGCTGATCTTCAGTTTTTCAACTAACTGGCAAGAATAGAATTGTCTTTTTAGAAACATGAGGATAAAAAAAGAGAAAAAGTGAGCCAGCTTCTTCATACTTAATAAATTGTGATAAGTTCTACATCTTGTCAGAAAGTGTCTTGTGATTAATATTGGAAAGTTCATTAGGAAAAATGAGTGCTTTTGTCACTTATGATCTTTGAATATTTCTACTTGTTGAGCTCTGATGAATACCCGGAACTTTTCTTACTGTTTCCAGAACAAGATGTTGGAAGGTGCTGTTTTCTTGGATGGTGGTACTGACTTGGGCTCTGGTCGTCAAGTACCAGGTGAGTTTCATCACCATTAAGATACAATCCTACTTCCAAAGTTTAGATTTTACATACCGTTTATTTTTTTCATGAATTTGTCCCTAGTAACAGACTAAAGAGTTTTGTCAGTATTGTCTAGTAAGGACTCACAATGGTAAACTATATAGGCGCAAGAAATCTTTAATTTTTAGAATAAACATGTTACTTCTAAAGCCTAATTCAAAAAATGTACATCTGACATTTCTAATTTTGGTCTGAGACGTTTTCTCCCTACTGATTTCACTTTGGTGGTCTATGTGGCCTCAATGCAGCTAACCATGATGTTTTTATAATTTGACTGTTCATCTGCTACGGTGTTGGCATTGCAATGCTCTTTTGGAAACTTATATTTATGGTAATAGTTGATTTGGGACTTTCAGGAAATCCAGCAGTGAGACAAGGCAAACCAGGATCCGGAGTAGGTCTTGGATATGGCCTGCGATTTAGGTCTCCTTTTGGTCACATGCAGCTTGATTGTGCTGTCAATTCATTCCAACAGAAAACAGTCTACTTCGGCATCACCAATCTTGCTCCATAAAGGTCTTTCGCCTGAAGAAATTTGCAAATTTCATGTGTTTTCCTCACCTGAGTAAAAAGATGATCCCCGAATTGGGAGAAGGGTGGAAGGGGAGGGATGAGTTGCATAGTATAAGGATAATATTTTTCAAGCTACACTAGCCATATACACAACATTTTCTTACAAAATCAAAAGAGTATTGGAGTGTTACGTTTGCTTTGATTATTGATTATTAATTTTATTTTTTGCTAACATTTGATTCTTGACAAATGTAATATACAAATATTGTTTTCAGTAGAAGATGAATAATTTCATGAATTAACAATATTGTTTTCAGTAGAAGATGAATAATTTCATGAATTAACAAAGTATTCTTTTAATGTGAAATGTTTAATTCTGTGCACTTGTATTACTTAAACCACTAATTCATGGATGATATTCAAATTTATATCACTTGGTAAAAGTGTAAAACCACATATTATTAATGAACCACATTAAATTTGTCATTATATAAAGTATTTTTGTGTCTTGAATGAAGCGTAGATTTTGTATTTACATTATCATTGAATAAACCAGAGTCTCAGGTGACACTTATTCCTGCCTAGAATTTTGTTTTTCCTTTGTAAATTGAAGAATCAGTTTAATGATTAATTAGATAATTCTATGAACTTTATACGTCTAGAACTAGAAGAAGGATTTAATAATTTATTTTAAAAAAAAAAAAGATTAATTAGGTGGGACATCATATGGTTACAAAAATTCAATAATACTATGTTTACTCACGAACTTATTGACTAGCTTACTAACTTTTTTAAATATAAAACATAATACGGGTATCATAAATATAATACATATATTATATATAATTTTAACAAAGGTGAATAAAATAGTTAATAAATTTGTGAGTAAATATAATATTATTGTATAAAATTAAGCATAATATATGTACTATATATAATTTTAATAAATGTAAATAAAGTGATTAATAAATTCATAAAATGATTAATAATTTCGTAAATAAGCACACTATTATTGTACAAAAATTACATGCTTGAGCCAGAGGTGAAAGCCACCTCAACAACCCCAACTAATAAAATTTGAAACCTCGTATTCTTTTGTTACTAATAATTTATTAAAATAATTCAACTTTATTAGTTCCCACCTAACCTCCAGTGTCAGCGTTTCATTGGTCGGCGGTTAGTTTTTTTTTTCTTTTCTTTTTAAATTACAAAATTGCTCTCGCTCTCTCTCTCTCTCTGGCACAGAGAGAGAGAGAGAGAGAGAGAACATAGTAAATCAAGCTTTTCTGAATGAATACAAAATGATCCCACTGTAGAAAGCGTATTTTGTGTGATTGAAATTTAACTTTTCATGTAATTACATGTATTTCGGTTTTACTGTTTTCATTTTTGGTGTATTCTCTATATTACAAAAACACTCCAACAATACCTATATTTATAACCCAAATTTCGACATCTAAAATATTAGTTTTATGTAGCTTCAAATTAATCAATTTCTTTTTTTTTTTTTGAAAGAAGTCATAAAAGAACATGTTTCAATCATTTTGAATCTTGAATATCAAAAGAAATAATTTAAAAAAAGAGTAATACTATACTTACAAAGAAATTTTACAAAGATTTCAATATAAAGTGATGTGGCAAAAAATGAATGGAAGAGTGAATTTAATGAGTTTGACTTTTTGTTTCACTCTTCTATTTATTTTTTGCCACCTCACTTTGTATATAAATCTTTGTAAAATTTCTTTGTAAGTATAGTATTATTATTTAAAAAAAAACAACTATATATTATTGACTCTATTTGCTACTAAAAAAACACTTAAAAGTATATTTACATTAAAATTCTCATAATTTTTTTTTTTGCACATAAAATAATTTACGTAAATTATTGCCGCCCGAAATTGAAAGGCTACAGAAAATTAAATTAACTTCTTTTAAACAAAAAAAAAAAAAAAATCCAAATAACTATTAATTAAATTTACATTCAAATGAATAAAAAGTTAAAAGTAAAATTTACCTAAATATTTTTAACTGTTCGTCAATATTGGCTATTGGTCATACTTGCTATGTGTTATTACTACAATGAATATCTTCTATTTTATTACTATTATTTGAAAAGTATACCCTTATTGATAATTCTCCCTTTTTATTAATAAAGTTTTTAGATATAATTTTTTAGAAAATAATAAAACTTTATTACACTTTTTTGTTTCCCCAAAATATTGTAAGTGGATCTAAATGATCAATCTGGGAACTATTGTTTTAGGCTTGCCAAGATGTTGAAGACATTAAATGGATGACAAATTTTACAAAACTAATATTTTCCCGACAAAGTTCAATAATCTCAACTATCATTCTTTAATATTTTATAGAACGACCAATAATAAATTAGACTGAAATTTTCTTTAGAATAAAAATAACAAAAGAGCCTTCATTTCAACTAGGGCTGTTAACAAGCCGAGCCGAGCCGAGCCGAGCTTTTAGCTTAACGAGCTCGGCTCGTGAAAAGAAAGAAAAATGCGACCGAGTCCGAGCCTCTAATTTCTTGATCGACTCGATTCGTAAAAAGAAAAAAAGTTCGATCCTGGTCGCGAGCCAGCTTAACAAGCTGAGTTAAAGCCGAGTTAGAGCAGACTTGTGAGCCCGCAAAAACATGCAATTTTTTTTTTAGATTCGGTGCAGATTTCTCTCTCCCATTTATTGCTCTTCTCATTCACTTCTTTTCCCTTCTATTTATTATTTGATTTGTTTTCTTTCTTTTCTCTCTCTCCATACTCCAATGGCTCACCTTTTTTTTTTTTTGGTTGTTCCTTTCTTTCTTTCTCCCCGTTTCCCTTGCTCTCTCCAGTCTCCACCAACTTTGAAGTTATTCTCTTCCTCTTCTCTTTTGTTACTTATTACTCTTTGCTTTCTCTTTTTTTTTTCTCTCTCTAATGACACTTGTTTCTCCTATTTTCTCTTTCTTTCCTTCTTTCTCCTTTTTTCCTATTTTCTCTTTCTTTCTTTCATTCTTTCTCCTTGTTTCCCCTGCACTCTCCACCAACTCTGATTTCTTTCCTTCTTTCTCCTTGTTTCCCTACACTCTCCACCAAATCTGACGCCAACAACTTGCCTAAAATGGTTTGGTTTGGTTTTAGGGGAAAGGATTTTAGTCGCGTTTTTAGGGATTTTAACATCAAGGTGTTCTTTGTCATTTTTGCAAACTTTTTGTTTTAAAAATTTTAGTTTAATACTCTATACTTAATAAAACCCTTAAAACACCCCTAATAATTCGAGCCTAGCTCAGCTCGCGAGCCTAACGAGCCGAGCTGAGCCGAGGCAGACTCAAACTCGGCTCGTGCTCTCTCACAAATCAAGCCGAGCCGGCTCGATTCTAGACGAGGCGAGCTGTTAACGAGCCGAGCCGAGTCGGCTCGTGAGCGTGTCGCCTCGTTGAACAGCCTTAGCCTTCAATATCAATATGTATAAGCAACATAATGGCCATCAGCTTTGCTTAGCTTCAAATGAGTCAAATCTTTTTTTCATTTTAGAAATATAAAAAATAAAAAACAAAAGAATGCCCGTTAATTATTTTGAATTTAATATTTAAAGACCGTAGTTACAGCTAGGGGTGCAGTCGAGCCGAGCCGAGTAGTGGTTGGCTTAAGCTCGGCTCGGATGTATTGGTAGGAGGCTTGAGCTCAACGAGCTTTGGCACACGAGCTTGAGCTCGACTCGTTTAAGAAAATGAATGGTTCGAGCTCGGCTTGGCTCGGCTCGATTATTCAGTTATTATATAAGAATTTAAGAAAACGACATCGTTCATCTTGAACTTAACCCACCTTCTTCTTCTTCCACTGCCCCTCCCACTAACTTATCAATCGATGCTGAAGAATCCACTGAGACCAAAATCCAATGCCTCATCTCAGAACATTTTTCTGATTTCTATATATATTAAATTTGGGTTGTTAATTTGTTAAGTGGGTCTTTTATTATTCTTCTGTAAGCGAGCATAAAACTAGGAAAAGAAAAAGTGTTAATGATTATCTTTGTTTTTGGGTTTAGTGTTCAAAATATTGAAAACAAGTTGAAGCTGCAATCGACGATGGCTGATGTTGCGGTGTGAAGAAGTGAAGATGACGGTGGTGGAGGTGGAGGTGAAATAAGGTTAAAGGGAAAATGTCTCTGTTTTAGGGATTTTACGGCGTGCAGGTGAAATAAAGTTGAAGGGTAAACGAAGGCTAGTCGTTGAACGATAGTAGCTAAATGAAGGCTGGACAACGGTGGCGTCTTAGATCTTGCGGTGTGAATTGGTAGAGGTGAAATACAGTTGAAGGGAAAATGTCTCTATTTCAGGGATTTTACGGCCGAATGTCCTTGTTTCAGATTTTAGGGCAAATTTGAATACGCGAGTTGAAACAAATTGATCGATCTCACGAGCTCTCCTACTTGAATGATGTCTCGAGTTTCTCAAAAGTTTGCGAGCAGTTTGAATTGAACCCGAAAAGCTCAACATTATTCACGAGCTTGAAGATAAGCTCGAACTCTTGAACTACTCGATTTTCTACGAGTCGAGCCTGAGTTCGTCATGAGTCGATCCCAAATAGCTAACGAGCTACTCGATTCGACTGCACCCCTAGTTACAGCTGATAAAATGTTGTTATTATCATGTTTTTACATCTACCGATTTAATTAATTTATTTAGCATATTTATCAAAATGTAGAAAGTAATTTATTGGAGGAACAAAACTTTTGATATGTCAACAATTGAGGGTGGATGATGGCACTTTCCCAGACAACAACATGCTAAAATTATTCCCAAAGTTCGGCAGGTGCGGTTGATAATGAAGTGGGCCACCCAATGGGTCCATTTAAAGGGAAAAAGTCAAATATCCCGGCAATCATAAAGGGGTTGTGGCCCATCATTTATGTACATGCTCTTGTATTCTACTTACATTCAATACCCCACTTAATAATCATCAATGCTCAGGCTACTTTAATATATACGCATCAGTAGTTACACAGAAGAATCCATAGGCATAGCAGGCTAATATTATTAAGAAAAACCAGCAAATAAATAATAGAAACATGAAGACAGTTTTAAAATAAAAAATATATTCACATATTTAATTACATCCGTACGCATCTCCTACAACAAATTTAATTCTCTAATAAAACAGGCGGCTTTATGATAGCAAATAAAGGAGCTTTCACAATCACAATCACCAGCCAAGTGGTTAACCAACACCAACAAATCTGGGAACTATTGTTTTAGGCTTGCCAAGATGTTGAAGACATTAAATGGATGACAAATTTTACAAAACTAATATTTTCCCGACAGAGTTCAATAATCTCAACTATCATTCTTTAATATTTTATAGAACGACCAATAATAAATTAGACTGAAATTTTCTTTAGAATAAAAACAACAAAAGACCCTTCATTTCAACTAGGGCTGTTAATGAGCTCGGCTCATGAAAAGGAAAAAGAATTCGAGCTGAGTCCGAGTTGAGCCGAACCTCTAATTTTTTGACTCGGCTCGAATCGTAAAGAGAGAAAAAGATTTCCTTGCGAGCCAGCTTAACAAGCCGAGTTAGAGCCGGCTCGCAAGCAGCAAAAAACATGCAATTTTTTTTTTAAAAATTCGTTGTAGATTTTCTTTCTCTCATTTATTACTCTTTCTCTTTCACTTCTTTTCCCCTCTAATTTATTATTTGATTTGCTTTCTTTTCTTTTCTCTCTCTCCAAACTCCAATGGCTCATGTTTTTTTTTTTTTTTTTCCTTTCTTTCTTTCTCCCTGTTTCCCTTGCTCTCTCCCGTCTCCACCAACTCTGAAGTTATTCTCTTCCTCTTTTCTTTTGTTACTTATTACTCTTTGCTTTCTCTTCTTTTCTCTCTCTCTCTAATAAGGCATGTTTCTCCTATTTTCTCTTTCTCTTCTTCTCTCGCTCTCTCTCTCTCTCTCTCTCTCTCTCTCTCTCTCTCTCTCTCTCTCTCTCTCTAATGAGGCATGTTTCTCCTATTTTCTCTTTCTTTCCTTCTTTCTCCTTTTTTCCTATTTTCTCTTTATTTCTTTCATTCTTTCTCCTTGTTTCCCTTGGACTCTCCACTAACTCTGATTTCTTTCCTTCTTTCCCATTGTTTCCCTGCACTCTCCACCAAATCTAACGCCGACAACTTGCATAAAATGGTTTGGTTTGGTTTTAGGGGAAAGGATTTTAGTCACGTTTTTAGGGATTTTAACATCGGGGTGTTCTTTGTCATTTTTGCAAACTTTTTGTTTTAAAAATTTTAGTTTAATCCCCTATACTTAATAAAACCCCTAAAACACCCCTAATAATTCGAGCCTAGCTAGAACTCAGCTCGTGCTGTCTCACGTCGGCTCGATTCCAGACAAGGCGAGTGTTAACGAGCCGAGTCGAGTCGACTCACGAGCGGCTCGCCTCGTTGAGCAACCCTAGCCTTCAATATCAATATGTATAAGCAACATCATGGCCATCAGCTTTGCTTAGCTTCAAATGAGTCAAATCTTTTTTTCATTTTAGAAATATAAAAAATAAAAAACAAAAGAATGCACGTTAATTATTTTGAATTTAATATTTAAAGACCGTAGTTACAACTAGAGGTGCAGTCAAGCCGAGTAGTGGCTAGCTCGAGCTTGGCTCGGATGTATTGGTAGAGGCTCGAGCTCAGCTCGAGTTCGACGAGCTTTGGCACACGAGCTCGAGCTCGGCTCATTTAAGAAAATGAATGGCTCGAGCTCGGCTCGGCTTGGCTCGATTATTCAATTATTATATAAGAATTTAAGAAAACGACATCGTTCATCTTGAACTTAACCCACCTTCTCCTTCTTCCACCGCCCCTCCCACTAACTTATCAATCGATGCTGAAGAATCCACTGAGACCAAAATCTAACGCCTCATCTCTGAACATTTTTCTGATTTATTATTCTTCCTTAAGCGAGCATAAAACTAGGAAAAGAAGAAGTGTTAATGATTATCTTTGTTTTTGGGTTTAGTTTTCAAAATACTGAAAACAAGTTGAAGCTGCAATCGACGGTGGTTGATGTTACTGTGTGAAGAAGTGAAGATGATGGTGGTGGAGGTGGAGGTGGAGGTGAAATAAGGTTAAACGAAAAATGTCTTTGTTTTAGGGATTTTACGGCGCACAGGTGAAATAAAGTTAAAGGGTAAATGAAGGTTGGTCGCTGGACGGTAGTAGCTAAATGAAGGCTGGACAACGGTGGCGTCTCAGATCTTGTGGTGTGATTTGGCGGAGGTGAAATACGATTGAAGGGAAAATGTCTCTGTTTCAGGGATTTTACGACCGAATGTCTTTGTTTGAGATTTTAGGGCAAATATGAATACGCGAGCTTAAACAAATCGATCGATCTCACGAGCTCTCCTACTCGAATGACGTCTCAAGTTTCTCAAAAGTTTCGAGTAGTTCAAGTCGAGCTCGAAAAGCTCGACATTTTTCACGAGCTTGAAGATAAACTCGAACTCCTGAACTACTCGATTTTCTACGAGTCGAGCCTGAGTTTGTCACGAGTCGATCCCAAGTAGCTCACGAGCTACTTGGTTCTACTGCACCCCTAGCTGCTGATAAAATGCTATTATTATCATGTTTTTACATCTACCAATTTAACTAATTTATTTAGCATATTTATCAAAATGTAGAAAGTAATTTATTGGAGGAACAAAACATTTGATATGTCAACAATTGAGGGTGGATGATGGCACTTTCCCAGACAACAACATGCTAAAATTATTCCCAAAGTTAGGCAGGTGCGGTTGATAATGAAGTGGGCCACCCAATGGGTCCATTAAAAGGGCAAAAGTCAAATATCCCGGCAATCATAAAGGGGTTGTGGCCCATCATTTATGTACATGCTTTTGTATTCTACTTACATTCAATATCCCACTTAATAATCATCAATGCTCAGGCTACTTAATACATACGCATCAGTAGTTACACAGAAGAATCCATAGGCATAGCAGGCTAATATTATTAAGAAAAACCAGCAAATAAATAATAGAAACATGAAGACAGTTTTAAAATTAAAAATATATTCACATATTTAATTACATCCGTACGCATCTCCAACAACAAATTTAATTCTCTAATAAAACAGGCGGCTTTATAATAGCAAATAAAGGAGCTTTCACAATCACAATCACCAGCTAAGTGGTTAACCCACACCAACCTATTTACTACTTTTACCCATTCACGTGATGTGATGTGATGCAATGCAAAATTCAACTGTCGGCAGCTCAAATTAACATATCACCAAACAAAGAAAATCCAGCCCAACATAAACTTCCATGTTTCTTTCATTATATAATCATTTTATGTAAACGGCTATGAGATTCTTAGGTTGAAATTGTCCCTAGATTCTTATAGTAACTCATTGGACAACAAATATCCACAAAAATTGAAATAGAGCATTAAGATTACATACCCAAATTCAGAAAGAAATTCCAAAAAGGAGCCTGATTTAGCCCAGCTTCTTCTTCATTTTTACTCTCAAACCATCACTTTTCTCTCACATTTGTACTACTGTACCACTTTTGCCCACATTTTAGTACATCACATTTTATTAATTTTTCATACAATAATATGTACAAATAATCACAAAACAAAAAGACAAAATCCACTTCTTCCTACTACACTTGCCATCACTATTTGTTACACAATCAAATCAAATTAAAGCTTTAACAAAACTACCTGTTTTATGCTTCCACTAATATCTCTTTTCAATCCCTTGTATGTAAATAGACTCTAAAGTTTGGAGCTTTGGGGTTGGTAGGTTGTGGGCACTTTACGCCTCTTCAAAACCATATTCCCCTCTTAATTTACTCCAACAATCTCTCCATTTACATTTTCTCAAAACTCTTTTTCATTTTTCCTCCTGCAAAAAGTAAATCAATGAATCAACTAAAGTTGCAAGTGGTAAACAAAAATATACATGGTGCCAATTTGACATCAAAAGAACAAGAAACACAGCAAGCAATTTCTTTAGGCATAATAGTTGCATTGCGTAATATTCCAGATAAAACAAAATGTTGCATTGGACAATAAAGATACTTCTTTAAGGAACAAAGATGTGTCGGTCACAAACGGAACATGCTTATAACACAAGCCAACCAAGGCTTTTAATTTCCATTTGAAAAAATAATCTTCACTATCTCAGATTCAATGAACTCCCACCAAATTCAAAGCCTTCCCCAAAATAGAGCACAAAGAGAGCGTTTGGGTGTAAACATATTTCTGTAAAAGTAAAGCTCATTCGAAGAACACCTATCGAGTGCTTTTCACGAAAGCACTGCAAATCATTTTTCAATCTTCGAAAACACTTTTGTCCATTCATAACAATATCATATAAATATATAAGTGTTTTTGACATTTACTACTGACTTTTAAAACCACTACCAAACGTACCATTAGAAAACATTAAAAAGATACAAACTTACGAAAAGAATCTTCTCCTATAAAGTTAACTTCTTAATTCAACAAGGTAACAAAATCTCTTAAAAAAAAAAAAAAAAAAAAAATTACATTTATAAAGAAAAAGGTTCAATTAAATACTGAAAATTCGCTCACAATTCTTGAATTCAACTTCGGTGTGCTGTGATAAACCTCAAAAAATCATGACGACTAGCTGAAAGCACCACCTACTCTTTACAATCTCCACCACCCACAACAACGCTTTAATAAAACACCCCAAGAAGAGGACACCAATACATCATTTCTAGGTAGTTGCATCTGTAAAACAAATGTAGATAAAATTCCCATTTCACCAAGTTTACCTAAAGTTCAGAGTTTTGATACCGCTGTAATGGTACAACATAAACTATTTCTTCTAGCATGAAGCATCACATTTCTAACATGAAACTTCTGTTAAAAGTGCTACATTTCACGTTTAAAAATATGTCTAGTTAACATTCCCATTTTCCTTAAAATCTAACCTATAATTGATCCTTCACTTCTTCCTAACTTAACTTACAATCCTTCGCCAACTATAACTCTGCACTCATTAACTCACCCAGTCGACTCACAATTGCAGATAATGAAGTGCCAGAAAGAAGTAAAAAAATTAATTAACTCACCAGGAACAACTCTTGATCTTGATCAGTCCCTGAAAATGACTGGATCTGCAATTTTCATCAACGGTCTCAAACAATCCGGCGAGAATTTTCTCGCAAACAAGTAAGACTCCGAATGATTCGACTCCCTCAACTGATGAATAAGCTGCGGTGATACTTCATTGGGCCTGTACGTGTATGGGTGGCCGTTGGTGGTCCCGGTCCAATTGACCCGAGTGACCGTGTAATGGGTACACCCATTCGGATCCTGCATTGATAACAAAGTCGGAAAATAATGCTCTTCTGGATAACACTCATCCGACCTGTAACACGGTTTCTTAAATTTCTTCCAAAGCTTCCGATCTTTAATTACCACAAGCGCGTGCTTACGTGTCAAAACAAAAAACTGAGATCCAACCCTAAACCGATCGAACGGCACTTCCGGCGTCATCGCGTACCGCCCACGCGCAATGTACCGCTTCCATAACCGTGGATCTTTCGAGATTATCTCGATAAAACTCTTGTACCGAATTCGGACTCCGAACGCGGTGGTTGACTCAGGCGACGACGAGTAATCAAAGGTTCTAGAAGTGAACAGCGAGTTGTAAACATACCGAAACGAATGCAGAGGGATGCAGTGCTGCGAGACGAGCGCGAAGAACGCGTTGGCCGGGTCGTCGAGGATGGCAGTAGCGAGAAGCCGACGCGCGGCGGAGACGAGTGTAGGCGACGCGCGGTAAGTGCGTTTAGAACTAATAAATTTATCGGCAAAGACACCCGATGGAGAAGTGATATTAACAGAAGGATCGGCGTGGATGTAAATGTTGTAAAGATTTTTGTTAGATTTCTTAAAGAAACGGTTCCAGAGAGGGGAGAAATGGAGGTCAGAGTTGGTGAGGAAAAGAAAAGCGATCTTGAGTTTAGGGTTAGAAGAGGACAAATGAGAGCGGGAAAGAGAGGAGGAAGAGGCAGCGCGATTGAAGAGAGAGAGGTCGTCGAGTTCGTCGGGGAGAGGAATCGGCGGGAGAGAAGAGTGAGGGGAGAAGATACGGGGGGCCAGGAGGAAGAGAATTGGGAGGGAAAGGAGGAGAGAAAAGGAGAGAACAAATGGGGTGGAGAACATTGAGAAGTTGAGAGGCGCAATTTTTGAATCAGGGTTAGGGTTTGGAGTGTGGTGGGGGGGGGGGGGGGGGAGGAAGAAGATGAAGATGGAGGTGAAATGGTGAATGGTGGTGAGTGTGTGACAGAAGAGGCTTGGTTTTGTTTTGGGTTTTGAAAAATTTCGTCCACCGTACAACCAAGGGTTTTGGATAATAACAAATGCACCCAAAAAATTGATTACTTGACTGACCAACAAATACCTTTTTTATCTAATTATATTTTCTTTTCAATTTATGGTTATGGTTATGGTTATGGTTATGGTTACGGTTGTTATGTTTAACGGAGGGGATGGGGATCTAGAAGCCTTGGCACTCATACACATACAATACAAGTCGTACCTCTGAATTTTCAAAACCAATAGCAGAAAGCAGTTAAGCTATACCAAAGTAAATATTTATTCGCGTAAGAGAAATATTTATTTGAATAACGCAGAAGACTTCACGAAGGCATACATGATGGGAAGTTTTTCAAAGTAAAAATTGAAAGATTTAAAATCTAGAATGCATTAAAAAATGGAATTTACGTTAAGTCAAATGTGCATATATGTCCAAATTACAAGATGGCATTGAATACAATAAAACACGTGATAAGGTAGTATCATCATGTAAGTGTCGAGACTGAAGTTGAAAATATATCACAACATAATCTTATGATTTTATTTAACGTCTTAGAGGCCTTGGTATACAAAATCCAACTCTAACATAACAAAAATTCAACCTCTTAGCATAAGCAATGCCCTTATCCGTACAGAGTTTGCTTATTGCCTTTTAGCCGTAATTATTCATTTCTTATATCTTATTTTGTAGATGTTGAATTCTAACTGTTTGTTTTTTTGTCATCCTTCAACTGTTGCCAAACTCAATAAAATCTTTTAATACCTGCTCCGACCCGCCTCATGTAATATATCCTAATAATTATTACATTTTAAAATTATAAACCCTAATAATTATTACATTTTCTAAAATAAATCAATTCAAATCTAAATTACACTTTAACACAAATAAATAAATAAATCCAAATCCCAATATCAAGTCATAAATAAAATAAATTCAAAATCAAATTAACAATATAACATAAATAAATTAAATCCAAATCCGTTTCAATTTCAAACGTTGATTTCCAGCATTAGAGCCAGAGGTAATATTTGCTTCACCCAATTATATTGAATCCATCCTTAATTGGACTTTCACCCCATCATTTAACTCATTATCATCTTCATGTACAAAAATTTCAGCAAAAAATGAAAATCATAAGTTAAAACTTCTAATTTTAAACTTATTTAATTTAAAATAGCAATCAAATTACTTCAAAATTCTTATGTTGAATCATAATAATAAGGGCGATCACCAACACCAACAGGAATAGATCCTTCTCTTTAAATTGTTTGTTCTAATTCATCATAGTTAAGTTCATCAACCTCCTCTTCATTGTCAACTATCCAAAATTCATTTTTATTGACAATTTCATAATCAATAAGATCAAAACTCTTTTTCTTGTACCATAATTAAATATTAAAAGCATGACAAATAAAAATACCAAAGAAAATAAGAGACAATAAGAAAAAGACTAATGCATAATTGTCAATGTTTTATACCTATTTTGCAAACGCAAGTTATAATGAACAAAAACAAGATCATTAAACCGTTGATGCTCAAATCTATTGATTTGGCTAGAAATGACCCGAATAGATCTGATCGTTTCTAGCCAGATCCACGATTATCTGGTTATTTCTGACTATTGATCTAGTCGGAAACAACCAGATCGGTGCACGACTGGCTAGATCCAACTAGTTGTGCATCATTTTAGTGATTGTCGGCATTGGTGGCGGGCAATAACTTAGGGTGGGTGTGGCTGATTGTGTTAGAAATTAAACTTTTATGTGGCTAGGGTACTTTAGTAAAATCTCTAATGTAAGGGGTTAAAAGCAACGGATTCAAAAAATAATATTATATTAATATTTAAAAACAAGGACAATTTAGTAATCTAGATAATATACTCACAAATTTATTCCTCCCAACCAAGCATATCCATATTAATACTCACGAATTTATTCTAATTTAACCAAACACATTTCCTTAAACATTCATAGTAATTTTTAAAGTAATATATTTTTCTATTAATATAACATTCCCAGTAATATAACATTCTCTGAATCAAATGTACCCTAAATAGTATCTGATGCTTGCTACTTTTATTCATGATTTGTTTAAATAGAATTGAAATACAACTTCTTCCTAAAGAAGCAATTACCAAAATACATAAAAACAAGTAAAGGATTAATTGATTAATTCTAACTTATTGAAACTAAGACGTGAGTTAAACTTCATAAATGTAATTAAAAGTTTTTATGGTACACCTTATAGTCGATAATTAAAAGTATCCATGGTACATATCACTATAATGTTATAGTTTGTACTTCGTAGAGAAAAATTATGATATTAAGAAAATATTACTGACGTGGTACGATATAACAAAAACCAATTACATATAAAGATAGATAAAAAGAAAAAATTAAGAGATGACCTAAATTCACTTGATAGTGGTGTAAATAATGCGGTTCCTTATAATATTCTAGAATTTTTCTTAATCCACCCATTTGAGAGAAGAAAGAATAGAGGAATATGTACCTAGGATCAGTTCCTTTCCCAATTGCAACTTCATAAAATTTATATAATTTGAAGAGCTAAATAATGAAGCTTATTTTTATTTTTATTTGGTCCTATTTGTTTATCGGCGCTTAGCAAAACAATCTGAATATGCAGACAAGAAAACGAAGAAAATCACCAGTAATGACAATTTCAGTCTTCAGCCAATTTCATAATCAACCCTGGACATGTTTCTGCCCAATCCCTGCAAAATTTGGATAAAACCTATGTTAACAAAAGTGAAATTAATCAACTTTCTAAGATCTCTTTTATGGGGCATTTGGTTGGAGAGGTAATGTGAGATTACTATAATTATGTTATTTTATATTATTTGATTACCATATTTGGTTGTCAAGTGATATAAGATTCTAGTAATATTTAAATACCAATAGTATTTACTGTTAGTAATATTGGAGGTAATCTGATTACTTCTATTTTCTTAGGTATTGTAAGATTATCAGGGTAATTTTTTTTTTTTTTACAATTCTATCCCTTATTAATAAAATTTTAAGACAATAATGCCTTTATTTTTAAATTTATTTGCATGAATATTCTTTTACTATTTCACCCAAATTAATTAACTTTTTAGACAAAATTACCCTTGAATTCAAAATAAATTGCAACCTACCCTAGTAATGTGAGATTACTAGGGTTATGTTATCTTATAGCACTTAATTACCACGTTTGGTTGTCAAGTAATATAAGATTCCAATAATCTTTAAATACCAATAGTATTTACTGTTAGTAATATTAGAAGTAATCTGATTACCTCCATTTTCTTAGGTATTGTAAGATGGGTAATTTTTTTTTGTTACAATTTTATCCCTTATTAATAAAATTTTAAGACAATAATACCCTCATTTTTAAATTTATTTACATGAATGTTGTTTTTACTATTTCACCCAAATTAGTTAATTTTTTAGACAAAATTACCTTTGAATTCAAAACAAATTACAGCCCACCCTAGTAATATGAGATTACTAGGGTTATGTCATCTTATATTACTTAATTACTATGTTTGATTGTTAAGTAATATAAGATTTCAGTAATATTTAAATACCAATAGTATTTATTGTTAGTAATATTGAAAGTAATCTGATTACTTCCATTTTCTTAGGTATTGTAAGATTACCAGGGTAATTTTTTTTTTTTTTTTTTTTGTTACAATTCTAATAAAACATACCCACTAATTTATTCCAACTAACCAAACACATTTTCCTAAAGATTTTCGGTAATCTAACTTTCTAGTAATCCAACATTCCCAGTAATCCGATATTCCCTTAACCAAATGCACCCTTTAGTTGTACACCAACCAACCTAAGAATTTTAGTATCTGCGGAGAGAGATAACCGTTGAAATAGATACGAAAAATGAAATAAAATTGAATATGAAAATAATTAGGAAATCCATTAAGCCATATAGAAGATGAGTAAGATTTCTTCAAACTTGAAAATAAATGCGCATCCCGAAAAAACCAAAAAAAAAAAAAATTCAGAAAGAATAAAAAAATACATTAACTTGTATAGAGTTCAATCCACCAGACACTGGCGATTACTAATTACAAATCCTCTCAACCCAGGATTCTTTTACCAATACTTAATCTCATCTATTATGTATAATCCCATCACAAGAACAAATACATGATCGTTGAGAAGCTGATAATGGAGAAAAGAAAACCCAGAAAGACATTAATCTGAAACAACAGCTGCTCCGGAAATAATTCATTTGAAAATAAATAATATATAATCACATAATTAACACATAAATGAAAGATGAATACAAGTCACATTATATCTGCTAATCTTATTCTGGGACATGTCCGGCGACTCTCCACAACCCTCCCACTGTGAAACCAACTCTGCTATGGTAAAACCACCGATTTCTTGAATGGAATATATGCAATGTGATTTCACCCACCTCGTAATGTGACTCTATCTATACATATGGAAACAGGAGTACCTGAATGGATTCGCTACAGATCAACAGACACCGGAACAGATTTTGTCGGGTTTGAATCTCCTTTTCCATTAGTCTTGGATTTACTATTGATGGGTTTATGAGAGCCTGGTGTCACTTTAGCAGCAGATCTTACAACCCTTTTTGTCTGAGTCCCATGAGCCCCGGCCGCTAAAAGCAAATCAAGTAGAGTGTTTTAATAAAATGCACAATATTTCATGGACATAAACAATTCATGTATATGACAGGTCATATTATTATCATCCAATGTTAAGTTGCACAACGGATACTGGACAAGTGCTTTGGAAAATTGAAAACTAAATTTTGTCACTGTTTGACACAGAACTTGATAGAAAGTTGCGGAAAATAAATGAGTATCTAGCTGAAGAATAAAATAATGAAATAATTGTTTTGTGTCGGGAATTTTTTGTCCTAAATATTTAATAATCTGATGCAGATATTCTCATGCTTGGGATTCAGATCGACCTCATTTTACCTAGTCTAGTGTGAAAAAGAAACCCTTAATATAACTGATGACTGGGACAGAAAATAGCACTGTGGTCCTTTTTCCGCTTTCAACTATATTCCTCCAAATAAATGATCTGGAGGATCGAATGTCTATAGGGGAGAGAGAAAGAGAGTCTGTAAACCTACCATTGTTAGGAAGAGACAAGCGCTTCTTTCCTGGTTTATCTGATTGAGTGGATCTCTCTTTTGGATTGCTGTGGGATCTGGCACCAACGCCAGCAGGCCTTGAGTTGACTTCTTCAATTAGATCTTCAAGAGGTGGCTTGGACTTTGGCTTGGCAAACTGTGTTGTGGATGCCTCTAGCATGCCCACTGATATACCAGGAGAACTACTCCCTTCAGACTGAGATGGAACTGTTTTCTGACTTAAAAGGTTGGAGTGAAGATTTGATGAAAGCGGTTTCTTGCCAGAAGATTTTATCTGAGATTTGGAGCCATTGTTAGTCTCAGCAGATTCATTCTCACGTATCATTACTCCATCTTTAAGATTAATGTCAAGAAAGCGATTTTCCCAGGGACGGACAGCCATCCATCTCTCCAACCAATTCCATCCCCAGCTGCTTTTATCAGGTTCAAATCCAGAAGGAGCAGACTGCTGTCTTGAGCCTGCCTGCCACTGAAGGAACAAACATTGATCTTACAAACAAGCCTGCTGGGGAATGCCAACCCCTGGAGATTATTCTGGGACATATAATAGGCAGGCAACTGATATAGCAAATAGTAGCCAGACTTGAACAGAAACTTAAAATCATCTTAATTTAGCACTTGACACTAATCCCAACAAGAGATTAAAAAAATAGAATGATAAAAAGGGTGAATAAGAGCCGACTAAAGACATTAAAAGTGTGCATGTACAACACTCCAAAAAATTCATGGAAAAGGAAGCTTATTTACTATGCCGAGGTACAAATATAAAGTTATGAACCCTCCCCTGTAGATATCTATAACTCCTTTTAGGAAAATCAATCAATTATATCATAACAAAATTTGCTTCTTCATAAACCCACAATGGGAGCAAAAAAATTTACCTGGTGAGCAAGAGCATATGCCATGGCTCTCTCACGCTTAGCAGCAGCCTCCTGCCTCTTGAGCAACTTGGCTTGAATTTCTTCAACTGATCCTACACTGTCACACCATCCTTCCTGCATTAAATCAGATTCAAACTGATATGAGCACTCTGAGTAAAAGGGAATTCAACTAGCTAATATAGCGGGTGAGGAAGCAACTGTAAAATTTTCTAACCATTAATGTGTAATAATAATGCTGTAACACCAGGAATGCTATGTAATTGTAATATAGTTTCTTCTATAAATAGCAATAGCAATTCAGTACTCCTTTCCTCTTATCATAAGAGGAATCACCAACTTCAAATACAGTAAATAAAAAACATCAAGATTGACTATACAAGTCCATATGGAATCCAAAAGTCTTAACTCTTCATATGTATCATAGGTTCCAGCTTATTAGGACTGCCATATCCTAGTTATTTATTCACATCTACCGTATTCATTCAGTTTGGCACTCCAGCAATGCAGATAACATATCTTCATGCAAGAGAAATATCCATTGGGAAAATAGGGAAGATGGCAAGTTCCCACTGCACCCAAAGAAATCCAACAAAGGAAACAGCTAAGAACTGTATGACTGTAAACTATTTTAAGTTGCTTACCTCTATTTCTCGAACACGAGCCTCATTCGCAAGTTGTTGCTGAAGTTTATGTTGTGCTGTTTGACTTTCCAATGCCAATCGAACACGCCTTGCTCGGACACGGGCCTGAACTCTTACTAAAGCTTGCATGCAGCGAAGAGTTATTGCAGCTTGTTTTCTCACTGCATGACCTCTGACAAGGGCTTGAAGTCTCACTAACCCTTTCAATGCTCTTAAAGCCCTTCTAGCCTGATATGTATCATTAAGACAACTTAGTCAGATCAGAACTGCCAGGCTGAAAAGAACTTGAAAGATATGGATATCAAATTATTAAACTAGACAGGGCATAGGTGCATAATATACAGCTGTTCTCTGACAAGTACACATAACATCAGGAAAAAAATAAAAATTGTGTTGCTCCAGGCAGATGAATGTTTGCTCCTGAAATATTATGAGAGGCTTTTAGTTTTTATATTTTATTATTTCATCAGCAAATGACAATAGATGACTTTAGTAAGCAGAAGCAGCATGCAGCTCAATTTAGAGTAAAAAAGGAACTCAACTCAAAGTAGCATAGAACTTTAGCATCTGAGTACAGTTTGGAGAGAAGTCACAAGATGTAGTGAGATAACATCAAATATTTTTAGAGAAGCAGCCCCTAAATCTTTTAGTCATTGCATGATCTTAATATAGGACAGGCAGCAACATTGTCTTTTCCAACTAGAATACCATATTCGCTTAACAGAACCTTTGATAGTTCACTTACCCAACCAAATCTAATTCAACAATTTAGAAATGGACCACTAGGTGCTACATGCTCTCACAAGAACCTAGAAACACATGTAAAATTTAAAGTTCATTTTAGTTGGTTTCACAAATGTGTTTGCCAATATAATGTTAAATAAGCCTCATTTATATTTTCTTATTTAACTTGGTAAAAGCAATAAATTTATACCTCACTTTAAGGTCACAACAAGGTATGCTGGAAATAATTGCACATAAAAAATTGTCTAAGCTATGTTACACAGTCAAAATATAGTCACAGCCTGGCTTTATGATTTGCAATTTGTTTATAAAAAAAGACACTTAACCAGGCTAGCATGGGTCTGCAACCTACTCCGTCAAGTCTTATTAGCCAAAATAAGAGATTATGGTGTGTTTTGGTGGATAGGAAAAAAATATGATTGGATAATTTCAAAAGTTGATAATTCCTTTTTTTTTTTTTGGCAACACAAGGGGATAATATAAGTTATCTCAGGTCCATAAATTTATCCCATCTACATGGAATATCTAAGTCTAATTCCATGAAAAGTCATGGGATTAGCTTATTCCATGTTTATGAGACTAAATTTTTGGACGTGCCTGTATTTTGTAATTATAATTTCAATTAATTATATATAACTAGAATGATTAACTAGTTATTAATTGGAATAATATATAATCACATGATGACATTAGAAGACTTTGGAGACAAGAGTATCGCTCAAATACTATTAGTGATAATATATGATAAAATGTAATATTAAAAATGATCTTTTACTAACAAGCTTTCTTGACTGCGATGGGAATTACATTCATTTCAATAGCTCAATACACTACATGAGGATCGTTTCTATAGATCCTAGAAAACACGATTACAGACATTATCTTACTAGTAGGAGATGCTCTATTATCTCTATGGAGTCTCCTTTACAGTTATGCATTCTCTACACCACAACCTAAAGATTACATTTTATCATATCTTATTACCAACACTATTAAGAGATACTCTCTGTCACCAGAGAATCATAATTAATACTATATACAGAGTCTTTTGATGTCATCATGTGATTTCATCATATGATTCCACCATCGCTATCATCAATCTAATCATATCTAAGATATTCAATAACCCAATTGAGTTAAAACATAAACATTCAATCAACTATCACTAACGAGAATTCTTCAGTGGGACAGACGCATGTGCATCCATCCAACCAGGCACATCAGATCAGCACACAACATGCATGCACATCATGATTAGACGAATGGACATGAATCCATCCCATTGAAGACTTTTTCATCACTATATGTTTCAAATAGCATAATAGTGAAATTTGAGTTTACTTATAATATAAAATCTCATCCAATATGATACTAATCAAACAACATCAAACAACGGACACTTATCATATAGAATCGAATTTAATCCTAGACTAGCTCAATCTAATTCCAAGCACAAAACACAACCTAAGAGTTTGCATAATACGAAATGACAATAACTAACACCTTGGATAGAGTAGAACAACTTTTGCGAACCCAATCCCAACAACAATTACAAGGCTTCAGTGAATTAAAGATTAATTATCATAATTTTCAAAGGGAAACATAGAAGACACCTTCTTTGACCTTATTTTGATTTCTAACAAGGATCAACTCAATAGCCAATCAATAGAAAGTCCTATAAATTAACCTAAGCATAAAGGCACGGTCTTTTGAATTACAAAACTTCAGCTTTAAACAGAGTAGCAGCTTCCCTTAACCTCCCAATAAATACTTTTTAATCTCTTCTATTCTTAGTTATCAAAAAGGTACTCAGAAGCCCCAAGAGAACGTGTACGCGTAAAATTGAACAAGAAATCATTATTTAATTAGTAATAATTGCTGAATGAAAAGGGCTGATGCCATGAGGAAATCAATACCAAAAATCCACGAAAAGCTGTTTGGATGCGTGTTGCAGCCCATTCTTCTCTCAAGTTTTGTTGATCATGAACTATATTTTGCACTTGCAGTGAATATGATGGAGAGCCAACAGTCTCTGCAATCACATTTATATTAGCATCTCCAACTAGTGGAGCAGCATTCTGATCAAATTCATCCTGAAGTTTATCAGTATCAATCTCCACTGAGTGCTTTCTCCGATGCCGAAACTTGCTAGCTGCTGCCCTCTGTAACAAGATAGGAATAAGAGATTAAACTATAACCTTTTTACACCATTAACCATGCAGTATTTTACTTAGGATCAGACATCTTTGACCTTCTCCAGTTGCTAATGCCTCCAATGATAAAAAAAAAAAAAGAAAATTAAAAAAAATAAAGTTTTGAAACACTGGATCTAATAAAATATGGCTAAATTCTAAGAATGAATACGATAACCAAAGAGGATCCCTTTAATTATTTTAGAAAAGACATAGAAAGCAAGATTATTTCACAGAAGAGAAAGAAATAGTTGACAGAGGGTGATCATCTGATCCCAAACAATTTGTTAGAAGTCAGATTGTGGTTGACACAAACCAAGCCTTAGTCCTAACCACACATGGTTACATTATGAATGGAAGAAGCTTATCTATAGTGTACAAAAAGGGAAAATAAAATATAAACATTGCATCAACCATATATGCAATTAGCAGTTTCAGACAATTGTAATGATTTCAACGTTTACAGGAGTCCCATATTGCAACAACCATATATTGATTTAGCAGCTTCAAAAAATTGCAATAACCATGAACATGAAATATTTAAAAAGGAAGTAAAAGATATAATACCCACATTTTCATCCTTTTCTGAAGAAGGTGACTTTTCTGACTTTTTTAAACCAACCAGTGCCCTAATCCATTTTCCTGAGACACCCATGGTACAAATCAGCAAACTCAACCAGAAACAGACCTGCCAGAAAACAGTAGCCTTCAAAAAATCAGTTAAAATGCCTTGTTTATTGAGTAAGTACTTACATGGAAACAAGAGAAAAATAGCGAGATAGGGGGGAAATGGCAAAAGCAAAAAAGAATTTGCTTAAGAAAGCATCGCAACCTAATGAATCAAGCAAGATTAAATAAAGAAGTGCTTGATGATGACGGACAAATAAAGATATAAGTTCATAAAATTTCATTAAGTCATATAAAATAGAGAATCTCATGATTTTTATTGAAGACATTATGGGTTTGCTTTGCTACCAGAGCTGTAATTATAAAGTGCATTTGTCACTACTAGAGCATTCTACACAACTAAACCTGCCCTCCTTTCCGGGGGACAAGTTCTGCAACTTGCTCACCAATAGATCATGACGAGACCATCAACGTAGATTTGTTAAGACTCCACATATTGGCCAAAGGTGATTTGCGAATAAAGTTTCATCCTCAAGTTTACACATCTGGGATTTTGTATTGCTCTTTTGTTGGGTCATATAATCAATTACATATTGGGTTGGGTTAGCTCATTTGTGATGATGTTGGCACGTAAGCTAAGATAACATAACCCTTCACTGTAAGATAATATGTAATACTAATTCTAAAATGTAATAAAAATATAATTGAAAAATAATCTGCATATACTCTCATTATGGGGGTTTTCTAAATTGCCTCTCACTCCTATGCACTTCTTGTCATTCTGGCCACTAAGGAAATGATCGTAGACTTTCAAAATTCATTGGTATACTACCAGTTAAATCAGTATTCACCCCCCCATCATAGATGTGCCCAATTTTATTTCAAGGAAACAAACTCAACTCTACAAGGCATCACCAGAAATTAGGAAAACCATCTTTTGGAAGAAAGAGGACTAACACCCATGCACCTTCACAAAGTTTATATTTCCTATTAAAAGAAATTTTTTTGGAAGCAAAACAATCAACATCACGTGTATTCCCAAAAAGGGGCAAAAAGAATAAACTTTTATGAGAAAGAAATAATGAGACCTTGCCGTATTGAATGACATTCACCATTGTAGATTGTTGAACATTTTCTATTTGAGTGACAATAGAAAGATGAAATTAGGGATTGTCCACATTACAGCTTAAGTGATTGGCCTGTTAAAGACCTTTTTGACAATATTAATTATCCACATAAACTGACTGCTAACTAATATAAATGTAGCTGAGATAAATGCCTTATGTAACCAAGGCTAGAAGTTGATTCCTGTCGCAATCTTTAAGTGCCTTGGCCATATACCACTGAAGTATGATGGAACCTATGTGTTATCACCATATATGATGGTTCATCACATTTTTATGAACATTAAATAATCAATTAATTATGCATTTTAAAAGTGGATTATGAAATTAATAGAAGGCACATAGTTGCTATGTTGATAAATCCTTCTTACTACAGGAACTCCTGGCATTTGAAAGCAAAGGGAGTAAAACAAGTATGAAGAAGCTTACTCTATCTTTCTGTTACTGGGCTCCAAAATCAAACAAAATTTTTAGAATTAATCAAGTCTCTCCTACACTGTACTTCCACAAACTATCTCTATTTTGATTGACTTCCAAAATCACTATAAAACTCACCCTTGATTATAAACTAATGCCACCCATATCTTGAAAACAACAGTTTAATTCTTATTCATAAGCATCATTCACGATAATAATTCCGTACCCATGGACAGCTTGACAAAAAGTTGATACACAACATCACAATCATCCACTTGAATCAGACTAAAAAGAACCCCGAAGGACTAACAAACTCAAAACAAATTCCACCAAAGGACGACTGAGTCACACCAAGACTCAATTACACAAACTAAACACATTTCAATTATGAAATGAGAAGCATCAGATTTTATATCCATGAAACCAAAGAATAACACTAACCTGTCAAATTAAATTTCGAAATGAAAAATCTTTCTCTACTCTGAAGCAGCAGATACTCCAATTAACCTCCTCATCCCTTGCACCCTGCGAATCATTAGGCACCAAATTTTCTTGAAAAATCTCCAATTCACTTTCATTAAAAGAAGACCTAACTTATAACTAAACTACATTCTAAAAAAGTCAGATCTTGAAACACAATTCAACAGAATTTGGAAACCAAGCAATGCAGATCAGTAGATCACGAGCTCAACAAGCTGAATTAAACATTCACCTGAAGGTTCAAAATCTCAGGAACCGGATAAAATAAAATTGAAAAAAGGAAAAGAAAGTAAGCAGTTTCAACGACAGAGAGAAAATGTTAGAAAGAGAGATACCTTTTCAGCCGTTGATCTACCAATCAGTCAACAAGTCATCACATCAACTCTTCAATTCAAAAGCTATAATTACAAATCTCTTCTCTCTGTGTGTACGAGCTGAATTTTTGAGGTAATAAAAGTAGACGGCAGCGAGTGTGTTGTGTGAGTGGGTGAGGAAGGACCAGTCGAAGCTAAAGTACGCCGGGAGGTGATTGTTTAAGTAACAGTGTGATGCTGTGTCGTTTTGGTGGGAGAGGTGTGAACATGTCACTGTCATGCACGCGACAAAAAGAGTCAATCACGGGACGTGTGTAATCGAGTCGGTTAGCGCATGCCACGACAGCTTCTCACCTCCGGCACATTTTAGCATAAGCTCGATGGTATATTAAATTTAAAAATTGGAGAAAAAGACAATAAAGTTGGAGGGAAAATATGGTTATAATATAACTCCCGATAAAGAAATTTTACTGTGCGGTTATTGATAACACCCACTACCACCATATTAAGAGATACTCTCTGTCACCAGAGATCATAATTAATACTATATACAGAGTCTTTTGATGTCATCATGTGATTGCATCATATGATTCACCATCGCTATCATCAATCTAACATATCTAGATATTCAATAACCCATTTAGTTAAACACTAAACATTCAATCAACTATCACTAACGAGAATTCTTCAGTGGACAGACCATGTGCATCCATCCAACCAGGCATATCAGATCAGCACACAACATGCATGCACATCATGATTAGACGAATGGACATGAATCCATCCCATTGAAGACTTTTTCATCACTATATGTTTCAAATAGCATAATAGTGAAATTTGAGTTTACTTATAATATAAAATCTCATCCAATATGATACTAATCAAACAACATCAAACAACGGACACTTTCATATAGAATCGAATTTAATCCTAGACTAGCTCAATCTAATTCCAAGCACAAAACACAACCTAAGAGTTTGCATATGCGAAATGACAATAACTAACACCTGGATAGAGTAGAACAACTTTTGCGAACCCAATCCCAACACAATTACAAGGCTTCAGTGAATTAAGATTAATTATCTAATTTCAAAGGGAACATAGAAGACACCTCTTTGACCTTATTGATTTCTAACAAGGATCTACTCAATAGCCAATCAATGAAAGTCCTATGAATTAACCTAAGCATAAAGGCACGGTCTTTTGAATTACAAAACTTCAGCTTTAATAGAGTAGCAGCTTCCCTTAACCTCCAATAATACTTTTTAATCTCTTCTATTCTTAGTTATCAAAAAGGTACTCAGAAGCCCCAAGAGAACGTGTACGCGTAAAATTGAACAAAAACATTATTAATTAGTAATAATTGCTGAATGAAAAGGGCTGATGCCATGAGGAATCATACCAAAAATCCACGAAAGCTGTTTGGATGCGTTGTTCAGCCATTCTTCTCTCAAGTTTTGTTGATCATGAACTATATTTTGCACTTGCAGTGAATATGATGGGAGCCAACAGTCTCTGCAATCACATTTTATTAGCATCTCCAACTAGTGGAGCAGCATTCTGATCAAATTCATCCTGAAGTTTATCAGTTCAATCTCCACTGAGTGCTTTCTCCGCGATGCCGAAACTTGCTAGCTGCTGCCCTCTGTAACAAGATAGGAATAAGAGATTAAACTATAACCTTTTTACACCATTAACCATGCAGTATTTTACTTAGGATCAACATCTTTGACCTTCTCCAGTTGCTAATGCCTCCAATGATAAAAAAAAAAAAAAATTAAAAAAATAAAGTTTTGAAACACTGGATCTAATAAAATATGGCTAAATTCTAAGAATGAATACGATAACCAGAGGGATCCCTTTAATTATTTTAGAAAAGACATAGAAAGCAGATATTTCACAGAAGAGAAAGAAATAGTTGACAGAGGGTGATCATCTGATCCCAAACAATTTGTTAGAATCAGATTGTGGTTGACACAAACCAAGCCTTAGTCCTAACCACACATGTTACATTATGAATGGAAGAAGCTTATCTATAGTGTAAAAAGGGAAAATAAAATTAAACATTGCATCAACCTATATGCTTAGCGTTTCAGACAATTGTAATGATTTCAACGTTTACAGGAGTCCCATATTGCAACAACCATATATTGATTTGCAGCTTCAAAAAATTGCAATAACCATGACACGAAATATTTAAAAAGGAAGTAGAGATATAATATCCACATTTTCATCCTTTTCGAAGAAGGTGACTTTCTGACTTTTTTAAACCACCAGTGCCCTAATCCATTTTCCTGAGACACCATGGTACAAATCAGCAAACTCAACCAACAGACTGCCAGAAACAGTAGCCTTCAAAAAATCAGTTAAAATGCCTTGTTTATTGAGTAAGTACTTACATGGAAACAGAGAAAATAGCTAGATAGGGGGGAACTGGCAAAAGCAAAAGAATTTGCTTAAGAAAGCATCGCAACCTAATGAATCAAGCAAGATTAAATAAGAGTGCTTGATGTGACGGACAAATAAGATTAATTCATAAAATTTCATTAAGTCATATAATAGAGAATCTCATGATTTTTATTGAAGACTTATTATGAACCCTCCCTTGTAGATATCTATAACTCCTTTTAGGAAAATCAATCAATTATATCATAACAAAATTTGCTTCTTCATAAACCCACAATGGGAGCAAAAAAATTTACCTGGTGAGCAAGAGCATATGCCATGGCTCTCTCACGCTTAGCAGCAGCCTCCTGCCTCTTGAGCAACTTGGCTTGAATTTCTTCAACTGATCCTACACTGTCACACCATCCTTCCTGCATTAAATCAGATTCAAACTGATATGAGCACTCTGAGTAAAAGGGAATTCAACTAGCTAATATAGCGGGTGAGGAAGCAACTGTAAAATTTTCTAACCATTAATGTGTAATAATAATGCTGTAACACCAGGAATGCTATGTAATTGTAATATAGTTTCTTCTATAAATAGCAATAGCAATTCAGTACTCCTTTCCTCTTATCATAAGAGGAATCACCAACTTCAAATACAGTAAATAAAAAACATCAAGATTGACTATACAAGTCCATATGGAATCCAAAAGTCTTAACTCTTCATATGTATCATAGGTTCCAGCTTATTAGGACTGCCATATCCTAGTTATTTATTCACATCTACCGTATTCATTCAGTTTGGCACTCCAGCAATGCAGATAACATATCTTCATGCAAGAGAAATATCCATTGGGAAAATAGGGAAGATGGCAAGTTCCCACTGCACCCAAAGAAATCCAACAAAGGAAACAGCTAAGAACTGTATGACTGTAAACTATTTTAAGTTGCTTACCTCTATTTCTCGAACACGAGCCTCATTCGCAAGTTGTTGCTGAAGTTTATGTTGTGCTGTTTGACTTTCCAATGCCAATCGAACACGCCTTGCTCGGACACGGGCCTGAACTCTTACTAAAGCTTGCATGCAGCGAAGAGTTATTGCAGCTTGTTTTCTCACTGCATGACCTCTGACAAGGGCTTGAAGTCTCACTAACCCTTTCAATGCTCTTAAAGCCCTTCTAGCCTGATACGTATCATTAAGACAACCTAGTCAGATCAGAACTGCTAGGCTGAAAAGAACTTGAAAGATATGGATATCAAATTATTAAACTAAACAGGGCATAGGTGCATAATATACAGCTACTCTCTGACCAGTACACATGACTTCAGGAAAAAAATAAAAATTGTGTTGCTCCAGGCAGATGAATGTTTGCTCCTGAAATATTATGAGAGGCTTTTAGTTTTTATATTTTATTATTTCATCAGCAAATGACAATAGATGACTTTAGTAAGCAGAAGCAGCATGCAGCTCAATTTAGAGTAAAAAAGGAACTCAACTCAAAGTAGCATAGAACTTTAGCATCTGAGTACAGTTTGGAGAGAAGTCACAAGATGTAGTGAGATAACATCAAATATTTTTAGAGAAGCAGCCCCTAAATCTTTTAGTCATTGCATGATCTTAATATAGGACAGGCAGCAACATTGTCTTTTCCAACTAGAATACCATATTCGCTTAACAGAACCTTTGATAGTTCACTTACCCAACCAAATCTAATTCAACAATTTAGAAATGGACCACTAGGTGCTACATGCTCTCACAAGAACCTAGAAACACATGTAAAATTTAAAGTTCATTTTAGTTGGTTTCACAAATGTGTTTGCCAATATAATGTTAAATAAGCCTCATTTATATTTTCTTATTTAACTTGGTAAAAGCAATAAATTTATACCTCACTTTAAGGTCACAACAAGGTATGCTGGAAATAATTGCACATAAAAAATTGTCTAAGCTATGTTACACAGTCAAAATATAGTCACAGCCTGGCTTTATGATTTGCAATTTGTTTATAAAAAAAGACACTTAACCAGGCTAGCATGGGTCTGCAACCTACTCCGTCAAGTCTTATTAGCCAAAATAAGAGATTATGGTGTGTTTTGGTGGATAGGAAAAAAATATGATTGGATAATTTCAAAAGTTGATAATTCCTTTTTTTTTTTTTGGCAACACAAGGGGATAATATAAGTTATCTCAGGTCCATAAATTTATCCCATCTACATGGAATATCTAAGTCTAATTCCATGAAAAGTCATGGGATTAGCTTATTCCATGTTTATGAGACTAAATTTTTGGACGTGCCTGTATTTTGTAATTATAATTTCAATTAATTATATATAACTAGAATGATTAACTAGTTATTAATTGGAATAATATATAATCACATGATGACATTAGAAGACTTTGGAGACAAGAGTATCGCTCAAATACTATTAGTGATAATATATGATAAAATGTAATATTAAAAATGATCTTTTACTAACAAGCTTTCTTGACTGCGATGGGAATTACATTCATTTCAATAGCTCAATACACTACATGAGGATCGTTTCTATAGATCCTAGAAAACACGATTACAGACATTATCTTACTAGTAGGAGATGCTCTATTATCTCTATGGAGTCTCCTTTACAGTTATGCATTCTCTACACCACAACCTAAAGATTACATTTTATCATATCTTATTACCAACACTATTAAGAGATACTCTCTGTCACCAGAGAATCATAATTAATACTATATACAGAGTCTTTTGATGTCATCATGTGATTTCATCATATGATTCCACCATCGCTATCATCAATCTAATCATATCTAAGATATTCAATAACCCAATTGAGTTAAAACATAAACATTCAATCAACTATCACTAACGAGAATTCTTCAGTGGGACAGACGCATGTGCATCCATCCAACCAGGCACATCAGATCAGCACACAACATGCATGCACATCATGATTAGACGAATGGACATGAATCCATCCCATTGAAGACTTTTTCATCACTATATGTTTCAAATAGCATAATAGTGAAATTTGAGTTTACTTATAATATAAAATCTCATCCAATATGATACTAATCAAACAACATCAAACAACGGACACTTATCATATAGAATCGAATTTAATCCTAGACTAGCTCAATCTAATTCCAAGCACAAAACACAACCTAAGAGTTTGCATAATACGAAATGACAATAACTAACACCTTGGATAGAGTAGAACAACTTTTGCGAACCCAATCCCAACAACAATTACAAGGCTTCAGTGAATTAAAGATTAATTATCATAATTTTCAAAGGGAAACATAGAAGACACCTTCTTTGACCTTATTTTGATTTCTAACAAGGATCAACTCAATAGCCAATCAATAGAAAGTCCTATAAATTAACCTAAGCATAAAGGCACGGTCTTTTGAATTACAAAACTTCAGCTTTAAACAGAGTAGCAGCTTCCCTTAACCTCCCAATAAATACTTTTTAATCTCTTCTATTCTTAGTTATCAAAAAGGTACTCAGAAGCCCCAAGAGAACGTGTACGCGTAAAATTGAACAAGAAATCATTATTTAATTAGTAATAATTGCTGAATGAAAAGGGCTGATGCCATGAGGAAATCAATACCAAAAATCCACGAAAAGCTGTTTGGATGCGTGTTGCAGCCCATTCTTCTCTCAAGTTTTGTTGATCATGAACTATATTTTGCACTTGCAGTGAATATGATGGAGAGCCAACAGTCTCTGCAATCACATTTATATTAGCATCTCCAACTAGTGGAGCAGCATTCTGATCAAATTCATCCTGAAGTTTATCAGTATCAATCTCCACTGAGTGCTTTCTCCGATGCCGAAACTTGCTAGCTGCTGCCCTCTGTAACAAGATAGGAATAAGAGATTAAACTATAACCTTTTTACACCATTAACCATGCAGTATTTTACTTAGGATCAGACATCTTTGACCTTCTCCAGTTGCTAATGCCTCCAATGATAAAAAAAAAAAAAGAAAATTAAAAAAAATAAAGTTTTGAAACACTGGATCTAATAAAATATGGCTAAATTCTAAGAATGAATACGATAACCAAAGAGGATCCCTTTAATTATTTTAGAAAAGACATAGAAAGCAAGATTATTTCACAGAAGAGAAAGAAATAGTTGACAGAGGGTGATCATCTGATCCCAAACAATTTGTTAGAAGTCAGATTGTGGTTGACACAAACCAAGCCTTAGTCCTAACCACACATGGTTACATTATGAATGGAAGAAGCTTATCTATAGTGTACAAAAAGGGAAAATAAAATATAAACATTGCATCAACCATATATGCAATTAGCAGTTTCAGACAATTGTAATGATTTCAACGTTTACAGGAGTCCCATATTGCAACAACCATATATTGATTTAGCAGCTTCAAAAAATTGCAATAACCATGAACATGAAATATTTAAAAAGGAAGTAAAAGATATAATACCCACATTTTCATCCTTTTCTGAAGAAGGTGACTTTTCTGACTTTTTTAAACCAACCAGTGCCCTAATCCATTTTCCTGAGACACCCATGGTACAAATCAGCAAACTCAACCAGAAACAGACCTGCCAGAAAACAGTAGCCTTCAAAAAATCAGTTAAAATGCCTTGTTTATTGAGTAAGTACTTACATGGAAACAAGAGAAAAATAGCGAGATAGGGGGGAAATGGCAAAAGCAAAAAAGAATTTGCTTAAGAAAGCATCGCAACCTAATGAATCAAGCAAGATTAAATAAAGAAGTGCTTGATGATGACGGACAAATAAAGATATAAGTTCATAAAATTTCATTAAGTCATATAAAATAGAGAATCTCATGATTTTTATTGAAGACATTATGGGTTTGCTTTGCTACCAGAGCTGTAATTATAAAGTGCATTTGTCACTACTAGAGCATTCTACACAACTAAACCTGCCCTCCTTTCCGGGGGACAAGTTCTGCAACTTGCTCACCAATAGATCATGACGAGACCATCAACGTAGATTTGTTAAGACTCCACATATTGGCCAAAGGTGATTTGCGAATAAAGTTTCATCCTCAAGTTTACACATCTGGGATTTTGTATTGCTCTTTTGTTGGGTCATATAATCAATTACATATTGGGTTGGGTTAGCTCATTTGTGATGATGTTGGCACGTAAGCTAAGATAACATAACCCTTCACTGTAAGATAATATGTAATACTAATTCTAAAATGTAATAAAAATATAATTGAAAAATAATCTGCATATACTCTCATTATGGGGGTTTTCTAAATTGCCTCTCACTCCTATGCACTTCTTGTCATTCTGGCCACTAAGGAAATGATCGTAGACTTTCAAAATTCATTGGTATACTACCAGTTAAATCAGTATTCACCCCCCCATCATAGATGTGCCCAATTTTATTTCAAGGAAACAAACTCAACTCTACAAGGCATCACCAGAAATTAGGAAAACCATCTTTTGGAAGAAAGAGGACTAACACCCATGCACCTTCACAAAGTTTATATTTCCTATTAAAAGAAATTTTTTTGGAAGCAAAACAATCAACATCACGTGTATTCCCAAAAAGGGGCAAAAAGAATAAACTTTTATGAGAAAGAAATAATGAGACCTTGCCGTATTGAATGACATTCACCATTGTAGATTGTTGAACATTTTCTATTTGAGTGACAATAGAAAGATGAAATTAGGGATTGTCCACATTACAGCTTAAGTGATTGGCCTGTTAAAGACCTTTTTGACAATATTAATTATCCACATAAACTGACTGCTAACTAATATAAATGTAGCTGAGATAAATGCCTTATGTAACCAAGGCTAGAAGTTGATTCCTGTCGCAATCTTTAAGTGCCTTGGCCATATACCACTGAAGTATGATGGAACCTATGTGTTATCACCATATATGATGGTTCATCACATTTTTATGAACATTAAATAATCAATTAATTATGCATTTTAAAAGTGGATTATGAAATTAATAGAAGGCACATAGTTGCTATGTTGATAAATCCTTCTTACTACAGGAACTCCTGGCATTTGAAAGCAAAGGGAGTAAAACAAGTATGAAGAAGCTTACTCTATCTTTCTGTTACTGGGCTCCAAAATCAAACAAAATTTTTAGAATTAATCAAGTCTCTCCTACACTGTACTTCCACAAACTATCTCTATTTTGATTGACTTCCAAAATCACTATAAAACTCACCCTTGATTATAAACTAATGCCACCCATATCTTGAAAACAACAGTTTAATTCTTATTCATAAGCATCATTCACGATAATAATTCCGTACCCATGGACAGCTTGACAAAAAGTTGATACACAACATCACAATCATCCACTTGAATCAGACTAAAAAGAACCCCGAAGGACTAACAAACTCAAAACAAATTCCACCAAAGGACGACTGAGTCACACCAAGACTCAATTACACAAACTAAACACATTTCAATTATGAAATGAGAAGCATCAGATTTTATATCCATGAAACCAAAGAATAACACTAACCTGTCAAATTAAATTTCGAAATGAAAAATCTTTCTCTACTCTGAAGCAGCAGATACTCCAATTAACCTCCTCATCCCTTGCACCCTGCGAATCATTAGGCACCAAATTTTCTTGAAAAATCTCCAATTCACTTTCATTAAAAGAAGACCTAACTTATAACTAAACTACATTCTAAAAAAGTCAGATCTTGAAACACAATTCAACAGAATTTGGAAACCAAGCAATGCAGATCAGTAGATCACGAGCTCAACAAGCTGAATTAAACATTCACCTGAAGGTTCAAAATCTCAGGAACCGGATAAAATAAAATTGAAAAAAGGAAAAGAAAGTAAGCAGTTTCAACGACAGAGAGAAAATGTTAGAAAGAGAGATACCTTTTCAGCCGTTGATCTACCAATCAGTCAACAAGTCATCACATCAACTCTTCAATTCAAAAGCTATAATTACAAATCTCTTCTCTCTGTGTGTACGAGCTGAATTTTTGAGGTAATAAAAGTAGACGGCAGCGAGTGTGTTGTGTGAGTGGGTGAGGAAGGACCAGTCGAAGCTAAAGTACGCCGGGAGGTGATTGTTTAAGTAACAGTGTGATGCCGTGTCGTTTTGGTGGGAGAGGTGTGAACATGTCACTGTCATGCACGCGACAAAAAGAGTCAATCACGGGACGTGTGTAATCGAGTCGGTTAGCGCATGCCACGACAGCTTCTCACCTCCGGCACATTTTAGCATAAGCTCGATGGTATATTAAATTTAAAAATTGGAGAAAAAGACAAAAAGTTGGAGGGAAAATATGATTATAATAACTCCTGATTAAGAAATTTTACTGTGCGGTTATTGATAACACCCACTAGTGTAGTACAAAAATGGGTAAATTAGAATAGAGTAATACTAAAATTATAAATAAATTTTATAAAAATCTCCATATAAAATAATGTGATAAAAAATAAATAAAAAAATAAATTTAATGAGTTTAATTTTTAATTTTATTATTCTATTTATTTTTTGTCACTTTATTTTATATGTAAATTTTGGTAAGATTTCTTTGTAAATATAATATTATTGATTACAATAATATAAAAGAGTTTGTATAAACTGACGTGATATACCATATAAATATGATATGATAGAGGATTTACATAATATTAATATGATATTCGATTATATAGTCTCCAATACCATGTGATCTATCATGTGACATGTGACGTTAATTTACTCCAACTCACCTTATACGAGGCTTATACAAATAGTTTTAAATAGGAGCCTAACCTCCATTCTATTAACCATTTCCGTTAAAATTAACTGATATGCATGTTATATTGATATTTTTAAGTTACTGCAATGGTATTTTAGACTTTTTAAATTTAAAGAAAAACAATTTTTTTAGATAGCACCCACTAGTGTACAAAATAGGAGCCTACCCCCCATTCGTTAACCTTTTCCATTTAAATTAACTGATTTGCAGGTTATATTGATATTTTTAGGTTATTAGTTATTACAAAGTTATTACTTTTCACCTCATATTCATATATTTTTTAATTTCCCCCTCCTCCTCCTTTTCTTTTCTCTTCGCTCTTTCTTCCTCTCTTCTCTTCTCTCCTCCTTTCTTTCTTCTTCTCTTTCCCCTATTTTATTTCTTCACCCCTCGCTGGCATGGCCTACGGCTGGCTAGATTTAGTCCTCGCTTGAGGGCCAAGTGGTAGCTAGATCACGCTTAGGGATGGACACAAAACTCGACCCTGTAGGGACCCGCCCGACCCAGGCCTGATCGGGGCAGATTTTCCCCGAATCGTTCGGGCTTTGGGCCGGGATCAGACCTAAGATTAGCCCCAGAATTCGGGGACAGGCCGGGGCTAGGATAGGTCTTTCCCTGGCCAGTCTCGCCCAGCGTCGTATATTATATATACAGTAAAACCTCTTTATAGTTATAATAGTGGGATTAATTAATTTTATTACTATAAAAAGGTTATAATTTAATAGAGGTATGATAACAAAAATTTCTTTATAATTCATATTTTAGTAGTACAGTATTAGGATTTCAATTGATGTTTTAATACTACTAAGATTTCAATTCAGCGTTTCAATTGTCTACTTTTGAAACGGATAGAAGATTGTGTCTTGAAACCAACAAATATAAATATCATTGATGAAATTGTAAATGTAGTTGCTGCATTGTCAAATTGATGTGAAGCCACAAACTATTATCAAATGTTTTAATCATTACAAAATTATACAACAAATTGATGTGAAGCCATATATTATTGCCAAATGTTTTAATCATTACAAAATTCTGCAGCAAATTGATGTGAAGTCACATACTACTGCAAATTATTTTAATCATTACCAAATTAGGATCCCCGATGTCGATGAATTGTAAATTACCAATGAAGTGGATAAAGAGAATCAAAGAGTTATTGTAGAATTCAGTGATCAGATTCGACAACTTCATTACACGAATCAAGTGGATATTGATGTTTTTTTCAATCATCCAAATGAGCAATAAGTCATATATGCTTTAACTAAAGAAGAAATCATTACTACAATTGGACAAAAAGATAAAGGAAATAATCATGAGTATGATAGTACGGAAATACAAAAAGTTTTGTGCCAAGAAATTCTAAACATACTTGAGAAACTAGAAATATTTGGCTTCAACAAGAAAATGTAGAAAATGTTTATGCTAGTGAGTAATCTATACGCAAGTTAAAAAAATGTAATAACAACTCTAAAGTATAAATCATTATCTCAAACAATTTTAAATAAATATTTTATTTCATATTAAACCTTTAATGTAACATAACATTTTTTTTTTTGCAATATACAGATAATTATTACTATGTGGAGGCAACTTTTCTTAAGACGGGAATTAGAAAAATTATAACTTATTACAATGTGGAGTTTATTCTTATTTATAACTATCCCAAATTGGGAATTGAATTATTTATGATTATGTAGAGTTTATTCCTATATAGAGTATCACTATAGAGAGGTTTTACTGTATATATATATATACATCAATATTAATTTTAATAATTAAAAATCAATCATATATACCTATATTAATTTTAATATTTGAAAATCAATTATACATTATACAATGACAAATTATAATTATGTAAGTATTTTATGAAACTATATACAAATAGGTAATAAATAAAACTAGATTAAATATAATAAATCATTATAAATATTTGTAATATATATATATTATACATAATATGTTAATGTTATGAAACAAAAGTTATACATTCGATATTATATATTATACATTATATATGGTATATATTTGACATTATACATTGTATATTATATATGGTATATACTATATAAGTATAATGTATATAACATATATATGTTGTACATTATAATTTATACATAATATGCTATTATCTATAATCTTATGTTAATACATAATATATATGTAATATATTATTTGTTGTTTTGATTGATTATAATGAATCAATAAATCATTATAATTTTTTTTTTTTTTGGTCCCTTATTGAATCATTATTTCAATTCTATTACCTAATTGCCTTTGTTATATTGTGATAGCTATTTATTTAGAATTTATTATAATATACGTATATGGTAGTTATTTATTTAAAATTTATTATAATATATATGTATAATGTATCATGTGTAATACATTATATATTAATGAGACATTATATATGTTAATACTTATTACTTAATACAATAATATATAATATTATACTGTTAATATATAATATATTTATATTATGTATAATGTATGATAATTATAATTATGATATTTGGATTTATTATAATCATTAATCAGGGGCGGATCCAACACTTGTTGAGGGTGAGCATTTTAACAAAAAAATACTAATATGTATAATTGTGGGGTGGGTCTTTTTGACAGCTCATGTTTTGAATCTTGATACTGTCATGTTTTGAATCTTTTGATTATAGATCTGTCACATATTGTCATATATTATCAATTTAGTATAATGGTTTTTATATTTAATATGTACATCATAGATTTAATTTCTTTTTTGATGATATAGTCTTTATGTTTAATATGTATATTATATATTTAATTTTTTTTTGGTTGGTATATATAATTTGGAGGAAATGATAATAAAACTAATAAGGATACAAAAAGACAGAAAACCCCCAAACGGGGAATTTGGGGAATCCCCGAATTCCCCGTTTAGGGAACAGACTTTTTTTCGAGGACTCCCCAAACGGGCTTTGATCCGGGATCAGGGAATCCCCTTGGGCTTTCGGGCCGGGGCCGAAGACAAGGGTCCCTAGCCCCGCATTGGCTTGTGCCCATCCCTAACACGCTACGCCAGAAAAATAGTCGTTGTCATGTATCAATTTTATTTTATTTTAATTTTTTGTTTATGGGTTTCTCAGATTTTGATGGAAGCTTTTTTGTGTTAGATTGATAAATATTTGATGCGAACTCCTTCAATTTGTGAAGAAACCTGCCGATCAAGAACGTACAGATCTAGGAACAATCAGAATTCGAAGAACCGCGACCCGAAACGAATCTATCGTTGGAACCTTGGTATAGATAATCTGAAACGCTACAATCTTGATTTAGATTGATAAGTTTCGTGGACGAACGTCACAAGAATTGGTGATTCTTGATGAGTTCTAGAGATCAAGATGCAATCTTTAAAAAAAAAAAAAAAAAAAAAACGAAAGATTTAATTATTCCTCCAAAAAGTGTGCGGCCAAAACAGCCTACAACTATATATAACTAACTAATGAGCCCAAAATAAGGCTAACAACCCATTAATAGGTCTTAACCCTAATAACTAACCCAAACCCAACTAATAAAAATAATAAAAGAGTTGAGCTTTAGTAAATAAATAGCTCCAGCCCATTACACCAAAATAAGTCTTAAAATAGCTTAAAATAGCCCATATAAAATAACAATTATTAAGGCCCATGAACAAAGGCTTGGACACCAACTTGGACTCAATTAAGGCTAGCAAGAATCGGTCTTCAATTCCTCAAACTTGGACTTGGGCATACTCAACTTCATGCATTGCTTCCTTTGTTAGGAAACGATCAAGTTATGGCAGCGGAAACAAAAAAAAAAAACATAAACATCATAGATCGTTCATTTGAACCAAGATCAGGGCACAAATTTACAGTTTATATAATATATAATAGAATCTGCAAAAAAATCAGTTCAAGGTTAAGAAACCATACCCACGTTTGGAGGCTCCTCCAACTTGTCTCTGAATGGGTTTCTCTACCGACTCAAGAGTAGGATCGAACCAACGGTAGTCCACACGAAGATAATCTCCAATGAACTAAAGAGAAATTTGCTAGATCCTCTTTAGCCTTAAGAACCAAGAACAAAATCAAAAATATTTTGATTCAACAACCAAAGCAATCTGGCGTGGGAAGAGAGAAAAGGGGCTGGAACTTTTAACTTTGTAAAAAATGAATTAATTAAATGATATCACAAAATGTTACACTTATATAGTGCACACTTTGCCCAATTCCATCATGGAATATGCTTGGGCACCAACCCAAACAGCTCCAATTAGATATTATTATTATTATTATTTCAATTAAATTAAATTAATATAAATCTCATATTCATATATATATATATATATATCTATAATATATATAAACTTTTAACAATAATAATAATTCATTCAAATATATGGGAACACATATTTAAATATAATTTCACTTATTTAATTTTATTAACAAAATAAATAAAGGCTACGACCTCAACAAATTTAATTGTACTGTGAAATTACCAAAATACCCTTTCGCCTAAAAAAACGAAAACACCATTCTTATAAACAAGTTCTTAAATTATCTTCTAAGTGTGTGACCTGTAGGCTCCTTATCATACCGACAGTGTGTAGTATCACCAATTAATCGTCTCACTACACACAGACCAAGATTGGCCCTTAGCAAGGCATCATGGCCACCCGATAGATTCGGATTCAGCGAAGCAGCTACCTGTCAACGATATGGTTACTGTACAATCCAATCCTTTCATCATACATTATCTCGACGAGACCAAAACATAGAAATAGTGTTAACCTCAGTTACTCTCGATATTATGTATTCAATTACTGGACCAATGACCTGAATTATAAACTGGATCGAGCAACAACTCAATCCCACTGTGGCCACAGTTTTAGTGTCATTGTCATTTACTGAATTGCGTTGTGAGATAACTTCTCCCGTACCCTGGAGTGATGAATCATTTATCAATCCACCATAGTCTTGATACACTCCTTGATGTAGCCAATCACTACCGTATTGACAACTCTGAATAGAACTGCGTTAGATTAGTGTCAAACTACACCAATCGGTGCACAAGGCGCTTTGGTGATCTCAAGTCTAAGGATCACATGCACCACCATTCGTTAGAGGATTTGTCCCATAGACATTAGGGTTACCATCCATATGGAATCCTCTGATGGGTCAGTCCAGTGAACTTGCCTACAGCAAGCACCCATGTGTTGCACTAGGTTGTCACCAAACAACCTTGACAAGTGAGATCATTCACTGTCTTTCGATAGGGTCGTTCAACACTATGATAGCCTTACCGTATTATCTGTGCCCTTACTTTATAATAATACTAGGGCTACGGACGTTTCTAGAATGACCATCATATGTGCACATAGGGTTCTTACTATCAAGATTTGAAACACTTGATACCCTTGTCACGGTTTTACCATTCTAAGGACATATATCAATACATTCAATGATGATTTACGCGATATAGAATAAAATGCCTTTTATTGATCAACGAACATTATTACAAAGAGTCAATTTCCACAATAATTGATTGGCTCTAGGGCACCTACTCTAACATCCTTGGCTTCAAGTTTTTCAATTACGCTTGACAAGACACGTTGCATCTTTTTAGCTCAACTCCTCATAATCGAGCCCACCAGAATGTGAAGAGGATCTTGTGTTGGCTTTACGACAACAGGTTGCTCGGTCATGTCCTCATTATACCCTCTCTCTTGAAATGGATCCGTCCTCGAATCTGTATCATAAAAAAGAGTTAGGTCAGAAACATTAAAGGTAGCACTTACATTATACTCACCTGGAAGATCTACTTTGTATGCATTATCTCCGATTCGCTCGAGCACTTGGAATGGACCATCGCCTCTAGGGTGCAACTTAGATTTCCGCTGAGATGGAAATCTCTCTTTCCGCAAATGTACCCACACCCAATCTCCTGGTTGGAATACCACTTTCTTTCGCCCCTTGTTAGCTTGTCTCGCGTACTGTTTAGTTCGCTTCTCAATATTTTTCTTTACTTTTTCATGAAGTTGTTGAACAAACTCCGTTTTTCTCTTGCCATCTAAATTAGAACACTCCTCAACAGGAAAGGCAACAAATCCAAAGGGGTTAAAGGGTTAAAACCATAAACAATTTCAAATGGTGAATAACCTATAGCGGAATGCACAACCCTATTATATGCAAATTCTACGTGTGGCAAACAATCCTCCCAAGATTTCAAATTCTTTTCTAAAATAGCATGCAACAATGTAGATAATGTTCTATTTACTACCTCAATCTGTCTATTCATTTGCAGGTGACAAGTAGTTGAAAATAAAAGTTTAGTACCTAACTTACCCCACAACACCTTCCAGAAATAGCTTAAGAACTTTGCATCTCGATCCGACATGATACTCCTCAGAACTCCATGTAAGTGCACTATTTCCTTGAAAAATAAATTGGTGATGTTAGTTGCATCATCAGTTTTATGACACGGAATGAAATGTGCCATTTTCGAAAACCTATCTACAACTATAAAAACCGAATCCCTGCCTCTTTTCGTCCTAGGTAATCCTAATACGAAATCCATTGAAATATCTACCCACGGCTCACTAGGAATCGGTAAGGGACTATACAAGCTATGGGGTGAGACTCTAGACTTAGCCTTCTTACATGGGATACATCTGTCACAAATATGCTCAACATCCCTCTTTATATGTGGCCAAAAGAAATGCTCATGGAAGACATCTAAAGTCTTTTTAATGCCAAAATGTCCTATAAGACCATCCCCATGAGCCTCACAAACTAACAACTCCCTCAAAGAACTATTAGGCACACACAATCTATTTCCTCTAAATAAGAACCCATCATGTCTATAGAATTTATCAACATCAGTTTTCTCACAAGCAGCATAAATAGTAGCAAAATCATTATCGGTAGCATATAAATCCCTGATGTGCTCAAAGCCCAATAATTTTGCTTTCAAGGTTGAGATTAAAGCATACCTGCGAGACAATGCATCAGCAACTACATGTTCCTTACTTTGCTTGTAGTTGATGACATACGAAAACGTCTCTATGAATTCGACCCATTTAGCATGTCTATGATTTAACTTACTTTGCCCTTTTAAATGTTTCAAGGACTCGTGATCAGTATGGATGACAAACTCTTTGGGCCACAAGTAATGTTGCCAAGTTTCCAATGTCCTCACCAATGCGTAAAGTTTCTTATCATACATAGGGTAATTCAAGGCTGCTCCATTCAATTTTTCACTGAAATACACTATGGGTCTCCTTTCCTACATAAGAACAGCTCCAATGCCTATACCTAATGCATCGCACTCAATTTCAAAAGTTTCAGTAAAATTAGGTAAAGCAAGTAAAGGCGTAGAACTTAACCTATCCTTAATTATTCTAAATGCACGCTCTTGTTCTTCACCCCACTTAAACCATATGGACTTCTTAATGACTTCCGTCAATGGTGCAGCTAGTGTTCTAAAATCTCTCACAAATCGCCTATAAAAACTAGCTAAACCATGAAAACTCCTCACCTCGGTGATGGAGGTTGGTGTCGGCCACTCTCGAATATTTCCTCATCCACCTCAACACCTCTAGATGACACGATAAACCCTAGGAATACAACCTGGTCCGTGCAAAAGGAACATTTCTTGAGATTAGCATAAAAATTTTCTCCTCTCAAAACACTCAACATATCACGCAAGTGTCTTAGATGCTCATTTCGACTCTTACTGTACACTAAGATATCATCAAAGTAGATAACTACAAATTTTCCAATGAATGCTCGCAAAACATGATTCATGAGTCTCATAAACGTACTAGGTGCGTTAGTCAAACCAAAAGGCATAACTACATATAAACCATGTTTTGTTTTAAAATCAGTTTTCCACTCATCTCCTTCTTTCATGCGAATTTGATGATATCCGCTCTTAAGATCAATTTTAGAGAACAAACAAGATCCATGCATCTCATCCAACATATCATCTAACCTAGGAATTGGATAGCGATACTTTACAGTGATTTTATTGACCACTCGACAATCAGTGCACATCTTCCACGTCCTGTCCTTTTTGGGCACAAGTATAACTGGAACTACACACAGACTTATGCTCTCTTGTACATATCCCTTCTTCATCAAGTCTTCAACTTGCCTCCTTTATCTCCTCGGGAATGAAGTCGATTTGATGCTTGATTCCTCGAATCGGTGGTAATCCATCTGGTATCTCCTCTAAGAATACGTCATCAAATTCCTGCAAAAAAGAAACAACCACACTAGGCAAAAAAAGGTTAGCATCAGAATCTGATAAAAATGACTTCTTGTAAACAAACATCAACAAGTGTTGCTCAATCACAAGGGCAGCCCTCACATCGCTCTCTCTTATGTAGAAACTCATCTTTTTATTCTCTCTGTTTGTAATCTCACTTTTGCACTCTTGGACACTTAGTCCTCTCTTTTTTCCCGATCTCTCTCTCTCGATCTCACGTCTCTTTTTCTCTCTATTATTTTTGTTCATCAATTTTTTTTTCACTCTCATTTTCGGCCTTACTCTTTTTCTCATTTTCGCTCAATTTCTTTCTCAATTGATCCTCGTACACTTGTTTTGGGGTTATAGGTACAGTTATGGTTTGGGCGTTGTTCATGACAAAGGAATATCTATTCTTAAATCCATCGTGAATTACACGCCTATCGTACTACCACGACCTTCCTAATAGTATATGTCCGGCATACATTGGAGTCACATCACACATAACTTTATCGTTGTACTTCCCTATAGAGAATGACACTAACACCTGTTTGGTAACTCTAATCTCACCACAATCATTTAACCACTGTAGCTTATAAGGCATAGGGTGTTTGAGTGTAGGTAAGCTAAGCTTCTCAACAAGTTCTGTGCTAGCGACATTAGTACAACTACCACCATCAATGATTAAGGTACACACTTTATTCTTCACACGGCAGCAAGTATGGAAAATATTCTCTCGTTGTTTCTAATTCTTCTCGCTAATTTGCATGCTCAAAGCTCTCCTAGACACTATTATCTCTCCCTTGATAGGAAACTCTAACTCTACATCAATAGCATCCTCTAATGGTGGCATAGAATCATCATCTGACTCCTCATCCGTCTCATACTCTCCATCCTCCCTCAATACCATGACTCTTTTATTTGGACATTGAGAAGCTATGTGACCTCTACCCAAACATTTAAAGCACTTTATCTTGTCGTTTCTCTTGGGTGGTTCGGGTTTACTAAACTTTGAATCACGGTTGGACTTGTCTTTCTTAGGCTTGGGACTCTTGGTTTTGGGCTTGTAGGAGGTCCCCTCATCTCGCTTAGACCCATTCGACCTAAAAGTATTACTATAAGATCCTAAGTCTCGTTGGCCCTTACGTTGCAATTGTCGCTCAACTTTCATGGCCATATGGACCATGTCCTCTAATTCAACATAGTGTTGCAACTCTACCACATTCGTTATCTCTCGATTTAACCTATTTAAGAACCTAGCCATAGTGGCTTCTCTATCCTCCTCTATATTCGCTCTAATCATAGCCATCTTCATCTCCTTATGATAATCCTCTACGCTCTTATTCCCTTGCCTAAGCCCTTGTAACCTCTGGAACAAATCTCTATAGTAATGGCTCGGAATGAATCGCTGCCTCATCACACTCTTCATATATTCCCATGAATTAATAGGTCTACACATGTTTCTATGCCTATTCCTAACTAATTGGTCCCACCATACACTAGCGTAATCGGTAAACTCCACGGCCGCTAATTTCACTTTCTTCTCTTCCGAGTAACTATGGATATCAAAGACTTGTTTTACCTTTCTCTCCCACTCCAAATAAGCCTCCGGATCGTTCCTACCTTGAAAGGGTGGAATCTTCATCTTAATACTACCCAAGTTTCTATCTTTCCAAATCGAGTTCCTACCTCCTCTAAAGTATTTCCTACTGTTCTTTCTAACTTGCCCATCCGCACTTATTATGGTCATCTTATCGTCATTGTGTTCATTCTCACTATCGGTTACTATCCTATCATGAGCTCGCGTGGATGGTGCTGTCTTCTTATTTTTCTTTTCCCCTTCTTCCATTCTTTCTATCCTACTCTCAAAACTACTCATAACATTCATCATACGTTCTAATTGTTGCTGCATAGCTTTCATTGTGAAAGCTTTGGATTTCTCCGATTCTTTTGTAATGTCCTTTTCAAGATTTCCAATGAAGGTGTACCTATAGAAAATGTTAGAAAATTCCTCACAAATACTCCCTCACGTGTTTACACTCAATTTTTCAAGCCACTCGCGTGTAGAACACTCTTTTGAATCTCACGATCTGAATTTTTTTTTACAACGAAAGGCAAGAATTATTCAATTTTTGGATGTGACGCCCAAAATCGCCAACCAAGAATGCAAAGAACAGATCCGAATCAATCATGAAGACAATAGAACACCCAGAATTCAAAGGAGTGTTCACGACAATAATAATAAAAAAAATCAACACCAAAAATATGAAATGAACAAAACTTCAATTAAGATCGAATATTTGGAAAGACAATCGTAAAAGATTAGATTGTAACAAATGAGACTAAGATTCAAGATTTGGTCGCGACTTTTTCTTTTTTTCTTTTTATCTATAATTAGATATTATATATATATATATATATATATTATATATATATATATATAATATATATATATATATATATATATTATATATATATATATTATATATATATAATATATATATATATATATATATATATATATATAAGTTCTGAACGTGAATAGTAGATTTAGATTTGATATATGTTGCAATTTTTATTTTTTTTAACTTGGCCGACTTTTGTTAAATCAAATCTGATTTGTATTGAATTTAATTTGCAATCAAGAAAGATGCTAGCAAGATTCATCAATTACAAATCAAGACCCAATGAATAACATGGTTCAACACAAATCGATTACAAAACATGGGATTAAATTCAAAACCCTAATGACTTAACTAAATGAATCGAAACCCTAATTTGGTGCACGAATTGACCAAGATGCATGGCCCCCAAGATGTTCAAATAACCAAGAAATCACACCAAATTCAATAATAGGATGATCGGTTTATTCAGATATCAGCAAGACTCATCAAGACGAATTGAATACGTGAAACAAGATAAAGACTCGAAAAACAAAAGAAAATAAAAAAAAAAAAATAACAGGAATCCTATTTGAACTTAGCTCTGATACCAACTGATGCGAACTCCTTCGATTTGCGAAGAAACCTGCTGATCAAGAATGTAAAGATTTAGGAACAATCAGAATTTAAAGAATTGCGACCCAGAACGAATCTATCGTCAGAACCTTATTTAGATAATCTGAAACGCCACAATCTTGATTTAGATTAATAAGTTTCGTGGACGAACGCCACAAGAATTGGTGATTCTTGAGGAGTTCTAGAGATCAGATGCAATTAAAAAAAAAAAATGAATTTTAATTATTCCTCCAAAAAGTGTGCAGCCAAAACAACCTACAACTATATTAACTAACTAATTAGCCTAAAATAAGGCTAACGGCCCATTAATAGGTCTTAACCCTAATAACTAACCCAAACCCAACATAAAAATAATAAAAGAGTTGAGCTTTGTAAAAAATAGTTCCAGCCCATTCACCAAAATAAGTTTTAAAATAGCTTAAAATAGCCCTTAAAATAACAATTATTAGGCGCATGAACAAAGGTTTGGACCCCAACTTGGACCTAATTAGCTAGCAAGAATCGGTCTTCAATTCCTCAAACTTGGACTTGGGCTTCAATCTTATTAACAGTCTTTTTGGATCCCTTTAGCTACTCGGTTTCATGCATTGCTTCCTTGGCTTCAAGTTCTTCAATTATGCTTGAACAGGTACATTGCATCTTTTAGCTCGACTCCTCGTAATCAGGCCCACCGAAATGTGAAGAGGATCATTGTTCAGCTTTATGACAACAGGCTGCTCGGTCATGTCCTCATCAATATTGGTGATGGTTTTTTGTTTGATCAATGAATTTGATGAAGTATTGTGTAGTGATGACTTGATTTAAGGTTTAATCTGGATTTGATTTGTCTATGCAAAAACTTTATTTGGGGTTTGACGTTGGATCATGGACGTAGGAGACTTGATGAAAAATTGGATGAGAATGATATTTGGAAAAGTTGTTGAGATTAAGGGTTGAATAAGAATTTTATGAAGTTTTTTTTTTTTTTTTTTTTTTTGAGAATAATGTATAATTTTGTAAATTTTGTTTGATGAATGTAAAATTAATGAATTTGGAGTATTATGAAATTTTATCAAGGCAAAAGATATCATTTCAATACTTATTTAACGAATTTTTATTTACAGAATTGACAGGTAGGGCTAGCCTCCTATTTTTTATACTTGTGGCCATTTTGTAACTATAGGGGTTTTCTAGTAAAAACAAATAATTAACATGGGGGATTTACATAAACTAATCATTTATTAATCTTGCCTCCCTTGCTCTGAAGTAAATTTAAATGGTAAATTTATAATATTATCTTCCTTATCATTAAATTTAAAAAGGTGAATTTTAATTACCAGTGTTGTTAATCATTCATAAACGTGTGTCATTATTTGATTTAATATACTATTTACGCTCATTTCATAGAAATACATATTTAGAACAGAATTTGAGGTTTTTTTTTTTTTTTTTTTTAAGTTGATCTTAAAATTATTTTTTGAAAAAATTATCCGATGATGAGTAAAGTAAGGGCTAGTTTGTATTTGCTTAAAGTCAAAACGTGTAAAACAAAAATTTTGGTAATTTATAGTGATATGATGTTGATTAATACTCAAAACTAACAAACTAGTGGTCGACTGGTCGTGCATGTGAAATTATTTATTAGAATTTAACATTAGATTTCGTTGAAATATGTATAGTTTAATGGGAGAACGACATTTTCCCACCCAAGGTTTGGCAAAATAACACTTTCCCACCCTAAGTTTCCAAAATACACTTTCCCACTCTTCGTCAAAATCTGTTATTTTTTCTGTTAGTATTTGGCTACAAAGAAGAAAATATCCTTAAATATGACTTTATATTTTTTATTTATTTTTGAATTAGCCAAAAGTAAGATATTAAAAAGTCAAAAAAGAAAAAATAGTTAACCCAACTAAAAAGTAAGAGAATGCTATGAAATTGTTTAAAGTAAATGACCTTAATATTTATTTATTTATATGCCATAAATACTCCTCACTATTATTCAATAATCTACTAATATAATGTTTTTCATTTTTACTAATAACATAGAAAATCTTAATAGTATATTTCCTAATTAATTAAATAAACAAAGGAAAAAAAAGTATTTTTACACTTGAGTAAAGACTTTCACTTAACTAAATTTTAATTTATAATAAACTATTTAAGGGTATTTTTGTCTTTTAGTCAAATATTAACAGAAAACACTAACAGATTTGACGAAGGGTGGGAAAATGTCATTTGAACTTGATGGTGGGAACGGGTCGTTTCGCCAAACCTTGGTGGGAATGTTGTTCTCCCTATTTTAATTTGTAAAGCTTTCAATTTCATCCAAAGCACTAGAGATGCGCGGTGGGGCGGCCGAGGATCTCATTCTCCATCCCTTTCCTCGCTTCTGACATAGACCATATAATATATTCTAAATTACGTAATCATTCTTCAAATCGATGATATGATCAAACAGTTTGATTCAAGTTTGTCAAAGATAAAGTAGAAACGAGAAATTGATTGTTTGCTTGAATTTTGTCAGCAATCTTTTGGGTATCTAGGAAGAGTAAGTGGGGTGGGTTGTAAATTGTAATGGTTTGGAAATGAACAGGGTTCTCTGGTTTTATTTGAGTATTTAGGAAGAGTAGTGTCTTCGTTTGTAAAATGGGGTCGGATTTGTTATGTTTTGTGATGTTTGTTTGTTCATTTGCTAAATTGATGATATTCAAGCTGTTTGATTCTGGTTTTATGTTTGTTCACCTACTAAGGCAGTCTAATCAAGCTAGATTGAGCTTGACAACTGCAGTATGCCTAAATACTTGAGTAGTTGTCAAGCTTGAGCAAACTCGAGCTCAAGTACGCCATTCGGTGTCGAGCTCGAACTCGAAACGGTAGCAACTGAGCCAAGCTCGAGTAGATAGATGCTCGACTCGCTCACTCTTATCACCATTACTCTAGTCCTCATGTTTTTGCCATTTTTTGTAATGAACACCTATTGGTTTTGGAAATACGACTCTTACTTTCTTTTTTTATGAACCATTAGGTTATTATTTTTATTTGAAAAAATGATGTTTTTATTATTCATCCATTTAATAATCTGATATCAATCACAATTTTGAGAAGTTACTATTTTTTTTTAGATTAAATTGATGAAATTTTTGATAATTTGAATTGATGATATTTATGAAACTGGCAGATTTCACTACAATAACTAAACACATCGGGGCTAGGTGGTTTCCAACTACAAGTATTCACATCAAAACACAAAATATATTGAGTTTTGTTATATATATATATATATATATATATATAAAACCTTTATCATGAAATGTTGTACAACACTTCAAATTCCAAAATCACATGATCAAACTTAATTCTTTCCATAGTTCAATATAAAACACCAAAAACAATACAATCAACGAGACTTTATTTAATATTAATGAAATGAGATCCTTTGGACGAAGCCTCCAGAATAAAATCTTCACCGTCCAACCTCATAAGACAGCATTCAAGGATCTCACCATAAGAAAGAGAATTCTAGACCTCTCGCATCCAAGGATTCCACAAACAAAAACAATCTGACCGTCCCATTCACTAACCTTTCAATAATAAGTCCCCACAGCTCTAACTTTTTCTCGTAACTTTCTGTACGATATTCTTCATTCCTGGCGTTTTCGGAGCAAAATCTGTCGAAGAAAAGAATAGAATTTGGGGTTTAAAGCTTTTTAATCGTTCTTGACTGATCTTGAAGTGTCAAGAGAGGATGTTCGGGAAGCGCGCCGAAGAAAAGCGATAACACGAGGTACTATGAGATACTGGCGTGTCCAAGACACGCTTCACGACGATTTGAAGAAGCTTACAAGAAAGCTGCAATCAAGAACCATCCCGATAAGGGAGGCGTCCTGAGAAAGTGAGTTCTCTTCTACTCTCTTATTATTGCCAGTCCGGTGAAGTACTATGAATTAGGTGAAATGTCTGTCGTTTTTTTTTTTTTTTTTTTTTAGTGTTTTTTCGGATTTTAGGGGTTTATTAATTGTTGGGAATTGTACATTCATCTTTTTCGTGGATATTAGTTTTCTTCTTTGGCTTTTCTGAGGAATTTTAGAGGGGAAATGATGAATTGTGTGGGATCAATGGTTGAGAAATTTGTAATGAAGGAAATTTTTTTTTTTTTTTTTTTTTTTTTTGCTGTTTCTGATTCTTATTAGTGTTTTATGGGTCTGGTGATTGATTTTATGTGAAAAAGATGTGGTCTTTAGCGTTTGAATATGTTGTAGATGAGTAAAGATGAATCTTGAATGGGTTTCTTTGCAGTTCAAGGAGTTGGCTCAGGCATATGAGGTTCTGAGTGATCCTGAGAACGTGAGATATATGATCAATATGGTGAGGATGCCCTCAAAAGGAATGGGTGGTGGTGGTGGTGGCCAGGATCCATTTGACTATTCCAATCTTTCTTTGGTGGGAGCCCATTTGGAGGTATGGACTGTATGGACTTTTATATGATTTGAGGGAGTATTTTATTAGATACCGGTGCACTGTTGCTCAAGTACTGGTGATTGAATCAATGTCTTGTTTCTGATATGTGGCAGCAGCAGAGGACGTCGACAGAGGCGGGGAGAAGATGTGGTTCATCCTCTGAAGGTTTCTCTTGAGGACCTCTACCAAGGTACCACAAAGAAGCTCTCACTCTCGCGAAATGTGATATGTTCTAAATGCAATGGGTGATTACTGTTTATTTACTTTAATGCTCTTTTGAAGATCCTTTTCAAATATGGTTAATAATTTTCCACATGGAACTAATATTTGATCTACAACAGCAAAGGATCGAAATCTGAGCTCAACGAATGTGGTTGGTTGCCAAGGTACTGGTATGAAGTTTCAATTACACCTCGGCCCCTCATGATTCACCAGATGCAGCATGCTTGCAATGAATGTAAGGGTACTGGTGAGACTATGTGATATGATCGAGTGCCCACAGTGCAAGGGAGAGAAGGTTGTTCCAGAAAAGAAGGTGCTTGAAGTTTTTTGTTGAGAAGGGATGCAAATGGGCAGAAGATTACCTTCCCTGGGAAGCTGATGAGCGTAGTCCTTGTTTCGGTTAGCATAGCTTCTTCCCCTGTATACTGGCTTATGTAATGCCTCGATTGTTTTTCCTATTTGTTTTCTGCAGCCTGATACAGTCACTGGAGATATAGTTTTTGTCCTTCAGCAGAAGGAACATCCCAAGTTCAAGGAAGGGTGAAGACCTCTTTTATGAGCACACATTGTTCTCCACTGAGGCTCTATGTGGTTTTCAGTTTGTATGGACACACCTGGATGGCGACAGCTCCTTATCAATCCAGCCCTGGGGAAGTTGTCAAGCCTGGGTGAGTAATAGTGCACAACGGTAGAAGTTTCTAGAACGTTTGAGATTGTATTGATTGCTGTTCTAAGCGTTGACTTGTAATTCTCTTTGACAGATTCATTCAAGGCTATTAATGATGAGGATGCCTTTGACCAGAGGCCATTCATGAAAGGGAAGCTTTACATTCACTTCACTGTGGACTTCCCTGATTCTCTGACCCCAGATCAGGTTAAGGCACAGCGGCTGTTCTGCCACCCAAGCCATCATCTGAGTGACTGACAGGGAGCTGGACGAGGTGGAGAAACTACGTTGCATGATGTTAACATTGAAGGGAGATGCGGAGGAAGCACAGTCTCAGGGTCGGGAGGGCTTATGATAAGATATGACATGCACTGTCCTCAGGGTGCAGTGTGCCCAACAGTGATGATGATAAAAATCGATAGACCTAGTCCTTTATTAACTTGCATGATTGAAGCTACTAATGTGACTAGTACTTAGATCTTGGGAATGTGGTGAGATAACCATGGAGAGACTTGGGACAAATTTTCATTCCTAAAAGTTCTTTTAGGCAGTCATTTTCATATTTTTATAATTGTTAATGTTTTTGTTATGTGATGGTTGAAATCGAACATTGTGATTTCTGGCTAAACTTAGATGGCAGGCTAAACTGAAACTTATTTGGCAAAATAACGACAGAAATTTATGCAGGTAGAAAAGAAGATTGATATTTTTATTAGTTTAATCTTACTATATTGATGTTACATATTGAGATTGATTATAAGTATACGTACTGTTTGTGTGCGCAATACGAATTGTTTAGTTGTAAAATTCAAGATTACACAAAAATTTTATTTGGAAATTGATTAATAATTTGTTGGGTGCGTGCAAACTAATTGAGACAAGTGTTTTTTTTTTATGGATTATATTTTCTGTGTTCACTTTTCTTAAAACTGCATGCCACTTTCCTTATAACAACAAATGCCATTGAAAATTTGCAAAGTTTTAGGTTTATGATTTTATAAGGAATTAAATTAAATTAAGTTTTCTAAATTTGTACCATCTCCATGTATCAGTAATCAGTATTTGAAACATCCACCCTATTTTTTCTATAAATCTAGATTGGGTCTCATAAAATAGTATTCTTTCTATTTTTTCTCATTAGCAAAATAATCACTTCCATTATTCGGAAAAAAAAAAGCTTTAGCAAACCTTTAAATTTAAGAAAAACTCTGAAATTGTCATTTTGAAAATTAATTCTAAAAAAAAATGTAAAGTTTTTCCTGAAATAGTATTAAAATAAGGAAATAATATAGTCACTGAATGTAGTGCATCGAATTAATGCATCGAATGACATGATAAAATCCTAGCGTTGATTATTATTAATTATATTATCGATGGTCAGGATTGTATCACGTCATTCGGTGCATGAATTCGGTGCACTACTTTCGGCAACTGTAGCATTACTCTTAAAATAAAGTCTTAAAGTCCAACATGAATAAAAGATAAACGACATTTACCACCCAAGCTTGGCGAATCTTTAAGTTCCCACCCATGTTTCATAAATTCTAGATTTCCACCCTTAAATTCATTAAAAATTGTTTAATCTAATTGTTAAAAGGGTAAAATGGTCATTTCAAGATAAATTTTTGAAGTAACCCTCATATCTCAAATTCACCCTACTGGAGATTAGAAATTTCAGGCCAATCCGGTCTGTTCTGTGTAGTCGATCCCCCCCACACCACCATTACAATCCCCTCAACCCACATCAAAACCCCTAACCTCTATGTCTGATTGACCCCTCGATTGACGGCCACCATTCTTAGTTTTGGTCAAGCGTTTAATCCAAATTTCGACCATCCCGACATCGAACCCACCCCCGACACCACCAATGGATCACCAGCTTCTCGCGACCAAAACTCCCAACATCGCTGATCACAATTGCTTGCCAATCGCCGATTGCTATCGCCAAACCTTGGGTGGGTAAATGTCGTTACTCTAAATAAAATACTTAAAAGTTCTAACAATAGCGGAATTTAATAACACGAAATGACAAAAATAACCATCACAAGACCCAATCTCAGATATTACCACAAATGAGTTGACTGAACATTTATGAACTCTTAGTTAAAATAACACACTGAGTGGACACTTTTTCAGTAAATCTCAGAGTAACAACTTTTTCCCTCCCAAATAATGGTTTAATAACACTTTTCTACCAACAGACTCTTAAAATACCATTTAACTATCTAAATTTATATTCCTTTTTAATTCTGGCATTGTTACGACCCTACGCCACCACCATTCTCTTCTCCCGATCACGCCCACCAAAACCCCTCAACCCTCTTTGGCTGCCTCCGCCAATCACCACAATCGATTGATTAGGGTTTTCCTACCCGCCCCCCTTCTAAGTCAAATTTTGATCAATCCCAACCACTAAAATACAACCTACCCCACCACCTCAAAGGACTTATCTGCCTCTCCTTTTAAAAGCCCCAACAACCTGATTAAGTTTGCTCTATTTGTCATCGGAATATAAATTTGGATAGTAAAATGGTATTTTAAAAGTCTATGATTGAAAATGTCATTAAGTTATTATTTCGGTGGAAAAAGTCATTAACTCTAAATCTAATTAATTTTTTTTTTTTTTTTTAATGACCGGGGTATTTGAACAGTTTAAGAACATCTTAATTATCCATAGAGTCTATTGAACACCAATAAACCTATAATCATATAAATTTATATTTCTAAGTAAACCTGAGGTCGCTAATCTAATACTTTGATAACATAGAAAACAATTTGTAAACAATTTAAAAAACATTCATACAGCAACCAATAAAAATATGTCAATTACCTTTTCAGTGACTGTTTAGTACTTATCAAAAACTATATGTTTGGATAAGGGGTACACCCATGATGGGTTACCCCAAGCGACGTGGTGAGATGAAACTCCCAAATGCAGTTTCTCTCTAACCGCTGCCATATAAAAGGAAACCTGTTCCTTTAGAAAGGTTACGAACACTGTTACTCTAAAAAAAACGAAAAGGAAAAGTACGCTCTCTCTCTCTAAAAAAAATTTGGAAAACAGAAATATATTCGTGGCTTTCTTCCAAATTAACTTTATTGCTTCAAAGATAAGGAGTGGAGGTATTTATGCTGTGTAAATTTATTGTAGTTCAATTATGTACAAATGTGATTGCAATGGTGACGATGATCTTGGGATAATGTTAGGATATATGTTATTCTATGTTATTTCCAACATTGGTATCAGAGCTGTGGTTCATTTTGTTTGAAATTCATACTGTAATGTTGAAGCATGTTATTGGTTTGTCAAATGCAGTTCTGATTTTTTCAAATTTTGTACGTAAAAAGTTGTTTTTTTGGTAATGATTCTTAGTCCATTAAATTCCTTATGAAATTATAAAGAAAATGGTTTTTGAATCATAAAAAATGGAGTTAAAATGACTTAGATATGCCATTTTGAAATTTCGGGTTTCGATTGGGTTGATTTCCGGGTCGGGTACCCAGTTGCAGATCCGGACAGAGGTTGAAGACGACATAAACCGACACGTCGTTTTTGATCCACCCTTATGAATGACATGTCGTTTTTATCCTGTTAGTTTTTTTTGAAAAAAATTGAAATAGACGTGGGTGGTGAGACTTGAACCCGAGTCTCCATGGTGGAAAGCCCAATACTCTAACCATTGGGCTAGTTTTGTTTTGGTGTTAATCATATTCACAAACCCATTATATTCCTATCCGGCCCAACCCATAATCCATATAAATAGATGGGTCAAGTTGACCCGTGGACCCGACCCGTAAAGTCAAAGGGGTCAGTCAAGTCCGGTCAACACCCGGCCCGTAAGTCAACAGGTCAGTCAAACTTGGTCAACACCCGACCTGAAAAGTCAACAGATCAAATCGGGCCAGGATAGACCCGGTTTAGTGTGAAACGGGTTGACCCGACCCGTATTGCGTGCGAACACGTGGTGCACACGTGGAAGCTCCCACCGACGCGTGGGAGCGAGTGAGGCTCCTGCCGGCGCGTGGCCGCTTCTGGGAGGCGCGTGGGGGCGCGTGACAGCTTCTGCCGATGCGTGGGGGCGCGTGATAGATTGTAAATTTTTTTTCTTTTGATGTAAAGAATAAAAATACATACTTGGTATATTGTTATGAGTCTAATTTTGTTATTAAACCATAAACACGTGTATTATTTATCAAATATAGTCAACCTTTATTTGATAAATAAATAGTTTTTTTTTTTGTATTTGTTACAGAAAAATGTTACGTTATAGACGTGCAATGGTTGCTAGAACACCCGCTCAAAGGGAAAGGGTTATGAACATGATTAGAACTCTACAAACTCACACATTGATTTTAAGAGACACAGAGGATGANCACGACAATAAAAAAAAAAATCAACACCAAGAATATGAAACGAACAAAACTTCAATCAAGATCGAATCTTTGGAAGGACAATTGTAAAAGATTAGATTGTAACAAATCAGACCAAGATTCAAGATTAACAAGATTTGGCCGCAACTTTTCTTTCTTTCTTCTTTTTATTTTTTTATATATCTAATCAAGATCTGAACGTGAACAGTATATTCAGATCTGATATATGTTGCAATTTTTATTTTTTTTTAACTTGGCCGACTTTTGTTAAATCAAATCTGATTTGTATTGAATTTAATTTGCAATCAAGAAAAGATGCTAGCAAGATTCAATCAATTACAAATCAAGACCCAAATGAAATAACATGGATTCAACACAAGATCGGATTACAAAACATGGGATTAAATTCAAAAAACCCTAATGACTTGAACTAAATTGAATCGAAACCCTAATTTGGTGCACGAATTGACCAAGATGCATGGCCCCCAAGATGTTCAAATAACCAAGAAATCACACCAAATTCAATAATATGATGATCGGTTTATTCAAGATATTCAGCAAGACTCAATCAAGACGAATTGAATACGATGAAACAAGAATAAAGACTCGAAAAAAACAAAAGAAAATAAAAAAAAAAAAATAACAAGGAATCCTATTTGAACTTAGCTCTGATACCAACTGATGCGAACTCCTTCGATTTGCGAAGAAACCTGCTGATCAAGAATGTAAAGATTTAGGAACAATCAGAATTTAAAGAATTGCGACCCGAAACGAATCTATCGTCAGAACCTTAGTATAGATAATCTGAAACGCCACAATCTTGATTTAGATTAATAAGTTTCGTGGACGAACGCCACAAGAATTGGTGATTCTTGAGGAGTTCTAGAGATCAAGATGCAATTAAAAAAAAAAAATGAAATATTTAATTATTCCTCCAAAAAGTGTGCAGCCAAAACAACCTACAACTATATATAACTAACTAATTAGCCTAAAATAAGGCTAACGGCCCATTAATAGGTCTTAACCCTAATAACTAACCCAAACCCAACTAATAAAAATAATAAAAGAGTTGAGCTTTAGTAAATAAATAGTTCCAGCCCATTACACCAAAATAAGTTTTAAAATAGCTTAAAATAGCCCATATAAAATAACAATTATTAAGGCGCATGAACAAAGGTTTGGACGCCAACTTGGACCTAATTAAGGCTAGCAAGAATCGGTCTTCAATTCCTCAAACTTGGACTTGGGCTTCAATCTTATTAACAGTCTTTTTGGATCCCTTTAAGGCATACTCGGTTTCATGCATTGCTTCCTTGGCTTCAAGTTCTTCAATTATGCTTGACAAGGTACATTGCATCTTTTTAGCTCGACTCCTCGTAATCAGGCCCACCGAAATGTGAAGAGGATCATGTGTCAGCTTTATGACAACAGGCTGCTCGGTCATGTCCTCATCAATATTGGTGGATGGTTTTTTGTTTGATCAATGAATTTGATGAAGTATTGTGTAGTGATGACGTTGATTTAAGGTTTAATCTGGACTTGATTTGTCTATGCAAAAACTTTGATTTGGGGTTTGACGTTGGATCATGGACGTAGGAGACTTGATGAAAAATTGGATGAGAATGATATTTGGAAAAGTTGTTGAGATTAAGGGTTGAATAAGAAAATTTTATGAAGTTTTTTGTTTTTTGTTTTTTGTGGAGAATAATGTATAATTTTGTAAATTTTGTTTGATGAATGTAAAATTAATGAATTTGGAGTGATTATGAAATTTTAATCAAGGCAAAGATATCATTTCAATACTATATTTAACGAATTTTTATTTACAGAATTTGACAGGATAGGGGCTAGCCTCCTATTTTTTATACTTGTGGGCCATTTTGTGATAACTATAGGGGTTTTCTAGTAAAAAACAAATAATTATACATGTGGGATTTACATAAACTAATCATTTATTAATCTTGCCTCCCTTGCTCTGAAGTAAATTTAAATGGTAAATTTATTAATATTATCTTCCTTATCATTAAATTAATTAAAAAGGTGAATTTTAATTACCAGGTTTGTTAATCAATTTATAAACGTGTGTCATTTTATTTGATTTAATATACTATTTACTAAATCATCTCATCATTTATGCATCATTGTCATGAGAAATACATATTTTAGAACAAGAAATTTGAGGTTTTTTTTTTCAGATATATGGTTGATCTTAAAATTATTTTTATGAAAAAATTATCCTGATGATGAGTAAAGTAAGGGCTAGTTTGTATTTGCTTAAAGTCAAAACGTGTAAAACAAAAATTTATTGGTAATTTATAGGTGATATGATGTTGAATTAATACTCAAAACTAACAAACTAGTGGTCGACTGGTCGTGCATGTGGAATATTATTTATTAGAATTTAACATTAGATTTCGTTGAAATGTATGTATTAGTTTAATGGGAGAACGACATTTTCCCACCCAAGGTTTGGCAAAATAACACTTTCCCACCCATTAAGTTTCAAAATGACACTTTCCCACTCTTCGTCAAAATCTGTTATGTTTTCTGTTAGTATTTGGCTACAAAGAAGAAAATATCCTTAAATATTTGACTTTATAATTTTTTATTTATTTTTGAATTAGCCAAAAAGTAAGATATTAAAAAGTCAAAAAAGAAAAAATAGTTAACCCAACTAAAAAGTTAAGAGTAATGCTATGAAATTGTTTAAAGTTAAATGACCTTAATATTTATTTATTTATAATGCCATAAATATCTCATCACTATTATTCAATAATCTACTAATATAATGTTTTTCATTTTTACTAATTAACATAGAAAATCTTAATAGTTAATATTCCTAATTAATTAAATAAACAAAGGAAAAAAAAGTATTTTTACACTTGAGTAAAGACTTTCACTTAACTAAATTTTAATTTATAATAAACTATTTAAGGGTATTTTTGTCTTTTAGTCAAATATTAACAGAAAACACTAACAGAATTTGACGAAGGGTGGGAAAATGTCACTTTGAAACTTGATGGGTGGGAACGGGTCGTTTCGCCAAACCTTGGGTGGGAAAATGTTGTTCTCCCTAGTTTAATTTGTAAAGCTTTCAAGTTCATCCAAAGCACTAGAGATGGGCGCGGGATGGGGCGGGGCCGAGGATCTCATTCTCCATCCCTGTCCTCGCTTCTGACATAGACCATATGAATATATTCTAAATTACGTAATCATTCTTCAAATCGATGATATGATCAAACAGTTTGATTCAAGTTTGTCAAAGATAAAAGTGAAAACGAGAAATTGATTAGTTTGCTTGAATTTTGTCAGCAATCTTTTTGGGTATCTAGGAAGAGTAAGTGGGGTGGGTTGTAAATTGTAATGGTTTGGAAATGAACAGGGTTCTCTGGTTTTATGTTGAGTATTTAGGAAGAGTAAGTGTCGTCGGTTGTAAAAATGGGGTCAGGATTTGTTATGTTTTGTGATGTTTGTTTGTTCATTTGCTAAATTGATGATATGATCAAGCTGTTTGATTCTGGTTTTATGTTTGTTCACCTACTAGAGGCAGTCTAATCAAGCTAGATTAGAGCTTGACAACTGCAGTATGCCTAAGATACTTGAGTAGTTGTCAAGCTTGAGCAAACTCGAGCTCAAGTACGCCATTTCGGTGTCGAGCTCGAACTCGAAACTGTAGCAACTGAGCCAAGCTCGAGTAGATAGATGCTCGACTCGGCTCAGCTCTTATACACCATTAACTCTAGTCCTCATGTTTTTGCCATTTTTTGTAATGAACACCTATTGGTTTTGGAAATACGACTCTTAACTTTCTTTTTTTATGAACCATTAGGTTATTATGTTTAAGTTTGAAAAAATGATGTTTTTATTATTCATCCAAATTTAATAATCTGATATCAATCAGCAATTTTGAGAAGTTACTATGTTTTTTTGAGATTAAATTGATGAAATTATTGATAAATTTGAATTGATGATATTTATGAAACTGGCAGATATTCACTACAAAATAACTAAACACATCGGGGCTAGGGTTGGATTTCCAACTAGCAAGTATTCACATCAAAACACAAAATATATTGAGGTTTGTTATATATATATATATATATATATATATATAAAACCTTTATCATGAAATGTTGATCAACACTTCAAATTCCAAAATCACATGATCAAACTTAATTCTTTCCATAGTTCAATATAAAAACACCAAAAACAATACAAATCAACGAGACTTTATAATGAAATGAGATCCTTTGGACGAAGCCTCCAGAATAAAATCTTCACCGTCCAACCTCATGAAGACAGCATTCAAAGGATCTCACCATAAAGAGAATTCTAGACCCTTCGCATCCAAGGATTCCACAAACAAGGAAACAATCTGGACCGTCCATTCGACTAACCTTTCATATAAATAAAGTCCCCACAGCTCTAACTTTTTCTCGTGAACTTTCTGTACGATATTCTTCATTCCTGGCGTGTTCGGATCAAAATCTGTTGAAGAAAAGAATAGAATTTGGGGTTTAAAGCTTTTTAATCGTTCTTGACTTTGATCTTGAAAGTGTTAAGAGAAGATGTTCGGGAGAGCGCCGAAGAAAAGCGATAACACGAGGTACTATGAGATACTGGGCGTGTCCAAGAACGCTTCACAGGACGATTTGAAGAAGGCTTACAAGAAAGCTGCAATCAAGAACCATCCCGATAAGGGAGGCGATCCTGAGAAAGTGAGTTCTCTTCTACTCATCTTATTATTGCCAGTCCGGTGAAGTACTATGAATTAGGTGGTGAAATGTTCTGTCGTTTTTTTTTTTAGTGTTTTTTGGATTTTAGGGGTTTATTAATTGTTGGGAATTGTACATTCATTCTTTTTCGTGGATATTAGTTTTCTTCTTTGGCTTTTCTGAGGAATTTTAGAGGGGAAATGATGAATTTGTGGGATCAATGGTTGAGAAATTTGTAATGAAAGGATTTTTTTTTTTTTCTTTTTTCTTTTTTTGCTGTTTCTTATTCTTTATTAGTGTTTTATGGGTCTGGTGATTGATTTTATGTGAAAAAGATGTGGTCTTTAGCGTTTGAATATGTTGTAGATGAGTAAAGATGAATCTTGAATGGGTTTCTTTTGCAGTTCAAGGAGTTGGCTCAGGCATATGAGGTTCTGAGTGATCCTGAGAAACGTGAGATATATGATCAATATGGTGAGGATGCACTCAAGGAAGGAATGGGTGGTGGTGGTGGTGGCCATGATCCATTTGACATATTCCAATCTTTCTTTGGTGGGAGCCCATTTGGAGGTATGGACTGTATGGACTTTTATATGATTTAGAGGGAGTATTTTATTAGATTAGCCGGTGCATCTGTGCTCAAGTACTGGTGATTGAATCAATGTCTTGTTTCTGAATAGGTGGCAGCAGCAGAGGACGTCGACAGAGGCGGGGAGAAGATGTGGTTCATCCTCTGAAGGTTTCTCTTGAGGACCTCTACCAAGGTACCGCAAAGAAGCTCTCACTCTCGCGAAATGTGATATGTTCTAAATGCAATGGGTGAGTACTGTTTTTTTACTTTAATGCTCTTTTGAAGATCCTTTTCAAATATGGTTAATAATTTTCCACATGGGATACTAATATTTGATCTACAACAGCAAAGGATCGAAATCTGGAGCTTCAACGAAGTGTGCTGGTTGCCAAGGTACTGGTATGAAGGTTTCAATTAGGCACCTTGGCCCCTCTATGATTCAACAGATGCAGCATGCTTGCAATGAATGTAAGGGTACTGGTGAGACTATTGATGATAAGGATCGATGCCCACAGTGCAAGGGAGAGAAGGTTGTTCCAGAAAAGAAGGTGCTTGAAGTTTTTGTTGAGAAGGGAATGCAGAATGGGCAGAAGATTACCTTCCCTGGTGAAGCTGATGAAGCGGTATGCCTTGGTTTCGGTTAGCATAGCTTCTTCCCCTGTATACTGGCTTTATGTAATGGCTCCGATTGTTTTTCCTATTTGTGTTTTCTGCAGCCTGATACAGTCACTGGAGATATAGTTTTTGTCCTTCAGCAGAAGGAACATCCCAAGTTCAAGAGGAAGGGTGAAGACCTCTTTTATGAGCACACATTGTCTCTCACTGAGGCTCTATGTGGTTTTCAGTTTGTATTGACACACCTGGATGGCAGACAGCTCCTTATCAAGTCCAGCCCTGGGGAAGTTGTCAAGCCTGGTGAGTAATAGGTGCACAACTGTAGAAGTTTCTAGAACGTTTGAGATTGTATTGATTGCTGTTCTAAGCGTTGACTTGTAATTCTCTTTGACAGATTCATTCAAGGCTATTAATGATGAGGGGATGCCTTTGTACCAGAGGCCATTCATGAAAGGGAAGCTTTACATTCACTTCACTGTGGACTTCCCTGATTCTCTGACCCCAGATCAGGTTAAGGCACTAGCGGCTGTTCTGCCACCCAAGCCATCATCTGAGCTGACTGACATGGAGCTGGACGAGTGTGAGGAAACTACGTTGCATGATGTTAACATTGAAGAGGAGATGCGGAGGAAGCAGCAGTCTCAGGGTCAGGAGGCGTATGATGAAGATGATGACATGCACGGTGGTCCTCAGAGGGTGCAGTGTGCCCAACAGTGATGATGATAAAAATCGATAGACCTGAGTCCTTTAATATGCTTGCATGATTGAAGCTACTAATGTGACTAGTACTTAGAGATCTTGGGAATGTGGTGAGATAACCATGGAGAGACTTAAGGGACAAATTTTCATTCCTAAAAGTTCTTTTAAGGCAGTCATTTTCATATTTTTATAATTGTTAATGTTTTTGTTATGTGATGGTTGAAATCGAACCTTGTGATTTCTGGCTAAACTTAGATGGCAGGCCAAACTGAAACTTATTTGGCAAAAATAAGCGACAGAAATTTATGCAGGTAGAAAAGAAGATTGATATTTTTATTAGTTTAATCTTACTATATGTGATGTTTACATAATTGAGATTGATTAATAAGTATAGCGTACTGTTTGTGTGCGCAATACGAATTGTTTAGTTGTAAAATTCAAGATTACACAAAAATTTTATTTGGAAAATTGATTAATAATTTGTTGGGTGCGTGCAAACTCATTGAGACAAGTGTTTTTTTTTTATGGATTATATTTTCTGTGTTCACTTTTCTTAAAACTGCATGCCACTTTCCTTATAACAACAAATGCCATTGAAAATTTGCAAAGTTTTAGGTTTATGATTTTATAAAGGAATTAAATTAAATTAGAGTTTTCTAAATTTGTACCATCTCCATGTATCAGTAATCAGTATTTGAAACAATCCACCCTATTTTTTCTATAAATCTAGATTGGGTCTCATAAAATAGTATTCTTTCTATTTTTTCTCATTAGCAAAATAATCACTTCCATTATTCGGAAAAAAAAAAGCTTTAGCAAATCCTTTAAATTTAAGAAAAACTCTGAAATTGTCATTTTGAAAATTAATTCTAAAAAAAAATGTAAAGTTGTTCCTGAAATAGTATTAAAATAAGGAAAATAATATAGTCACTGAATGTAGTGCATCGAATTAATGCATCGAATGACATGATAAAATCCTGACGGTTGATTAATTATGAATTAATATTAATCGATGGTCAGGATTGTATCACGTCATTCGGTGCATGAATTCGGTGCACTACTTTCGGCAACTGTAGCATTACTCTTAAAATAAAGTCTTAAAGTCCAACATGAATAAAAGAGTAAACGACATTTACCCACCCAAGCTTTGGCGAATCTTTAAGTTCCCACCCATGGTTTCATAAATTCTAGATTTCCACCCTTAAATTCATTAAAAATTGTTTAATCTAATTGTTAAAAGGGTAAAATGGTCATTTCAAAGATAAAATTTTTGAAGTAACCCTCATATCTCAAATTCACCCTACTGGAGGATTAGAAATTTCAGGCCAATCCGGTCTGTTCTGGGTGTAGTCGATCCCCCCCAACACCACCATTACAATCCCCTCAACCCCTACATCAAAACCCCTAACCTCTATGTCTGATTGACCCCTCGATTGACGGCCACCATTCTTAGTTTTGGTCAAGCGTTTAATCCAAATTTCGACTCATCCCGACATCGAACCCACCCCCGACACCACCAATGGTATCACCAGCTTCTCCGGACCAAAACTCCCAACATCGCTGATCACAATTGCTTGCCAATCGCCGATTGCTATCGCCAAACCTTGGGTGGGTAAATGTCGTTTACTCTAAATAAAATACTTAAAAGTTCTAACAATAGCGGAATTTAATAACACGAAATGACAAAAATAACCATCACTAGACCCAATCTCAGATATTACCACAAATGAGTTGACTGAACATTTATGAACTCTTGAGTTAAAATAACACACTGAGTGGACACTTTTTCAGTAAATCTCAGAGTAAACAACTTTTTCCCTCCCAAATAATGGTTTAATAACACTTTTCTACCAACAGACTCTTAAAATACCATTTAACTATCTAAATTTATATTCCTTTTTAATTCTGGCATTGTTACGACCCTACGCCACCACCATTCTCTTCTCCGATCATCGCCCACCAAAACCCCTCAAACCCTACTTTTGCTGCCTCCGCCAATCACCAACAATCGATTGATTAGGGTTTTCCTAGCCCCCCCTTCTAAGTCAAATTTTGATCAATCCCAACCACTAAAATACAACCTACCACCACCATCAAAAGACTTATCTGCCTCTCCTTTTTAAAAGCCCCAACAACCTGATTAGAGTTTGCTCTATTTGTCATCGGAATATAAATTTGGATAGTAAAATGGTATTTTAAAAGTCTATGATTGAGAAAATGTCATTAAGTTATTATTTCGGTGGAAAAAAGTCATTAACTCTAAATCTAATTAAATTTTTTTTTTTTTTTTTAATGACCGGGGTATTTGAACAGTTTAAGAACATCTTAATTAATCCATAGAGTCTATTGAACACCATATAAACCTAATAAATCATATAAATTATATAATTTCTAAGTAAACCTGAGGTCGCTAATCTAATACTTTGATAACATAGAAAAACAATTTGTAAACATAATTTAAAAAACATTCATACAGCAACCAATAAAAATATGTCNTCCGGTTCCTCCTCATGCAAGAACAGGAACCGGAACCGGAACCATACAGTAACGGTTCCAAAAAATTGGAACCGGAACCTACCCGCACAGTGCAGGTTCTGGGTAGGTTCCGATTCCGGTTCCGGTTCTTACCCCCGGTTCCGGTTCTACCCGCTACCCGTGCTCACCCTTAGCCACATGTAATGAATGGTTGATAAATAAATGGAAGTTAGATGGGATATTGTTGTAAAGTGTATAAGCATGAAAGGGGTAATAAATAATATAAAAATGTCAGAGTTAGGAATCTTCAGAGGTGGTGACGGGTATCTTTAGTTTTCAGACATTCGTATAGTACACAACCATTTTCAACCTTTTCACACTCTGCCTGTAATTAAAATATGGGTAAATGACATGTTCCCACCCGAGGTTTGACGAAATCTGAAGTAATACCTTTGATTTCATTTATTCCAGATTCTTACCCTTAAACTAACAGTATTAGTCACTGTTGGATTCTGAAAAGAGCAATTACCAAACTATCCTCCCATCTTCGTCTTCGTCTTCTTCTCTTCTGCCGCTTCTCTCCCCCTCCCGTAGCCACAGCCACAGCCACGCTCCTCTCTCCCTCCCGAAACTCCAAAGTCACCACCACCACCACCCATCGCCATTGCAATCCCTCACCACCACCCGTCTATCCCACTACCCTCCCATCTTCGTCTTCTTCTTCATCTCCCCCTTCTTCTCTTATGCCGCTTCTCTTTCCCTCCCACAGCCACAGCCATAGCCACAACCACGCTCCTCTCTCCCTCTCGAAACCCCAAAGTCACCACCACCACCCACCACCATTCCACCCATCTATCACCATTACAATCCCTCACCACCACCTGATTTCGGTCCCATTTGGCTCGATCTCAACTCTGTTGGCTGTCCTCATCATCACCACAAACACCACTACCCTTCCACCTCCAAAACTTCCATTTTCCCCAGCAGTGGTAGAGGGGAAGCAGTTGGTGGAGAGAAGAGAAGAAGAAAGAGAGAAGAAAAAGAGGAGAAGAAGAGGAAGAATATGGTGGAGAGAAGAGAAGAAAAAGAGAGAATCTGAAGAGAGGAGAAGAAGAAAAAGAAAAAGAAAAAGAAAAGAGGAGAAAAAGAAGGAAAGCAGTCAACGGTGGTGAGTTGAGAGAAATGGGTTTTGACACTTTTACCCTTAACCTTTTAAAATAAAAGAAACAGTGTTAGATTAAGGGTAGGTATCTGGAATAAATCAAACCAAGGGTATGAACCTTGGGTTTCGGTAAACCTTAGGTGGGAACATGCCGTTTGCTCTTAAAATATTATAGGCATGATTTTTGAGGTACATGGCAATGGCATGGATTTAATAACATTTTTAAATAGTATGCATCTTTCATGTTTCAGAAGCAAAATTGCACAAATTAATTCAAGCAATATCTTGCTCTTTGAGTCAATGCTCACAATCAAAATAAACAACACATGAGGATGTCTGGCCCTTAATGGAGAAAAAGTAAAGACTGCTAGTTCAGAGTAAGATAGGACATTATAACAACCGTAGATAGGTCCTTTGTGATGTGGGATTATTAGGACCGTTACAATCCATCCTTCTTGGAACCAACACGGTAGTTATTAGGAGTGATCGGTTTCGAGTATTCTGCATTTTTATAAGAAACCGGAATCGAAACTGACCAGTTCTTAAGATTTGGAACCCAAACCGGAACCAACCAGTTCTGAATCCTAAAAACCTGGAATTGGAACCTGAAACATAGGCTCCGGTTCCAGATACCAAGATTAATTATCCCCCTACTTTTAAAAAATAATAAATACACCCCCAAAAATTACAAATACACACCCAATAGTTTACTAAAATTATAATTCAACCCCGGTTCTTACCCAGATACCCGAACCTTTGTTCCGATTCCAACACTGTAGGAACCGAAATCGAGCCTAGGAATTCCCAGTTCCAATTTTCCAAAACTGGAACCGNAAAAAAAAAAAAAAAAAAATTAAAACCAATCATAACTACATTTTTTTTTTTCATTACAATGAGCTTCAATAAAAAGTTATAAAATACAAATAAATATCTTCAAAAAAAAACAATTTTTTTATAATTGTCCTTGACGAGTTTACCTATTCTGAAAACATTGGATAATCATCTTATTGTCAATTGTATCAAATACATCTTTCTCAATATAGATGACCAAACAATCATTCATCCATTGATCTCCCATTCGATTACATAACCGACTTTTCACAAGAGTCATTGTAGAAAAAACCCTTTCAACAGTCGCAGTTGCAACTAGTAAAACCAATGCAACTTTCACAAGCTTATACACCAACGTATGCAAAATTTCTTTTTTAAACCAAACTAAATTATTAACCAAATCACCAATTCCTTGTAACTCGGTAAATTTATTACAAGAACATATGTCAATAACATAAATCTCAGCTTGGTTTTCAATTACCATCAACTCAAGTACAAAAAAATCAAATGGATAAAACTGACCAAACCCATTCTTCCCTCTCTTCTCTTTTTCCTTTTCTTCGCTTCTTCTTTATGGGTTTTTCTCTCTTCTTCTTTATTATTGGCGAATAACCCAGTTTATATATAAAACAACTTCTTTGAATTATGAAACTGTCCCAAGATTCTCTTATTCTCACCATAATCTCACCACATTAGCTTTCTTATGTAAAAATACCAAGATTTCTCCTTTCAGTTAAATGCAAACCCAATAGTTCTTATTCCTTTCATTTTTACTTTTAATAAAACTTTTAAAAACTAATAGATGCCTTGCATAAAAAATAAAAATCACAAAAAATATAAAATATTAGGATTAAAAATAGGATTTTACAAAAATAAAATCCAAACTAACTGTAGGGACTATTTTTAAAATCTCATAATTCTATAAATGTAAAATTTAATAAAATATAAGATGCGGACTTTTTTTTAAATTGAGTGGGACTGTAGTCTCCGCAAGTCATTAATTGGATCAGCCACTGGTCAGCCTCTTATGCTCAAAAGACGTAGTTGACAACCAACAAGCCAACACAGTCTTGCAAGTGGCCTCCCAAGATCTCATTAGTGTTGGCAATGTTGCCGGATGTGCCTCTAACAATGTTTGATGATCGACGATGATTACTGTACAACATTACTAGCTACAGTTTTGATTTTTTTTTTTTTTTTTGATATTTAAACATTTTTATCCTAGTAAATTGTTATTAATGTAGTTTAAAAATTAAAAGAATTTATCAATGAAAAAACCCTTTTTTTTTTTTTTTTTGTGAATTTACATATAGTTAAATCTGTTCTCCCAATAGCAAAAGCAATTTAAAATTGATCAAAACAAACACCTCATGGATTTTATCTAAAGCTAATTATTTTAAAAGTTGGCTTAAACGTAATTAAGAGAAAAACTACAAAAATCTCAAACTAAGCTTTAGATTCAAAATATTATTTTGTAGTACATATGACGTTATGTTTTTCAAATTATAGTTAATATAAAAATTAGTTTAATGTAATAAGAAAAACATTAGCATGTATATGAAAAAGACATTTTTTTATCATCTAATTATCCTATGAATATATTTATTAACATTATTAAAATTTGATCTATTTATGGTCTCCCACGTTAAAAGAATCATTATAAACCTCATATGTAAAATTAATAATGTCTTCACAAATTATAATGTTCCAGCAGCTTTACTAAATGAATACCAAGACAATGTTTGGAAATATTCAAAGAAAGTCATAATCAGGCACGTCACACGTGACACACACGCCGCGGTGGAAAGTCTAAAGTCTAAAGTCCTCGGTCACCACCACTGGTCTCGTGAGAATCGTAAAATAGGGAATCGTGATGCACATTGCACACAAATATAATCTAAATTTGGACTATTTACACTTTCATCCTTATGATATGGTATTAGTATGAGCAAACGACATGTTCCCACCTAAGGTTTATCGAAATCCAAGGTTCATACCCTTGGTTTGATTTATTTCAGATACCCACCCTTAATCTAACGCTGTTTCTTTCATTTTAAAAGGTTAAGGGTAAAAGTGTCAAAACCCATTTCTCTCAACTCACCACCGTTGACTGCTTTCCTTCTTCTTTTCCTCTTTTCCTTTTCTTTTTCTTCTTCTCCTCTTTTCCAGATTCTTTCTCTTTTTCTTCTCTTCTCTCCACCAGATTCTTCCTCTTCTTCTTCTTCTTCTTCTTCTTCTTCTCCTCTTTTTCTTATCTGTTTCTTCTTCTCTTCTCTCCACCAGATTCCTCTTCTTCTTCTTCTTCTCCTCTTCTTTTTTTTCTCTCTTTCTTTTTCTCTTCTCTCCACCAACTGCTTCCCCTCTACCACTGTTGGGGAAAATTGAGGTTTTGGAGGTGGAAGGGTGGTGGTGTTTGTGGTGATGATGAGGACGGCCAACAGAGCTGAGATTGAGCCAAATGGGACCGAAATCTGGTGGTGGTGAGGGATTGCAATGGCGGTAGATGGGTGGAATGGTGGTGGGTGGTGGTGGTGACTTTGGGGTTCTGGGAGGGAGAGAGGAGCATGGCAGGGAGAGAAGCGTCAGAAGAGAATAAGGGGGAAATGAAGAAGAAGACGAAGATGGGATTGCAATCGGGTGGTGGTGAGGGATTGTAATGGCAGTAGATGGGTGGAATGGCGGTGGGTGGTGGTGGTGGTGACTTTGGGGTTTCGGGAGGGAGAGAAGAGCGTGGTTGTGGCTGTGGCTGTGGCTGTGGCTGTGGCTGTGGGAGGGATAGAAAAGCGACAGAAGAGAAGAAGGGGGAGATAAAGAAGAAGACGAAGATAGGAGGGTAGTTTGGTAATTGCTCTCTTCAGAATCCAATAGTAACTAACACTGTTAGTTTAAGGGTGTGAATCTGAAATAAATGAAACTAGGGGTATTACTTTTGGATTTCGTCAAACCTCGGGTGGGAACATGTCGTTTACTCTATTAGTATTACCTAACCTTCAATACTATAGCAATAGCATACCAACAATTTAATCCAGTTAAGTGAAACTTTTTAATACCTTTAATTTTTATTTTCATGTTATTAGAAATGAATAAAATTTAAAAAATTTAAAAGTTTGATATTTTAAATTTTTTTATGTGCTCACTCGAGTTTTTACTTTGATGAATATTTCTATTTATAAATATGATAAATCATATTTAGATGATGTTTTGATAGTTCATGATTGTGAAATGAAATAGGATTTATAATTTGCTATAAATGTTTCATATTGTTGATACGAAAACTCATACCAACCAGAAAGATCGATTGACCTTAACGAAACCAAAACCAATGTGTTCGTGATTTAATGTAAACCAGCATTGCAATGNGACGAAGATGGGAGGGTAGTTTGGTAATTGCCCTCTTCTGAATCCAACAGTGACTAACACTGTTAGTTTAATGGTGGCAATCTGAAATAAATGAAAGCAGTGGTATTACTTTTGGATTTCGTCAAACCTCGGGTGGGAACATGTTGTTTACTCTAATAATAATAATAATGTTAGGAGAAAGCAGTGCGGGTTAAACAAGAGGAATGTTAGTGTTTAGTAACGGTAGGTTTTAAATGTTATTAGTGAGTCAAATACGATCCAAATTTTTTATTATAAAGTAAAAATTTAATAATTTTTTTATTTTCTAAATATAAATTAAATAATAAATTTAATTTTTTATATTCAAAGAGTCGAATTTTATCTCTATCCTAATTTTAATTAATAAATTATAAGTTTTTATGTATTTTATTTATTAATTCTCATTTCTCTCAAGTCTTTTTCTTAAAAATAAAAAGCATTTATATTAAATTTAAAGAATTTATTCGATTTGAATAAAAAATCTATTTTTTATATTTAGAAATAAATAAATATATTTTTTATTTATATAAAATATAGAGATGCTCTAAAATTAAATAAATAATTATAGAGTAGTCAACTCACGAAACATTATAGGTTTGACTGTATTATATACAATTTGAGTCAAGGGACGTGTTGGGTTCTTAGTTGAATGAATGTTTAATTTAATTAAGTTTGGTTTATAGCTTAGAGTAGTATTCCATAGGATAAATTAATTATGAATTTGGGCGTTGAGTTTGGTGTGGTTATGCATCTAACGTATCTTTAAATTAATAAATTAAAGACGCATTATATTAAAGATAAATAGAGTGTATATTAATTAATTAATATAAAGATTTATTATAAAATATGCGTGCACTATCATTATCTATCACTCTAACCCTTTATTACAAAAACTCTTGATTTAATTATAATATAAGCCACCGAATTAGTTGATTAATATTTAATTAATAATAATTATTTGTTGTTAAATGAAGCCAACACCTGTAACCAAATTCAACCTCAAAGCTTAGAGATTATCATTATATGCAATTCACCAAATTCTCCTCGTCCATCAATCCATCAACACGTGCCCTACCCGATTCTTCATCTTTAATTAATTGGCCATCTCTGTCCAATTTAACTTTTTTTAAAAGATTATTCTAAAAATTATCAGAACAATGAACCAAACGGAGCCACAATTTTTATCAGTATGATATTTTATCATTTATTGACAAAATAAAATAAAATAAAATAGTTCATATCCATAAGACAAAAAAAACTAGACAAGACATGATTTTTACTGGTTTATTTAATAATTTTTAGGTGTTTTTGTAAGAAGGTTGTTGCTTACTTAATTGGGAAGAAGAAGCCATTGACTGTAAATCCTCCATCAACACAGATGGTTTGGCCAGTTATATATGAAGCTGCGGGTAAGCACAAGAATGCTACCAAGGATGACACCTCCTTAGGTTCCCCATTCCGTCCCATTGGAGTTCAACATTTTACTTCCTCCAAGAACTTCTCATTACCCAGATACTGCAATCCATTAAGAAACATCCAACAATAAATATTTCAAAACATTCTTCTTTTATAACCACATATATCAAGTAATTAAATACAAAAGTAATTCTTACAGGTTCAGCTAGGGGAGTTCTGATAAACCAAGGTGCTACAGAATTAACCCTTATGTTGTCTTTTGCCCATTCACATGCCACATTTTGTGCAAGTTGATTCATGCCTCCTGCAATTCTTCACCATCGTCAGTATATGTTAATTTGCTGTATTTAATATTTATAGTACTGAAACAAATATAATTCAGTAATAACCTTTAGTGATTGAATATATGGATCCAATGTTTACTGATACTACTCCACAGACTGAAGACATTAAGATGATACTTGCTGCTCCAGAAGCTTTCAAAAGAGGATGTGCAAGTTGGGACAAGTGATAAGCAGACTCCAAATTTGTAGTCATGAGAAATGAGAAATCTTCAGCACTGTTCTCTTCAGTCGGTTTGTATATATTTGTCCCAACGTTGTTTATCTGTATATACACAGTCAGTCATATGATTATTTAAATTAACCAGAATGACTTTTGAAAATGGAGAAGTTGATATTCATACAAGGATGTTAAGTTTGCCATTAAATAGCGAAGACACTTGTTTCATTAGCTTCTCCCGTTCAGCTCGAGATGATACATCACACACTGAACCACTCACTTTGAAACCTTTCCTTTCCCATTCACTTAAGCATTCCTTAAGCTCTGATTCATTCCTGGAGCATGTGTATACTATGGCGCCTAGCTCTGCAAATTCCTCCACGACAGCATGCCTTGGTAACAATATAGATAAAAACAAACCATTAGTTAGGGCAATCATGAAGGTCCATGAAATAGAAATCTATAAAAAAAGAGAGAATATATAAGAACCCGAGTCCTTTGGTTCCACCAGTGACAAGGGCAGTCATGCCCTCAAGACTCCATCTGTTGGACTTGCCAAAGCTATCAGGCTTAGCCATTTTTGTCAAACCTAGTAACTGCTATTATTGGAAGTAGAATGTTTCTTAAGGTTGTAATACACTGTTATATACTGAGGATTAGACGATTTGCCAGTCAGTAGTGTAACTTGTATCAATCAAGTTACGAATCTGAGTTCTCCAAGTAACTGGGGAAAAGGATACTTCAATAATTGAATCTCTTAACCACTAAACCAAAACACAAGTGGCTGATACTGAATTCGGTCTATATTGTTGCTGTCGATAATTATAAAGTAAAAGAGGAGTGATCGAGAATGAAATTGAAACACGCATTTGATCATGAAAACGATTTCTCATGACTCATATACCAGTGGCTGCTACAAATCAATAAGGTAAGAAAAATACATATAATATTTCATTAGAATAATTTCCAGTTTGATTTCACATATCACAGACAACTTGGTCCTTGCTGAAACTTATTTAGTAAAACAAGTGGGGCAATAGCCATTTCTGCTGTTTCTTTTAGTAATTAAGCTTCTTAATGTGGGAAGAAGAAGCCATTGACAGTAAAGCCTCCATCTACGCAAATGGTCTGTCCAGTTATGTAAGAGGCTGCAGGTAGGCAAAGGAACGCTACCAAAGATGACACCTCCTTTGGCTCCCCCACGCGTTCCATTGGAGTTCGGCGTATTACTTCCTCCATGAATCTCTCATTACTCAGATACTGCAATCAATAAACAAGGAAGGATATATTCAAAACAATCTACTCGATTATGCTTATGAGCATATGAAGTACGTAGCAATTCTTACATCTTCAGCTAAGGGAGTTCTGATGCACCAAGGTGCCACAGAATTGGTCCTTATGTTGTGTTTTGCCCATTCACATGCCAAATTTTTTGCAAGTTGATTCATGGCTCCTGCACTTCATCAATATAATTCACTAAATTAAATCTGTTTTATATAATCTTGCAATATGATTAACCCAATTAATCACTTGCCTTTTGTAGCAGCATATATGGATCCTGCGTTTACAGATACAACACCAGCAACCGAAGACATGAAGATAATGCTTGCTGAGCCTGAAGCTTTCAGAAGAGGATGTGCAAGTTGAGACAAGTGGTAAGCAGACTCCAAATTGGTAGTCAAGAGAAATGAGAAATCTTCAGCATTGAACTCTTCAGTCGGTTTGTATATATTTGTCCCAACGTTGTTTATCTGTATATACACAGTCCTATGATTAAGTAAATTAACCAGAATGACTTTTTGAAATTGGAGACGTTGATATAAATACAAGGATGTTAAGTTTGCCATTAAATAGTGAAGACACTTGCTTCATTAGCTTTTCCCGTTCAGCTCGAGATGATACATCGCACACTGAACCACTCACTTTGAAACCTTTCTTTTCCCATCCACTTATGCATTGATTAAGCTCTGTTTCATTCCTGGAGCATGTATACACAATGGCGCCTAGCTCTGCCAATTCCTCCACAACAGCATGCCTGATGAAAATAGAAACAGAATGATCCTAAACTCGATCGTCTCAGATTAGTTTCAATTGGAGTGTAAATTAATCCCAATAACAGAGATGTTTGGACGGACTTGATAATCAATTGTCTAATTAACATGATTACTCTTATACCTTGTATTAGTATTGGTTATATACCTTTTGTAATATAATCTTTTAAAGAAATATAAACTCAGAATTCACAAAAGAAACTACGAAAAGAAAATGAGACAAAATTCCGCGCATGGCTTGTCAAACAATTTGATCTCCTAAAATGCATTAGCTTTGGATTCCAATTCTTTGATTCACAGAATAAACCACCAAGTAGCCAATAACTCCATACAAAGAGTAATTTCAATTGTTATCTTCCTCGATATTACAAGGTTTTGTTTAACAGAATATCATCAGAAGATGTACAATTCAGCACACCAAGCAACTTCGTGTGAATTGGCCTTTTGGGTGTTTCTTGTAAGTTATGCTCTGGGGAAGAAGAAGCCATTGACTGTAAATCCTCCATCAACACAAATGACACCTCCTTTGGCACCCGGATGCGTCCAATCGGAGTTCGCCATTTTACTTCCTCCAATAAGTTCTTATCATTCAGAAGCTGCTAGAAGAACAAATTTCAAAACCATCTAGTCTTGTACAAACAATTAATGATGATGTTCATAAGCATAGAAAGTACCTTGTTCTTACAGGTTCAGTTAGGGTAGTTCTGATAAACCAAGGCGCCACAGAATTGGTCCTTATATTTTCTCTTGCCCATTCACAAGCCAAATTTTTGGCCAGCTGATTCGTGGCTCCTGCAGATGATCACTATAAATTATTATATCCGTTTATAGAAGCAAGCAGTATGAATAAGCAAATTAATGACATACCTTTAATGGTTCGCCACATCTGGAAAATTGTCTCTAGGAAAGCTTCATTGTGGGTCAAATGGATTCACACCTACAGACTTGGAGGCAGAAATTTTTGGGATATTCGGGTTACATGGGATGCAAGCTGGAGTTGGAGGAAATTGCTTGGGATGCGAGATAGGATTAGGAGACATTGGAGTTGTTATTGGGGATGGGCAGTCTACTTCCCTCTGGCACGATGACCGGCAACCCTTAGGCACCCTGAAAGAGATTGTTCCTTGAAGGACAATGTTCCAATCGAGCCTAGGATTACAAGCTCGGGTAAGTTATATTTTATTTGACAAATGTTGGTTCTGACCGGAAGATATTCAGCAAGCTTTTCCCCATATTATCAGTCAGGTTCCTTCTTTACCTCCCAACCCTTCTTCTGATAAAACCTTCTGGCGTAACCGAGACGGTAGCAAAGGGAAGTTTTCTTCATGGCAAGTTTGGACCGATCTCTCTCTTAAGAGCTCCAGGGTCCCTTGGAGTGTTTTAGTGTGGACAAACACGTGCATTCCCTGTCATTCCTTCATTCTTTGGTTGGCCATAAAGCATAAACTAATCACCAAGGGTAGAATGCGTTTCTGGTCGGGAGAGGAGAACTTGGCATGTGCTCTATGTGGAGGCTCTAGGGATTCCCAAGCCGTCCAAGCTAAAGGGTAGTTCCATTTTAACTTTGATGGATGGGATAATATTGTGACTTGGTGTGCGGCTAGATTTCGGGGTAAGAGTATTAATGCAGTCATTCCACCTTTGTTGTTGGGGGCTGTGGTTTATTTGGTTTGGCAAGAAAGAAACCTTAGATTTTTCAAAGGCAAAAGGCGGAACTATAATAGGATCTAGAGTCAGATATTTGAAGAAGTGAAGCTTAGATTGCACACCATCAACTTCAAAGATAATGATCGAGTTAGCCAGGTTTTGGGAGATAGGGGCATCCCTGCCAAGCGACTTGAGTGGATATTGACAGATGTGCGAATTCATGACTGAGAATGTGCTGGTTCTTTGCAATTTTTAAATCTTTGGTGCATAACCAAACAGGGCAGCGTCTTCTCCGTCTTGTTTGGAGATGCAGAGAAGTTCTTTATGAATCTAGTATTAATCAGGGGCATGTTTCCCTTCTCTGGAATTTTTTTACTTCGGTTGTTTTCTATGATTGTCGACCAGGTGGAATAACAAGAGCTTTATGTAAGAGTGCCTCTGTTTGTGTTAACTGGTGGGATGAGATGGAATCTGGTGGTTTGCTCCTAGTAGTCTCTGCCATCTTTGTTGGAGGGTGGGAAATCATGCCGTTTGGTTTTTGGCAGTCGCTAGAGGGGGAGCTTTGCCTTTATAAGGAGTTAAGTTTGGTTTTATGTATATGTATCCAGACCTTTACTGTTTTCTCTTATGGTGTGGGAGATTTGCACATTTATGTAGGTAGCTTTGGGTTGTCTGGGCAGGAGGTTGGAAAAGCTGCTGGTCTATGTTTCCTCTCCCGTGTGTGTCATTGGATTGCATGTTCCAAGTGCAGATTTTGAAGAATCCTGTTTAACAGGAATTGAGAGTTTGGACTGTCTACAATCCTGTTTGGAACCACAAGTCGTGTTTTTCTTGGGCGGCAGGTTAGTTTTTTGATGGGAAGCTAATGAGGTCCTTACTGGTATTTTGTTCTTGGAATCCCAGTATGTTCACCTCCCTGTGCTTTTCTTCTTTACTAGGCCTGCTTCTATGGGCTTATCTAAAGGATGGATGTTTACACTGGACTTTAGTGGTGGACGGGAAAAATGGACCAGCACAAGAAGGCCAGGCTAGCGATCTTACAGTACGTTGGAAAGTGCTTAATTACAATTTCCATTAAAAAGGCTCGTAATCCCTGAAATCGTTTGTTTCCATAGAGTTCACCGTGGGCCGAATCGACAACTTCATGCTCTGAACAACTCTAAGTGCAGTGGATTTATAGTTATATAGACAGAAAGTGGCCATCCAGGAAGCAATTTAAGATATAAACGATTGCTAATGGGTTCATGAATGAGACCTGATAACTTGACGACCAATCGCTCTCATCTTTGCTCTCTATTGAAACAACATCAGCTACCCTTCAATTTCTCATTACAATTAATTTGAGAATTTGAGTGTTTGATGGTGTAATGTATGGAGTAATTAAACTCATTCATGGTTCTAATCCCCCAACTGTTGCCAAAAGGTTTTTATGATATATTTATATATATATATTTTATACGAAAGTTTCTTATTATAGAGTATATATATATACTCTATAATAAGATATTTTATACGAAAATTTCTTATTATAGAGTATACAAATCTGCCAAAATCCAGGAGATAACAAAAAGAAACCAAAACAAAACCCAGCAACTGCAGTCTGCAGATCAAGAAAAACCAAAAACCCAGAAAACCTTAGCCCACACCAGTAGGGACTGCAAACAAAATCACACTAGCCAAGCAAATATCTGCCACGAAAGTGGGGACTGCAGCAGCCACAGACCCCATAAGCAGGGATTGCAGCAACCAACAAACCAGCCCAGTATAACCCAGCCAACGTCCTGGATCCCTGTAACAGCATGCAGCCACACTAAACTAGGACTAGCATTTAATTTGTAATAGTGATGTAACCATATCTTTATCACCGTGTATGCATATTACAAACAAGCTCCAAGTCTCCACCGATGGAATTTCTTCAAACTTTAACTGATCGTGAATAATCAGCTACATTTACACTGGCAATCGACGCAATTCCTGCTGCTCCATCCCCATACCACTAATCTTCTGGTAAAACCGATCAAACGCATCCTTGATAGCTATGGCTTTTTTATAGACTACAATTAAAGCCCATGCAACGAAAACAATATATCCGTTCGAGTGTGGGATGACAGAGATTAATGCCGCTAAAGCAAGAGAACCGGATACTGAGCCTATTCCATTGCAGACTTGAGAGTGAGTAATCTGATATTGAAGTTTAAACTTCCGATAGTAGTGGATGATTGTGGCCACCAGAAAAATCCACATATTTATTGGATGCGTTTCGAACAGTGAGTTAGTGGAGCCTTGTACATGCAGTTGTAAAACGCCAACAAGCAATGGAATGAGAGCACCGAAGACACCATAGTTTGGTATTGACGACAGGATATTTTGCACACTACAAACCATACAAATAAAAATGATTAAACGAATGTGCTTCTTATGATATAGTAAGTATGATTATGTTCTTAGTGAAAGTAAACCTTACTTGGTAGTTCGTACATTGATCTGTAGATAATTGCTGTGCCTACAAAAGATGAACAGATCTGCATCAAACATATGTATAAAATCTCGCAAACATCAAATATCATCATTCTTGTAAATTTACTCAAAAGTTACGTTATATTATCTGCAGAAAACTCACTCCATCAGTTGACAGTCAAATTTTTTTTATCTTCAGCAGTACTCTTTTTTCTGCTTAAAATCCTGAATTCTGCTCTTTTTTTCTGAGGAAGAAAAAATGGTTAAGCTAAATTAAGGATTGGAGAGAGGTGGAGTAAAGAAATATACGAAATGTTTTGTTCTGATGAAAGAGTCTAGGTGCAAAAGAGAGATGAGGCGGAATAAATGTAAAGAATGCGCAAGAGAATTAAACAGAATAGAAGGTTAAAGGATTTGAGGGTGTGGTAAGGAGATTGAAGGAGCTAGTTTGGAGGGGTTTTATACAGGTTTTACTACTGGTTTTGTAAAAACACTACTGGTTTTGTAAAGCCACTTTGGTTTCCACTTGCGTAGTGGTTTTATACAGTAAGAGATACGAAGCTTCATTTAAAAAAACCTAGATAAGATCCACCCACTTCTTCGCAAGTGCAATTTTGTAATTTCTCCTGTTGTAAAATAATTTGAGGTCAGTCATAAGACAATTAATAATTAGATTGTATTGCTTTATCCATTTTCATATTCTCTGTTGTTGGGACGTCCAAAAAAATATGATGACTCTTAATTTTTAACCAATGATGTTTTTAAAAAGATAAATTTTATCAACTTTTAATGGAAAGGTTCAATAAAAATCTACTTTTGAGTAATTATTTCTAATCCAAAAATTTTAAAACATTTTGGCGATCACATTCGAGAAACTTATGTGTAAAAATTTCTTAGGAATATTATAGAGAACACTTTGTAATAAATATTATACTTATTTTAGTATTTACCCAATACTGATATTTAATTAAAGTACAAAGAAAAAGGAAAAAGAAAAAGGAAAGTGCGTGGACAAAAATATTTGAGAATTTAGAAGACTGAAGAGATAGGTTGTTAGGTGAAAGGCTAGACGTGTAGGAGAGAGAATGGGAAGGAGGGGGAATGGAGTGAGGAGCATCCACAGGGATCCGGTGGAACTCTTAATCTGGGCTCTCGGCTGGCAGTCTTTGATTCACGACTAATAATCAAATACCAATCACCCCTGAGCCTGCATAATCAAATGATCCTTCTTTATTACTCCACTTTAAGATCATAAATTGAAAACGAATTCAACAAATTTGACTAAAAATAGTATTTTGTTAATTAAATATATCTTTAATAGAAAAAGTATATGAAAATGGAAATTTATTTGATCAGATTGAAGAGCCGAAACAAGATATAAAATTAATTAAATGAGTAAATCACGTTCGAGATAGATATTTTAGATCAAAGTTTAGGAGAGTAGGAAGGAGGTAAAAATTGTGAATTTGTTTTATTTTTCTCTCATTATGAGAAGGGGCAAAATTTTTTGTCTTCGGGATTGAGGCGTACAACTGAATTGCAAGCCTTTGTGCGGCACTCAATAGTTTATTTTTATCAGAATAAAACATCAATCCCAAATTTCAATTTCAAATATAATAAGGAACTAGGAATGTTACTACATACAAATAATAAAGCTAATAATAATCTTCCTAAAATAAGATAAAGGATGTGATAAATAAATAAAAATAGAAATCATAATATATGAAGCCTAAACAGTAATTGAAGCTTCGGGGCATAAATGGAAAGTGGAGGGCTGTTGTGTGTCTTAAACCATACGTAACGTATAGTCGAAAGTAATTTAGTTAGAATGTTAAGGAATAATACAATAAAGTGACTGATTGACTGAAACATAATAATAATAATTCAGTCAGAATGTTAAGGAATAATACAATAAAGTGAATGAAACATGAAAAATACTATGCTTACTCACGGTTTGTACTAACCCCCTTACAACCTTTGTTAAAATTTTACATGGTACCCGTACTATGCGTATAGTACCAGTACTATGCGTTATATTTACAAAGGATAGTAAGATGGTTAGTAAGATGGTGAGTAAGTATAGTATGGTTCATGAAACATTTAAAAAAAAAAAAAAAAAAGACCATCCATTTTGATGATGATGAATTGACGATATTAAATTCAAAGGCAGTCCATGTAAGGTCTTAACCATGTAATCAACTACCTTTTAGTTCTAAACGGTTTGCTTGAGATCTTGAGTGTATATATAAGTTAAGATGTTTTAAATTCGAATTTTCACTACTCTTAATAAGGGGTAGTCATGGGAGATTTCTGGTTGCTTCCATTTATCGTTTTTTCTGTTAGTTCACTCACACTTCGCCTGCAATTTCTAAGGCAAGGATTCGACATGCATGCATCTGTAGCCAATTAATTTTATTTCAGTTCGGTTTGCTTGCGATTGATTTGCTGTGATTATAGTTGTAATTATAATATTAATTGGATTTCATAGATGGAAATATTATCATTAGTTCTATTATTTTTATGTAGTAACATTCCCAATCCCTTATTATATTTGAAATTGAAATTTGGGATTGATGATTTCTTCTGATTTTATTTTGCAATGTTGTGTTGTTTGAGGTCAACCAAATTCCTAAAATTGAAAAATAAAAAGCTGGCCTCTCACCATCACACAGAGCGAATACAAATCGAGCAGGAAACCAAAGAAAAAGGCGGCCACAGAGCCCACCATGTTGTCGTTGGTCCACCAATTGGGATTTGAAACCGAAAATTACAATCCTAAGCGACAAATCTAAAACTTTTATTTGCTCTTTGTTTCTCTCGATCTCTGTATCTGTATCTATCCAACAAATTACCGTGTCGGTACAAAGAGGAAAGGAAACGATTGGTTTGGTCAAGATATTATTGCTGTGTACTGCACTATTAAAGATTTTGTAATCGTGAAAAATATCTTTAAATTAATAAGTATACCAAAAATCTCAAATGCATATAATGTTTGTTAGGGTAATTTTCAATAATATAAAGATTTTTAATTTTAAAAATATTAAACTTGGGGTTGTTAAAGATTAAAGAGTTTAGGCGAGGGCTTAAATAACACCACTCTCACCTAAATTCAATATATTTTTATTTTAAATTACTTCAAAACAAAAACAAAAACAAAAAGACAAATATATATATATATGGTTTAGTTTTCGATTGTGTATATCTTGGTATTGCATTTTAATTGTCCCATTCAAAATATATATAATATGTGTTGAAACTTGATTTTGATATCAGCGACTCGCATATATAAAGTGCTAAGTTGTTCTTAGAAATTACACGTAAATGATTACGACAATCAAATGCAAAAACTGTATAATAAAAGAGAGATGATTTTTAAAGTGGTTCAGATGCTTAAAGCAAATCATACGTCAACTGTTCTTTTATATATGAGAGATAACTAGAGGTCATGTATAGTAAACAGTGAGCAGAGGTACAATAATTGATTATTCAGATAGAATATCAGCTCAGTTTTTTTCTCGTAGGTTATCTTTGCTTTGAAAATAAATATTACAATCAGAATAAGGGTTTAGTATCAGAATCCCGAAAATGAGAGTAGCAGTTCTCTATTTATAAAAGAGGAATTCAAGGTAATGATTACAAATCTGCAAGTGGGTAAGTGCCTTGCAAGTCATTCCTTGCCTCCCATGGACCGATAACTTAGGAAATATCCTCAAATAACCTGGGGCTTGAATAGGTGTGCGGCTCTCATTCACTCATAGACAGAACCTGGATCTGCCAAGTTGGTGACAACAATATTCTTTCTGTCTTGGAGCAACGTGACAACTCCTGGACGATGCTAAACATTCCTGAACTCTGATTGATGTCTGTTAATGTAAGCTTACGTCAGCCCTGATTTTTTAGGCATAACAATATGAGATTATATGAATTTAAAGATGGAAAAGTAACATGCCCGTCCCGCGGCGGGTTACTGATTTTGGCGGGTTGGTCCTAACCTGCCTGCCAACAAAGGCAGGTCGGGTTAGGCCCGCCATTTTTTGGGGATTGGTTGGCCCAGCCCGGCCCGCCAACCCTAACCCATCGGGTTAGGCTGCGGGTCGGACCGGGTTAGCCCCCTTTTTTGAATTTTTTATTCTATTTTGTTTTGTTTAGTTAACTTTTCAAATGAATAATTAACAATTTATAAATGAATAAATATAATTGTTTTTAGTTAACTTTTCAAATATCAATAATTCAATTAAATTTTTTTTTTTTTGTTAACATTTCAAATATTAATACAATAAAATTGTAATATAAGAAAAATTAGATTTATTAATTTATCAAAAAATAAAATAAGAAATTACAATAATTATTACTTCGTTAAAAACCTCACCAAGAAAAACCCAATAGGACAAAAACTTGGTAAAGAAAAAAGTGTGCAATAATTGACAATTAATTTACAAGTTACAATTTACAAAACAACTAATTTGGAGGTGGTTTACACATACAATATTTTTATACAATATTATATGACAAAATAAGATTGAATGATTTTAAATTTAAATTAAACTTTCACTCAATCATTTTTTGCACATAATGCTATATGAGAAATATTGTATGAGAATATTGTATATGTAATATTACTCTTATCGTTTTGAGTCATCAATGGTCAATTTGTTAATAAGTCGTTTTATAATGTATCATATTAGGACTTAGTCTTAAAAAATGTTTGATTTTTTAATTAAATATATTTTAGTGCTAAAGTATTTAAAAATTTTTGATAAACAATAAATAATATTTTGGATTATCTTTTTTATTTTTTTAAATTTATATAGTTTAATTGTAAAATGTGATGGTATCACAGTTTATTAGTATTTGTATATGGTTTCATTGTTGAAACTTTAGCAGAAGAACGAATTATATTTTATGCAAGATATGGAAATTTGAGAATTTGACTTTAGTATTTAATTTTCTTATACTTTACCTACCATAAAAAATAATAATAACAATGTGTCAAGTTGGACCTCTCTTTGCAATTGCCCTTGAAACTAAACAAAAGGTTGCTGCTGTGGCGGTGTGGCCAATGTTCCCTACAAAATTTGAAAAAAATAATTAATTTTTTATTTTTTTATTTTTTTGGGCCAACCCGACAAGTTGGCTATTGCAAACAAAATAGCAACCCGTCGGGTTGATGGGTTGCCATATAGCAACCCGGCCTACCCGGGGGTTGCATGTGGGTTGGGTTCAACCCGACCCGCCTATGTTGAACCCTCTTTAATGCAGGCCCGCCTAACCCAGCCCATTTGTTTCATCTTTAGATATGATTATGGATCAACTGTGAAAAGAATCAATGTGTTCTTCGATTGTGTTTCCCATGGTCAAAACCTAACCCATATCACAACACCTGGCCAACCTTGTTGAGCTCATATACAGTATCATAAATTCACCAACGTATTTCCATACTTTCTTCTTCTTATTACTAATTAATTTGTAATTACATTATTATCATTCTTATGAACATAAGATTAGAATATAAATTTTGTGTACTGTGGAAATTGAGAGAGTAATAGACAAATTAACTTTTAAGATAAGTGGTAGTTCATAAGATTAGAATACAAAATTTTATGCCACTTCTGTAGAATATCTCTTAAATCAAAGAAATCTGAAAATCAATGGCAGTTTCCCTTTAGCATATAAAATGGGAGATAAAACATGTTTTAGTCAATCGTTACCTTATAAAACCCCATTGTCTATAAAATCTTGGTAATTAAGCAAAGTGGTTGCGAAAACCTCTGTAAAACTAGGGCTATGCAAAAAAAACCGATAATCGAACCAAACATGGTAACCGAACCGAACCGAAACCGAATTTTTGGGTACCCAAAAATTCAGGTCGGTTTCGGGTAGTTTTTAGAAGGTACCCGAATTTTTGATTCGGGTATCGGTTTTTAATTTTAAAAAACCGGGTACCCAGTACCCGGTTTTTATTTTTGAAAAAAAAAAAAAAAAAACAAATTAACAAAAGAGACTAAGAGTGAAAGAAGACGTCACGAGTCGTCTGTGCCAAAAAAATCCCCAAATGCCAAATCTGAAAATTTCAGTTGCCCTAAAACTAAAACCTCTTCAGGCCGTCACTCTCCAGTCTCCAGTCTCCACTCTCCACTGTGTAATGTGGTTTTTGACCTCTTTATCAGTCATTGGGGAGGTTTGATGGAATGAATACTGTCTTTGTAGATTATGTTATGATAAAACTTCCTTGTGCATTTCTTCGAGGACACTTCATTTCTCTGTAGTTGTGTGACCTATATTCAGACTGATGTTTAATTCGAGATGCATTATCTGCTTTTTTGCTTTTCTATTCATATATGCTTTTACTGTGAAATTCATCTTTTCAATTTTTAAATTATGTTTTATAGGTGCATTTGAAGATCCAGACATTATCCATGTTTGGCTTTATCATATTTTGGAATCAATATCTGTTTCTGCCTAATTTCATTCTGCAGACCAAGAAACTAAAATGATACTATTTTTCTCGTAATGGATTTAATTGTTGGTACTGGGTGAACTTTCATTTCAGTTTCTAGAGATGAACTTAACTTCAGGAGATGGTTGGTTGGGTTAAATTATATGGAAAGATCTGATCTTGGAGTCTGAGATTTGTTTGAGCATAAATAATACTTTGAAAATGGAGAGATCTGAACTTGGAGATTGAGATGAAGGATATAGAGTATTACATTTGATTTGGTGTATATTAAATCTTAAGTATTGAAGGCATTAAATTAAAAGTTGATGTTCTGGCAACTAATGATACTACATGAATAAGATTTAAGTTTTACATTTCTATATCCTTTGGAATATATATGATTAGATGTGGTATTTTCTCATAAATTAATTACATATTTGATACTAAGTTGTACATTTCTATATCTTTTGGAATATATTTAACTAATGATACTAAGTTGTGGGGCAAGTCACAGATTTTGACATCAATCATAATTCATAAACCCCATGTAAATATGTATTTTCTCATAAATTAATTATATATTTGAAGCCGAAATTATCCAGTTGAGTTGTTGACAATGAAACAACTTATCTAAGAGTTTATTTATTAGTAAGAAAAGCTTATTTAAAGTCATAAACATTAAACACCATTGAATTATTTGGTTGTATTTTAAGAAGGCTCGTAGGATTTTAAATAAATTAATTTACGGCTTTTTGAGATTCTCTCATTAGCTCTTTTTGGAGCTTAATTAAATTGTTAAAATTTCAATCTATTTTTACACGTTAAAACCTTTTTCTTTTTGGTTAATTAATATTTGAAATCTTTTTAAAAATTTTGTAACCAAGCAATATAAAAATTCGGGTACCAAAATCGGTTACCCGGTTTTTGACCCGAATTTTCGGGTACCCGTAAAACCGGGTAGTTTAAAACCGGTTCGGTTAGCGGGTATATTTTTGAAGGTATCCGAATTTTCGGGTACCCAGTTTTTGGCCAAATTCGGAGCGGGTATCCGATTTTGCACAGCCCTATGTAAAACCCCTCAACTAGCTCCTTCCTATTCTCCAAAACTTTGATCTAAAATATCTATCTAAAACGTGATTCACTCATTTAATTAAAATTTATATCTTGTTTCGGCTCTTCAATATGATCAAATTAAGCTTCATTTTCATATACTTTTTTAATAAAAATATATTTAATTAACAAAATACTATTTTTCGTCAAATATGTTGAATTCGTTTTCAACTTGTGATCTTAAAGTGGATAACAAAGAAGGATCATTTGATTATGCAGACTCAAGACTCAAGACTCAAGGAAGACCGTAAAGTTCAAATGCCAAAAAGGCAGCTTCATCAGTTTTAATGCTTAGCATAAGGGCGAACGACAGGGTCCCACCCAAAGTTTGGCCTACTAAAGTTCCCACCCACAAAGTTTCAAAATGACATAATAGTCCTTATGCAGTTGAAATTAACGGAAAAATTGGATGGATGGGTGGGAAATTGTCATTTTAAAACTTTTCAGGTGGAAACATCACTGGACCGAACTTTGGGTGGGAACTTGTTGTTCGGCCTTATGTCAAGTATTAAAACTGATGAAGCTGTTGTAAAGAGGTGGACCTCCGCCGTCTTGAACTTTGAGGCGGTGGGGGTTGTCAAAAGAAGGTGCTGATTTTTCCATAAATACCCCCCTTCCCTTCATTCGTACAATATACAAAATTTTGAGAAGTTTAATAACACATCAATTTAGTCCCTCAACTCTCTTGCTTTATTCATTATCTCTTTTATTTGTTAGTTTATTTCCTTATTTGAGTTAATTATTATACAATATGTTATTAGCATGAAGAGTTTAACAAGTGTAACGGTGTACGCCTATTGAAAGTACGTATTTTTAACCCTAAAAGTGTTATTTAATCCCTGTTTCCGCCTCTATGATCAGATTTATTTATTACTTTTAAATTCTGCCTCTATGATATGATCTAATTATTATTGTTAAATTTCGTTTTTATATTTGACTTGTGATTTAGTTATTGACTATAAATTCACGAGGACTTTCTTATAAACATTTTAGTCTAAATTTTTCATGTGTATTTAAGCTAACTTCATGAATGCGTTGTTGGGTTACATTACGTGTTGGCAAGTTAGACAAGTTAAGAGTGGTAAAAGAAAAAGGAAAGATTTTGTTCGATAACTGCTGAGTTTGTACTCCATCAGTCCAGGACACCTTTTGGTTTTCCGATTCAGATCAAATTCAAATAATTATGAGGTCCCTTCAAACTAAAGCAATTGACAACATGCTGAGACATTTTTAACTTACCTAACAACACAGACTTTCTAAATTTTAGTCCATCGCATTCGACCATTAGTCCAACACCTAATTGACCCGAGCCCAGAAATGAAAATCTCTATAAGAACTAGTTTAATTTATGGCCAATGTATTGAGGATTACAGTTTAGCCATAAGTAACCACAAATCACTCTAACCTTCATGGCTTCATTAAAGAACTCTTAATTTAATTAGAGTTGATTAATTTAATTATATGTTGTCAATTGAAGCTAACACCTGCAACCAAATTGAACATCAATGGGTCACTTTCTAAAGCTTAGACAATATGCATCAAATTCTACTCATCCATCAACCATCAACACCTGGCTTCAGGTAGATAAAACATTTCATATTCAGAAGATCAGAACAAGCTAGGCAAGAAGATTGTTGCTTATTTAATTGGGAAGAAGAAGTCATTGACTGTAAATCCTCCATCAACACATAAAGTTTGGCCAGTTATATATGAAGCTGCGGGTAAGCAAAAGAATGCTACCAAGGTTCCCCACTCCGTCCTATCGGAGTTCGACATTTTACTTCCTCCAAGAACTTCTCATTACCCAGATACTGCAATCCATTAAGGAAGATGATCCAACAATATATTTCGAAACCTTCTATTTTTATAATCATATAGTATATATATATAATAAAACCTCTCTATAGTCATAATATAATAGTGAGATCAAATTAATTATTACTATAAGAAGATTATAACTTAATAGAGGTGTAGTTATAAAAATTACTATTTTGGTTTTTTATTTTATAATTCACGTTTTAGTATTATGTATTAGGATTTCAATTCATTGTTTTAGTTTAGTAGTCATTGTTGCAATAGACTAGAAGAGAAAATAAATTATCCTGAGAATGATAGTATGAAAATACAAAAAGTTTTGTTCCAATAAGCTCTAAGCATGCTTGAAAAACTAGAAATATTTTGGCTTTAATAAAAAGATGTCAATGTTAACGAGTTATTATGTATCCACAAATTAAAAGATATGGTGACAACTCTAAAACATAAATACTCAAAGAATTTTAGATAAATATATTTTTTTTACTTAAACTTTTAATATAACATAACTTTTTTTTTTTTTTTTTGTAATATGCATATAATTATTATTATGTGGAGATAATTTTCTTAAAACAGGAATTAGAAAAATTATAACTTAATACAATGTGAAGTTTATTCTAATATATATATATATATATATATAAGTAATTAAATATAAAAGTAATTCTTATACGTTCAGCTGACGAAGTTATGATAAACCAAGGTTTTAGATGCGCTCCATCCTCTCTTGAGCTAGTATTTTTTAGAATGAGTTCTACCAAACCACTTTATCAGTAGCAAATTCATGAGTAGTCAAACAATTTAATCTCCTAAAATGCATTAGCTTCCATCTCTTGAGAATTAAAGAAATTTAGATTCAAATTCTGTGTTTCACAGAATAACCCACCAAGTAGCCAATAACCCCATGCATAAAGAGTAATTTCAATTGTTATCTTCCCGATATTACAAGGTTTTATTTAATAGAATATCATCAGAAGATGTACAATTCAGCACACCAAGCAACTTCGTGTGAATTGGCCTTTTGGGTGTTTCTTGTAAGTTATGCTCAGGGGAAGAAGAACTGAAGAAGCCATTGACTGTAAATCCTCCATCCACACAAATAGTCTGTCCACTTATGTACGAGGCTGCAGGTAGGCTAAGGAATGCCACCAAAGATGACACCTCCTTTGGCTCCCCGATGCGTCCCATCGGAGTTCGCCATTTTACTTCCTCCAATAATTTCTCATCATTCAGAAGCTGCAAGAAGAATAAATTTCAAAACCATCTAATCTTGTACAAACAATTAACGATGATGTTCATAAGCATACAAAGTTCTTGCTCTTACAGGTTCAGCTAGGGGAGTTCTGATAAACCAAGGCCCCACAGAATTGGTCCTTATATTGTCTTTTGCCCATTCACAAGCCAAATTTTTGGCAAGCTGATTCATGGCTCTTGCAGATAATCAGTATAAATTATTATATCCATTTATAGAAGCTAGCAGTATGAATAATCAAATTATTGGCATACCTTTTGTAGCAGCATATATGGATTCTACACTTACTGATACTAAGATACTACACCACAAACCGAAGACATGAAAATAATACTTGCTGATCCTGAAGCTTTCAGAAGAGGATGCGCAAGTTGAGACAAGTGGTAAGCGGACTCCAAATTGGTGGCTATGAGAAATTAAAAGTCTTCAGCCTTGTACTCCTCAGTGGGTTTGGTCCTATTTGTCCCAGCATTGTTTATCTACAGAGGCACAATTAATTCAATCACTTTAATATAATTTTGAGACTTGGTAAAACAAAATGGATTTGGAAAATGGATGGTGATATACATACAAGGATGTTGAGTTTGCCATTAAACAGAGAGGAGACTTGCTTCATTAACTTCTCTCGTTCCTGTCGAGATGATACACCACAGACTGAACCACTAACTTTGAAACCTTTCTTTTCCCACTCACGTAAGCATTTCTTAAGCTCTGCTTCATTCCTGGAGCATGTATGGACAATAGCAGTATGGCACCTAACTCTTGCAAATTCCTCCGCAACAGTATGCCTGATGACAATAGAAACAGACTGATCATTAACATGTATCAGATTATTTTCAATTGGAGACTAAATTAATCCAAAACAGATGATGCTTTTGAGCATATAATTTTTTAAAGTTGGATGGATGCGTGGAAAGATGTTTGCCAACCCAAAGTGGATGGAGGTTTAGGAATCCGATCCCTTAGCCACTGGAATCTTTCTTTAATGGTTCGCCACATCTGGAAAATTGTCTCTAGGAAAGCTTCATTGTGGGTCAAATGGATTCACACCTACAGACTTCGAGGCAGAAATTTTTGGGATATTCGGGTTACATGGGATGCAAGCTGGAGTTGAAGGAAATTGCTTGGGATGCCAGATAGGATTCGGAGACATTGGAGTTGATATTGGGGATAGGCAGTCTACTTCCCTCTGGCACGATGACCGGCACCCCTTAGGCCCCCTGAAAGAGATTGTTCCTTGAAGGACAATGTTCCAATCAAGCCTAGGATTACAAGCTCGGGTAAGTGATATTTTATTTGACAAATGTTGGTTCTGACCGGAAGATATTCAGCAAGCTTTTCCCCATATTATCAGTCAGGTTCCTTCTTTACCTCCCAACCCTTCTTCTGATAAAACCTTCTGGCGTAACCGAGACGGTAGCAAAGGGAAGTTTTCTTCATGGCAAGTTTGGACTGATCTCTCTCTTAAGAGCTCCAGGGTCCCTTGGAGTGTTTTAGTGTGGACAAACACGTGCATTCCCTGTCATTCCTCCATTCTTTGGTTGGCCATAAAGCATAAACTAATCACCAAGGGTAGAATGCGTTTCTGGTCGGGAGAGGAGAACTTGGCATGTGCTCTATGTGGAGGCTCTAGGGATTCCCAAGCCGTCCAAGCTAAAGGGTAGTTCCATTTTAACTTTGATGGATGGGATAATATTGTGACTTGGTGTGCGGCTAGATTTCGGGGTAAGAGTATTAATGCAGTCATTCCACCTTTGTTGTTGGGGGCTGTGGTTTATTTGGTTTGGCAAGAAAGAAACCTTAGATTTTTCAAAGGCAAAAGGCGGAACTATAATATGATCTAGAGTCAGATATTTGAAGAAGTGAAGCTTAGATTGCACACCATCAACTTCAAAGATAATGATCGAGTTAGCCGGGTTTTGGGAGATAGGGGCATCCCTGCCAAGCGACTTGAGTGGAAATTGACAGATGTGCGAATTCATGACTGAGAATGTGCTGGTTCTTTGCAATTTCTAAATCTTTGGTGCATAACCAAACAGGGCAGCGTCTTCTCTGTCTTGTTTGGAGATGCAGAGAAGTTCTTTATGAAACTAGTATTAATCAGGGGCATGTTTCCCTTATCTGGAATTTTTTTACTTCGGTTGTTTTCTATGATTGTCTACCAGGTGGTATAACAAGAGCTTTATGCAGGAGTGCCTCTGTTTGTGTTAACTGGTGGGATGAGGTGGAATCTGGTGGTTTGCTTCTAGTAGTCTCTGCTATCTTTGTTGGAGGGTGGGAAATCATGCCGTTTGGTTTTTGGCAGTCGCTAGAAGGGGAGCTTGGCCTTCATAAGCAGCTAAGTTTGGTTTTGTTATATAGACTGAAAGTGGCCATCCAGGAAGCAATTTAAGATATAAATGAGTAATGAATTTGGTTCGAGGAGAAGACTCGAAAGTCTATTGGTAAGGTTAGTTATAATTATTTTTCCTTCGTGTGAATGAGAAGACTAAAGTTGGGAATCAGTCATCATTTTTCCTTCATTGCCATTTTTAAGTGGCAGGGATTGAAGATTAAGCAAAAGAGAAGAGAAGGCTAAAGTTTAATGTTGAGTGACAAAGAAATTGAAAAGATAAAACCCTGCATTACGAATGGATATCAAGATGGAAACAAAAATTATCATGCAATTGTGTCCATCCTTGCTCCTATAAACAGAAAAGTACTAATGCCACAATATCAACCAGAATGAAAAACTTCTTGTAGATTATCATCCATATAAAAATCGCCTATTTTTCAATGATGCTGAAAAAAGACCTCTCTTCTAATCACTAACTAGCAAGCTTTTGTAAGTTTCTACAAGTTAACAAAAGACTAAGAAATCAACAGAAAAGTATACATATATATCTTTAGTTTGGCGTCAACTAATTGGAAAGTGGTAAAGATAAAACAACACAAAAACCTTTCCACCTAGAACATCTCTTGCTTCTAGTAACAAAGGTTGGTGATCCGCATCTGCTAGATATTTTGCAGTTGATAAACCAGCCAAACGTGCGATAATTTTGAAAATTAGAAGTTTCAATATAAACATAAATAAGAAAAACATTTTAAAAGAGAAATTGCAATGGTGACCACAGTGGTTTTAATTTATCTGTTGAGGAGATGGGCTCACAGAGAAGAGACCAAAGTGAAATTCTGTCTTGAAGCAATCCTGTTCAGAAGACAGTTTGACTAAGATGAGTTGGTTCCAATAGGGAACTTTAGTTTTACTAATTCTAGGAAATACACTGGGTATGCAGAGCCGGTGCTCTTTCATTAATTTAGACCTGCCTTTTGGTTCTACTTTGAATATAATGTCGGTGCTACATTCAATTATTCAAACCCATAAGAACAAATTGACCAGGTGGATGAAACATTATCTTTAAGGTTTAATCTCCAATATCCTCCACCCACTTTTGACGCACTTTTCTGTCTTATTTTCAATGTAGCTTTTAATTTTATAGAGGTTTATTTTCAACTTAAATAAATTTTCCGTGTATTCAAGTGTTGGCATTTATAATGAAAGAGTCACAGTGGATTTAAAAAAACTTTGAATGAAATTATTAATTACGTTGAAATTTCTTAGGTGTAATTGGAGTTACTCTGCAAATTCCAGAGCAGAAAAAATAAAAATAAAATACTTATTATTCGTTGAGATTGGAGAACTGAAAGAGAATTGAAAGAGTGATTAATGAAGTGGTTGGACAGAGTAGTCAGCTTCATAATTGATATGAGTATGTTTTTGTTGCCTTATCAAGGCACGTGACAGTCAGTTGTCACAGTCCCCCAACATTTAATATTTCATTAATTACAAATAATTAATTAAATATATTTTTATTAGAAAAAGTAATTGAAAATGGATCTTAATTTGATCCTATTGAAGAGCCGAAACAAGAGATAAAATTTAATAAATGAGTAAATCATGTTTGAAATAAATATTTTTGTCTTTGGGATTGACGTGTACCACAGAGTTGCAATGCAAACATTCAGAATGTCCCTTTGTACGGAACTCAATATTTTATTTTTATTTCCTTTTTTTGGGAGCCGTCAATGTATCATTAATAAAGTGGACATGTTTGTTCAGTTTTTATCACCATTATTCGCAGAACTTTATATGGTCAAGTTTTCGTATTTTAATTGTACCATTTAAAATATATATAATATCAGATGATATGATTTGGGGCCAAATGTGAAAGAATCAAAATCTAACCCACATCACTACACCTTACCTGGTCAGTCTTGTTGAACTCATTAAATTCATTTTTTTTATTATTTTTTATCAATCACTTTGCATAAAAATTTTTATAAAATTTCTTTATAAATATAGTATTACTCATCAAAGAATACCAAAATAACATTTGCTTTTCAGCAACTTTACATTTCTATTTTATGTTGTCCTATAGCTTTAACTGATCTCTACATTTACGCTGGTAATGGAGGCAATTCTCGCTGCTCCATCTCCACACCACTAATCTTCTGGTAAAGCCGATCAAACGCATCCTTGATAGATATAGCATTTTTATAGACTACAATTATTGGAACAAAAACCCATACAATGAAAAAAATATATCCGTTTGAGTGAGGAATGACAGAGACTAATGCCGCCGAAGCAAGAGAACCTGACATGATGCCTATTCCGTCGCAGACTTGAGAGTGAGCACTCTGATAAGACTGATATTGAAGTTTAAACTTCAAATCAGCAGCAAGTACAAAGTAGTAGATAATTGCGGCCACAAGAAAAATCCACATATTTATTGCATGTGTTTCAAACAATGAGTTAGTGGTTCCTTGAACATGCAGTTGTAAAACGGTAACAAACAATGGAATGAGAGCACTGAAGACACCATAGTTTGGGATTGACGACACGATATTTTGCACACTACAAAACCAGAAAAATAATAAATAAAAATGATTAAATGAATTTGCTTCTTATAATATATTAACTTATTACGTATGATTATGTTCTCAGTGAAAGTAAACCTTACTTGATAGTCCTTGCATTGTTCTGTATATAATTGTTGTGCCTGCAAAAGATTAACAGATTTGCCTCAAAAATATGTATAAAATCTCGCAAACATCAAATATCATCGTTCTTGTAAATTTACTGGAATGTTTTCGGAGCGATTTGCAATAAATAAATAAATAAATATTTTCCGCAAGAAGGAGAAGATTGAAGACTGATGTTCTAAATAAATTTCTAAATATGCTCTACTTTATAAATACCCTTTTTTAAAATACTTTCTAAATATATTATACTCAAAAGGTAGGGTATATTATTTGCAGAAAACTCACCTCATCAGTTGACCGTCAAAATTTTGTGTCTTCAGCCGTTTGTGTACTCGTTTTTCGGCTTAAAAACCCTATATTCTGCTCTTTTTTCTCAGGAACAAAAAAGGTTCAGGCTAAATTAAGGATTGGAGAGAGTTGGAGTAAAGAAATATTAATTGAAATGTGTTCTTCTGATGAAAGAGTTGAGGTGCAAAAGAGAGATGAGGCGGAATAAAAATGTAAAGAAAGTGCAAGATAATTGTTATATAAATATAAGACGCCCCCCTTAGATGGATATTAGGTGATCCAGCAAAATTTATTATGGCACTGACAGAAATCAGACGCCCCCCTTAGATGGATATTAGGTGATCCAGCAAAATTTATTATGGCACTGACCGAAATCTTTTCCTAAGACACTTGAATGAATTTAATTCTTCCTTCCTTTCTCCATTCTTCTCTCTCTCATTATTAGTCTCAGTCATAGTAGCATCTAATCAGTAATTATTTACCAAAGTAGAAGTGGGGTTTCAGCTAAAATTAAAGCTGGTAAAGCAAGTGGGAGTGTGGGACAGTCCGAATGTCTCTTCTCTTCACTCTCTCTCTCAGGTCTAATCCCTCTACTTCAACGGTTCTACCTCTATTCTGTAATGGTATAGGTCTTTTGTTTTTTTTTATCTGTCGTAGTAAAGCTAGCTTGTAGCTATAACTTTCGTTTCATTCTTGAATGACCGTGTGAAAACAGCTCCATTCAGGTTGAACAACTTGTCTTTCTACCTTTGTCCCTCTACTATATATACCTAATTCTCTAACAACAAATATGTCATATATAGCATTCTTTTCGCAGTCGAATTTATTCTACTCTACCTCTGTATTGTCACACCTGGGGGACCCGACTTGTGATTCACAGAAGCAGAAAGAGGACCATCTCTGTAATTTCTGTACAAATTGACACTTACAATACCAGTGGAAAGCTTCATGGGTCGAAGAAATAGAATCACCGTGCCCCAGCCCCAGTTCCTTCTCACAGTATTTTGAAATTTGAAGTACTATAGATTCACTGTTAACTTGTTCTTGTCTTTTAAAATTTGGTGTCCTCTGTAACTCGTTCTTGTCCTTTTAATTTTTGTGTCCATAACATAACCCCACGTGTTCTCTAATATATATATATATAAGATAAAAATTTAACTGCACAAAAGAAAGCCAGAGCATATTGTAATTATTATAAACTCTGCTTTGCCAGTTTTTGACGAGGCAAGTCATTGCATTCACAGACAGTCAATGGATTTAGCATTCATGATTCATATATATCAGCTATTTCCACAGGACCACATCTGCGGACAATGTGTGGATGGGAGAGAGAGCTATGTTTTGAAAGTCCACATACAACTTTCGTCACACATCAAATTATGGAAATGTCATTCTCTTTAATTTAATTTTTAAGCTCATAACTATAACTGTAAACTCCTGGTTGGCTTCTCTTCTGCTTTAGCTTTTGCTTTCTCTCATACAAAACTAAAGAACATAACTATAACCGTAAAAGAATCATATTAGAACTTCAAATTTCTTAGAATAGTGTATAACTTAGGATTTTACTTTATCTTATAGGGATAAGCAATTTTCTTTCTTGAATCCACATCTTCTCAATGCATGTCATAGGATGCATTCTGGTATCCAAAAACAATAATAAAAATAAAAATAAAAATGTGATAATTGTAAAAGAACGATGAATTGCATAAAAAGTAAAAAATAATAAAAGGATAAAATAACAATAAATTACGTGCAATAATATATAGGAAAGCAATAATTAGAGTTAGAACTCCAAGTTGGGATATAAGAATCTTGAAACTTAGAACTTCAAGTTCTAAAGTTTGAGTTTTTTAAACTTCAGGCCTTTTATTACTATTATATATAAACTTCAAGTTAGCTGTTACATAAGAACATAACTTCCGTATTAAGAACTTTAGGTTTTGAATCCATATATCAAAATCACAACTCAGGATTTCAGGTTCTTGACATTTGAAACTTTAGATTCTAAAATGTAAATCAAAATTTTAAATTTAGAACTTTAAGTTCATGATTGGAGACTGATTCTTAGAACTTTGGGTTCATTTATTATTTCTATTTACAAACTTCACGTTGCCATGATTTCTGGTGTCTCCAGTAATATAATATAACTCAAAAAAATAAATACGCGATGCAATAAAGTCAATAATAGTAAAATGTAACAACCGTTACACTTACTTACTGAGTTCCTCATACTGATAACATATTATGATTTTAGTGATGTAATTGCAATAAAATAAACTAATAAAGACTGAAATAACCATAGACCATGTGCGTGCATGTGCTTCCGCCGGGTCCGTGTTGATCCTCCTCACTCCAGTCTCCACATCCTACTTCTCGTGATACTTTCATTGAATTGGGATTGGATCCCATACTCCCTCCCACACGTATACCCTCTTTATGAAGCTTCGTGCGTACCTTCCTGGCTTCCTCTTCTCAAATCTCATATACTATTTTCCACGCGCTTTTCTTTTTCATTTTATATTAAATATCACTATTGGGTAAATACTAAAATAAGTAAATTTATTACAAAGTTTTCCCTATAATACTCCTAAGAAATTTATACACATAAAGTTTCTCGAATGTGATCGCCAAAACGTTTAAAAATTTTGGATTAAAAATAATTACTCAAAAGTAGATTTCTTTCCATTAAAAGTTGATAAAATTTTGTCACTTATAAAACATCTTTGGTTAAAAATTAAAAATCATCATATTTTTTTTTTTTTTAAATATGGACATCCCAACAAGAGAGAGAATATAAAAATGGATACAGCAGTACAATCTAATCTAGCTTATATTTGGCTCGATATCATACCTAGTCTGATATTTGTTGATTGAGATTATTGACACTAAATATGAAGACAGAAGTAACGAGTTGACTGACTCTGGATAACAAATGGTACTTGACTGATTTGTCAAAATTTTATTAGTGACAAAATGTAAGTAAAAGGAGGAGACTCAGGAGAGAAGACCAATGGTTTGGAAAAGGCAAGCGAGGCGATTTATGCAATAAACTTATACAATTAAATTAGCTGTTTTTAAAATTAAAAACAGAAATATAAGTAATATTTGAATTTGAGAGTTACAAATATCCGTATTCAATAATAACAGAATAAGAGAGAGAGAGAGAGAGAGAGAGAGAGAGAGAGAGTTTTTTAAGAGACAAAATTTTATCAACTTTAAATCCGAACTCGTTGGCTTTGGTAACACGAAAGTGTAACATATGTTTGCGCTAAAAACAGGTGATAAAGACAGAAAGATGCTGAACCGAAAATGGACTCGGAATTACCAACGAAGAAAAGAAAAGAGAAAAAAGATGTCAGATTTAATAAGAAAAATTAAAGTACAACGAAAAATTAAAAACAAAAAGAAAAGCGCATGGACAATAGTATGTGAGAATTGAGAAGAGGAAGCTTAATAAAGAGGGTATACGTGTGGGAGGAAGTAGGGGATCCAATCCCAATTGAATGAAAGCACACGAGAAGTAGGATATGGAGTGAGGAGGATCCACACGTATCCGGTGGAGGTCTAATGTAGGCTCTATGCTGGCAGTCTTTGATTCACAACTAATAATCACATACCAGTCACTCCTGACCCTGAGCCTGCTTAATCAAGTGATCCTTCTCCATTACTCCACTTTAAGATCACAAATTGAAAACGAATTCAACGTATTTGACTAAAAATAGTATTTTGTTAATTAAAAGTAATTAATTAAATATATTTTTATTAGAAAAAGTATATGAAAATGGAACTTAATTTAATCATATTGAAGAGCTGAAATAAGATATAAAAATAATTAGATGAGTAAATCACGAGATAGATATTTTATATCAAAGTTTCGGAGAGCAGGAAGGAGTTAGAAATTGTATTTTTCTTTTTTGTGTCTCATTATTGGAATTGTTGCTAAAATTTGTTGTCTTCGGGATTAACGTGTACCCAGAATGTTCCTTTGTACAGAACTCAATATCTATCATTAATGAAATCAATGGAGTAGACTAGTCAACTTCATATTTATTAATTCATATACAAAATTCACAACTTCATGTTTTTCGTTTCCTTAAACGGATTGGACAATGACTTTCACGCGCCCTCAATATCTCACGTGACGTGACGTTTTTAATATTTCAATATTTTGGTGATTGAAATTAATTAAAATTTGACTTAAAAAAAATGGTTATATAAATCTTAATCACTCGATTGTCAATAATTGGTGGGATTGATAATAGTAGAGTTTGAGAGCTTTTAAAAAAAAGAATGATAATAGTGTAGAATTATAACAATGTTAGAATTTAAAACGGAATATAAGTTTGGATAATAAAGTGATATTTTAAAAGTTTATAAGTAAAAAAGTATCATTAAGTTATTATTTTGGTGAGAAAAAGTCATTTACTCTCGTTTAAACCCACCAAAACTTTTTATAAGCCCTAATTTGAATAAAATTTATTTAAAAAATTAACTTAAAAATATATTTCAATTTAAAAAAAATTAAAAAATTAAATTTGGGGTTCACAAAGAGTTTGGGTGGGGCTTAAATAACACCACTCCCACCTAAATCCAATATATTTTTATTTTAATTACTTAAAAATAAAAACAAAAAGACAAACGATACAAATTTTTTTTAGCTAAAATACTAAAATTAATATTTTAAATAATATTAAAATATCGAGTACAAAACATAAAATTTGTAAGAGTGATTTACGTTCAAATTAATCCCCATTCATGCATATGGAATTAATTAGAAACATGCTCCGAGCCCCCCCACGGCCCCACCAACTAAAGCAATTAATAACATGTTCCAGCAACAACTCCCCTCAATCGTAACAATTGTGGCTGAGACATTTTTAACTTTAGCTAATAACACAGCCTTTCTAAAGTCATTGCATTCGGCCCAACACCTAATCGGCCGAGCCCAGAAATGAAAATCTCTGTAAGAACTAAATTAATTTATGGTCCATGTATTTAAGGATTTCAGTTTAGCCATAAGTAAGCACAACCCATCGACGCCTGGCTTTAGGTAGATAAAATAGTTCATATTCAGAAGGTCAGAACAAGCTAGGCAAGAAGATTGTTGATTTTTTGATTGGGAAGAAGAAGTCATTGACTGTAAATCCTCCATCAACACATATAGTTTGGCCAGTTATATATGAAGCTTCGGGTAAGCACAAGAATGCTACCAAGGATGACACCTCCTTTGGTTCCCCATTCCGTCCCATCGGATTCGACATTTTACTTCCTCCAAGAATCTCTCATTACCCAGATACTGCAATCCATTAAGGAACATCCAACAATATATTTCAAAACCTTCTACTTTTATAACCATATATATATATATATACATAAAGTAATTCAATACAAAAGTAATTCTTACAGGTTCAGTTAGGGAGTTCTGATAAACCAAGGTTTTAGGTGGACTCCCTCCTCTCCTGAGCTAGTTTTTTTAGAATGAGTTCTACCAAGCCACTTTATCAGTTGCAAATTCATGACTTGTCAAACAATTTAATCTCCTAAAATGCATTAGCTTCTGTCTCTTCAGAAATAAAGAAATTTAGATTCAAATTCTTTGTTTCACATAGTAACCACCAAGTAGCCAATAACCCCATGCATAAAGAGTAATTTCAATTGTTACCTTCCCCGATATTACAAGGTTTTTGTTAAATTGTGAGGTTTGCAGTGCCGTTTTGACACTCAAGTAATGTGCTGCCATTTTGCGAAGCTCCAATTAATCTTGGCCCTTCGATGGATGCATGATCTAACGGCTCATATTCACCCAACAGGTCAACGGTATAAAAGAAGACACTTTCCCAGATTTGAGGGCTCTCTCGATTTCTCTCTGTAATTCGCGAGTGTAACCTAGTGTGTTAGGGTTTTCTCATTCAAGTTGTTCTCCTTGTGTAAATCTGTCTAGAATCTTGTTAAGGGTTGAGTGTTCCTTCAAGGGTAGAGATTTCTCTAGGCATTTCAGATTTGCAATGTAAAAAGGGGCAAGGGTGAGTCAGCAATTGAGGTTAAAACTTGAGAGTGAGATTTGGCCTGTAATATGTAATCTTGAGGCTTTAATCATAGTGCAGCGACTCTCCATATTTTGGAGCTCAACGTGGATGTAGCTTGTTTGAACAAGTGAACCACGATATATTGGTGTGTTGTTCTTGATTCTTTACTTTTCAGTTTGTGTTTGATCGATTAGTGTTTCGGATTGTTCAATTAGACTTGATTTACAACAGTAGTATCAGAGCTAGGACCCCAGGGTTCGTTGCCCTTTCCCTGTTTTTTTCAGTCTTCACTGTAAACATATTCTTGAGATGAAAGATTACCAATGGTTTTAATCGGAGAATCTCACTAGCAATGCCAGCCCACCCATCAACCATTATGTATGTAATAAAGAATGTGGCCTTCATTGGTATGGATACCCCAATGGTTCGAGGAATCCTGCAATGAAACAAAGTGAATATACAATTTTCAATTCCAAGGGAAGCATATTAAGACAAATTATGATAATAACTACAGTTCTAGAGAGTGGGCATATTGCTCAACATTGATAATCGATAACACCATTACAAGAGCAATCAGATTGGCGAGATCATTTTCTGACACAATAGCATAATATCTCATAAAAATTTCAAGCAAAGAAATAAAAGAATCTCTCAGCATAAAGGATATAATATATTACTGGGTTGGTGATTGATGAAGGAAAGAGTGCAGTTGCTCAAAAGCTGTTCCAGCAATGATATTTCCTAAGAAGACATTCACCAACATGAAGTAATAGTACTTTGCTGATGTCCTTCGTTCTAGATTTGATACGGCTATATGTCCCTCAATCTTTGACATTATCATCAAAACTGTTGGAAGTATGTACAAGAAGATTTTAAGAGCAAGACCAGGAAGAAAACCCTGAAGGAATGACTTGATGAATTTCCTGCAAAATATTGCCAGTTAATTCCAAGGAAGGCAATAATGAAATATGATAAATGTATATAACAAAATGTGCAAATAGCTATTTAAGAGAATTACTATGAAGAATTTGACATGAGAATTACTATGAAGTGCCTCATCTCTTGTTGCTTCAGGGTCTACCTTGCCCCATTCTGCCTCTGTTTCAGAACAAATTTATCATTCAAGTAATACCTCACCTGGCAGAGACAATAGTAATCATGATGCACGGCCCTTGCAGCATGGTAAATGGTCCAATGGAAAGGATGGTTTTCTTGTCACTGATATATGGGGTGTGGATGCTGGTAGCTTGATTTGTGCCACCCCAACAGTTTGGCTTCGGCAGACCGAGGAGGGAATGTATCTCTGTCCTCATCAGTATAAAAGCCTTACCATAATCCTTCTCATTCCTGTTTCCTCCATTCTAAATGGAGAGCAAGGTGTTTCTGCAGTAAAGCAACAAGTTCTTGATAATGTTAGTTCCTTATTTTCATTGTTGATTTATCATGATTTTTAGCCATTGAACTTCTCTTGCTTATGTTGTTTTTCTGGTTTGCTATCATTTGTCAATCATTACCCTCAAAATTTTGTTTGTTGCAGAAGTCCAGTGCGGTTGGTCTCTAAATCATGTCACGTTGTTCAGATCGGTTTAATTTAGTTCATCAGATATTTTAAATTAATAAGATTTTCTATCCAGTTAATGCTACTTATATCGTCCTGAAGCTTTCTTTTTATCCTCTAGGACCTTGACACTCTTCTATTGTGTATTTTCTTTTCACATCTGTCATTCTGCTTTATGCTGTCAGTTATTTGCGATTTTGTGGAATTCTTACTTCATTAGAAGAGTGTATCATTGTAGATTTGAAGCACACATAGTAGTGCCTAAATTTTATCTTCTTTCTTGCATCTTTCAGGCCTCACTAAAGATATTAAAAGTTGAAGAGAAACTATCCAAAGGTTGGGGTGGCCAGAATGCATATCATGTCAGTGGGTATCATTACTTACTTGCCGATGGTGACAGAAATATCTCAAGGGCTTCTCCACCAGGAAAGGTTACTACACTAACAAAGGTAAAGCACACTGTTGCAATTGTGTTGTGAATATGTCTGGTTTAACACAGAAGAATGTATCCATGCAATATTATTTAGGCTGGATGATTAACAATCTTTTACTGCAGCTTCAAACTGAACATTTTTTTTTTTTTTGGTGCGTGTTAAGGGATTGAGGACAGTTCAGTAAATGAATTTTAAATTATGGTCGACATCATAGGAGCACTTTGATTGTCTATTAGATCACCATATGTGTTGTCTAGTCTAGTCTATTTTATCATCCTCAATGGATGGCTTATATGAGGGCTAAAGTGGAAAAAAATTATGGTGGCTCCACCCCTGCTTATATTTATATGCATAGTCTTGTAGGTGACCTATATTAAAATGTGAGGCACATGTAATTATTTTCTTGTTATTTGAGGCTGACATGGAAATTTGAATATGCTTTGATGCTAAGGTGCCATTTATAAATTAAAGGGACTCCCATCTTTAAGAGAACTATATTAATTTGTAGTAGTGGTGTTTTGATGAGAATAAAACTTTCAAGTTGGTGCATTTTGTGTTATTGTGTTGCAGGAATCTTTACTTGCATTAAGCAAGCTTAGAGAAGAGGTAGATTTGGAAAAAAAAGTAGAGCAAAATATGATAATCCAGACTCTGAGAGAGATTTGGAACTATGCATCAGAGCAAAAAATAATGCCTGGGTTATTGCTGGGGGTAACAAGGGGGAAGGAGCTTTATATGGTTCTTGAGAAAGCAAATGAAACACTTCTTTATGCCTCTGATGCTTTTGAGAAGTTCAGCAACAGGTAGTGCTTTTTTCTTTTGATATTGTGTTGAACTTCTTTCAGTGTCCACATCATCAGTGTGATTATTCATCATTTTGATTGTTGTTGCTTTTACTGTTTCTGTTGGTACTCCCTTGTGTTTCATGTTGTTGCGAAGTGAATAATTTTAGAAAAAACTATAGTCTTGATGGTTTAGATGTCCTGTAATATTCAGGAGATTTTAGGGGGCTTAATTTATCTGTTTGTGCTCGGGAAAGGGTGGGAATGAGTAAAACTCCCCGAAACACACACACAAATACACGCACACATGCACATGTAACAATTTGTTTGATGAATTATGCAGGTATTGCAATGGAGCTTTTTCTTTGGACTACTTTGGATCTCCAGTATATGTGCTCATATAATAGAAATTTTAAGCATTCGATACACGTCTGTTGGGCAGCAAAGACTGTTGAATGAAATACAAAAAAAGGGAAACAAATTTTATTGTCGTTAATTATTACGTCAATTGGTATATAAAAAACTTACAAATATAATATTCATAAAATTAATAGTCATTATTTACATAAATTTTTTGAAGGTTGACACTGGAATAAAGTTTTCCAGAGCAGAACAGTGATAGTTCTCAAAACCATTGTTTTAAAACCCGGACCGGAGGGCAAACCGTTTTGCTGTCCGGGTCACGGTTCAATCGGTCCAACCGGTTGGACCGGTCGGTTGGACCGGCGACGTCAGCAATATTTTATTTTTAAAAAATTACATATTAACCCTTTAAATCTTAATATATTACAAAAATTCCTCTAAAAAGTTTCAAATTGGTCCCTAAAATTTTTATTTATTCCAAAAATACCCCAATAAAATTACCAATTAATCCTTAAACTTTTGATATATCTTCAAAATACCCCTATAAAATTACAAAGTAACCCTCATAATTTTAAAATATTTCAAAAACCCCCCTGAGACCTAAACCGGACCGGAGAAGCTACCGGTTCACGGTCCAACCGGTCCGACCGGTCGGTCCGGTCCGGTTTTTAAAACAGAGCTCAAAACCTGTAAACAAATAGGGTGTCAAAAAATTTTCCTTCAGAATATTTAAATTTTATATATATATATATATATATAGTTGAGATTAATGTATTAATGAGTATTTTAGATTTGGTAACAATATACCACATCATCAAATCATTCCTAAATTAAATGTATTTTATTTTAAAATTATTATTCATGAAATGAGTTGGATGAGTTAAAAGTAAAAATAAATTGTGCAAATAAAATTCTCTTTTTTTTATTTTCACCAATTATAGATAATTACATATTTTCACCGGTTAAAAGTAAAAATAAATTGTGCAAATAAAATACTTCTAAATTAAAGCCAGGCCCAAGTGCATGTATCAATTAGAGATATAACTTGAGCTATGTGTTACAAGGCCTAAAATCTGGCAATTTGGTGGACTTCCACGATTCAAAACACTTCTTTTTTTATTTTTACTAATTATAGATAATTACATTTGACTTTACTTAGGAAAATCTCAATGGGACAAAAATTTAAGCAAATAAACACGATTATTTCATGAATTGTATTTTTTTTTTTTTTTTTTTGGTGATTGGGGTGACCTAAGTTGCACGTACCTTAACTAATCTTTAGAGTCTATTGAACACTCTACAAGCCCAAAAGACTAAGTAAACCATAATTTTATTGTAGTAAGTGGTCCTAAGGTTTGAACTTAAGAACTCAAGGAATGAAGCAAACCTCCTTGAACACCAATGGTGTTGGATGTACTTAATATTGTCTTGTTAAAAATCTTATTGGGGAAGTCGAATGGGACAAAACTTGGTCAAGGAAGAAAGAGAACAGTGCACATATGTTTAGTATAGTGCTCTCTTTAATATTTTGCTTCCCCTAATCACTACTCCCCATAATAATAGCAAAATTAACTTGATTGCTTTTGAGGCATCGCATACTGATGTTATNGAGTTGTTTAATAGTAACTCCATTGTAATTTTGTTTGTGAAAGATAACTTTAATAAGTTAACTTTAGGCATGAGTACATTATAAGTATTATGGGCTTTTTTTCACATTTCCATTTCAGAATTGATCTTGATAACCAATAATGAGGTGAAAGTACTATTAATCTAATTTGTGAATGTTGCTATGGTAATTAATGTGTTCCCATTGCTTTACTATATTCAATCCTGATACTAGCAAATTTCAGCTTTTAATTTGTAGTTTTGTTGTGTTATTTTCTTGCCAGGTCTACATCTAGGATTTGTTTGAAGATCAGAACTCTCTGCTTTTATCAACACGAGGTACTTATTTGCCCCTTTCTGGCCAAGTTATCATGTTAAATTCATGAGTATTTCATTGCTGCTGATTTACTGACATAACTTTCTTCTGTTTTTCTTGTTCTTATTATGCAGCCGGCCAATGGAAGAAGATGTAAGTTATTTTTGTAGTTTGAACACAACACACACCCACCTAAATGTCCTCGTTGCAATTTTATTAATTCCCTGTTTTTCATGCTGCAGCATGTCAAGAATGAGGAAGAGGAGTTTAGCATTGGACCACTATCTGTTTTAATGATGAGTGTTAAAAACAATACCCAGGTAATTTTATTGATTGCCTCATGATTTTAAGTTGGCTTATAAAGGGAAAGTCTGTCATCATAAACTGAATATTTTGACCTGATTGGACAGGTGCTCATTAATTGTAGAAACAACAAAAAGCTTCTTGGTCGAGTGAGGGCATTTGATCGCCACTGCAACATGGTTCTTGAAAATGTCAGGGAAATGTGGACTGAGGTTGGTTTTTAGCAATGGATCATTTTTTTTTTAATGAGCCGTCATATATCTATGTTAAAATAATATCTGATTTCATTGTTGTAGGTACCAAAAACTGGAAAAGGCAAGAAGAAGGCCCTCCTGGTTAACAAGGACAGATTCATCAATAAAATGTTTCTCAGAGGAGATTCTGTGATTATTGTTCTTAGGAATCCGAAGTAGTAGATTTTAATTTGTGATGATCTATACCAACCCTATGAACACCATCCCACCAAACAGTAGGTTCGTTCTAAAGGCATTGCGTATGTTATATACACTTTTGTGATGCCATTCCTTCATACCAAGATCGGTGGGAGTATTTAACTGTTCCCAATTTAGAGCAAACTCACTCGAACTTGTATGTGTGTTAAATTTAATGGATCATATTGATGGACGTAGAGAATTGTAGGTCTTATCACCTCTCATTTGAAACATTGAAGAATTGGATTTTAGTTCTAGAGTATGAATGAGTTGTTTGCATCTCTGCGCGCCTACACCACTGTCGACTTTAGGATTTAGGATAAATAGAGCAGTGTGTATAGTCCCAATGGTTTGCAGAGAACTGCATATTTCTAATTTTAGTTGGTATGTGCCTTATTGATCTATGATGGGTATATTCTGGACCCAAATGATCTTTCGTGTTATAGCAATAATAGTCTACATTTTAGATGAATGACAGTCTTCTCTTTATACCTCAATCAATCACGTGATTTTATTGCCAACTTTCGCTAAACAATGAAAGGCTTGTCGATTGTGTATGTCAAAAAAAGGTGTTGAGTATTGGTAAGTTACATAAATTATCTACTAATGTTTACCTTAATTAAATCAGCTATAGAAAGGATTTAAAAAACCTAGTTGGGGCCTGGAAAATCAGGCATGGGTTTAGGAAGGAAAGCCCTGGATCGGGTATGTATATTTTTTATTTTCAGCAGTTAGATAAAGGAGCTATGATTGTGATTGAATTCTAAATTATGATTTTTCAAGTGTATAAATGTTACAAGTAGTATTAAATTCTTCAATCATCCAAAGTGTTAGATCTATTATGTTTTTAAAATTATATAATATAGATCTATATACAAAGATCTTCATTACAAAATAAATATAATTAATGAGGAGGGTGAATAGGTAATAAGTTTTGATTTTGTGTGTGATTTTTCCATGTGTTTTTTGTATTCTCATTTTATATTAAAATCTTTGTAAAAATTTTGTATATATATTATATATATATATGTACAGTTTCATGAAATTACAAATTGAAATCTTTAGTAAAATAATATTAAAACCCCTTACAGAAGCATAGCCCCCTATTGATAACATCTAACCCTCACCTCTATCAAGCCCAATTTAAACAATCCGTATCAACAAAACCTGGCCGCAGACCGGGTAGGCTGAAAGCGTGCAGACTCGCCTGGGTTTGTAAAATCCGGGCTTGGGTTTTCAAACAACCGGGGTTGATCCAGCAAAAACCCAGTCGGGCCCGTAAAATTTAATATTATATTTAATAAATAACAGAAAATATTATTCAAAGACACCTCACAATTATGACATAATTCAAGTTGTACCTTAGTTTAATCTAAGAATATGAAGAATAACAAATACAATATAAGATTTACGGTATCACTTTAAAAAATTTTGGAAAATTACAATCTGTTATGTTTTAACATGAACAGTAAGATTAAAATATTTTTATAATAATAAAATTGTAGTGCGGGGATATTAATAGAAAAAAGAATACAACTATCAAGTTAAAAGATTAAGTAATGACAAAAGGTATGGCCACGTATGGGAGGAGTTATGAGGTTATTTAGTGAAAAAGAGAATGTTCTATTTCACATTGATAAAAAGGCATTATTTATCTCGTGAAACATTCCTCTTAACAGACTTAAACGATTATCCCTTATAAAGTTTTTAGCTAAGACAACATAATTTACCAGTGTGAAAACAATGTTCTTTACAATAACAATACAGTGCAGAATATAGGAGGATCTCTGATTACCAATTGTGCTTTGTGCTTTGTCATTGCAATACATTTGGATATTCAAATTCAAACACTTATCATCCTTCAGGGCAATACCAAAAATTGGATCAATGGGCTCAGAAAATGGGGCTGGTGCAGGCACAGCCTACCTATTTAGATTAGTATTCTCATTGAGTGGTAAAGGGACTCATGCACAAGCTCTCATCTTATCTTCTGCTCCTTCTTTTTTCGCCCCCGAAGTTTCTTGTGAGTGGGATACGCAATCATCTTCGTGGGCCCTTTAAACTTTTGTGTATCTTAAAATTGGTGCAGAATGCTGACTATTGACACCTTGGGTTCAAGAGTTGGACCCCTTTTGCTGGTATAATCATATTGAAATTTTAAGGTCATTTGTCGTATTATAAAGCATTATTCATTTGTTCAAGGGCCGGCCACCACTATGCTAAAGCTCATAGAATTGTATTAGTTTGGTAAGATTTTCGCTTACATTTACATACGTCTTAATGTGTAATGTAACAATTAGTAGTTTTTTGCAACCAAAATGTCTGGATAACCTACGCACAAACATTATTATAACGAAGATACAGAGATTCTAAAATGATATTAAGTTTGTTTTTTTTGGTTGGACTATTATAAGGGATGCAATCACTCTCATGATATTGATAAAATAATAGTATTAATCTAAAAATGGGGTCTATCTCCATCCAAAATACATGATGGCTGCAAGGAAACCAAAGATTAATTGAAGTGTCGCAAAAACTGGTCTGGACATCTTATATCAAAAAAAAAAAAAAAAAAAAAAAAGGTAAATAGAGCTCTCATATCTTATTTATTATTTTTATAATATATACTTGATCTACTGATTTGCTAAAGATATCCAAAACAATTATTGGCTACTGATACCCACCTTTCACAAATATCTTCAGACCAAATAATTTAAACTAACAATTCGTGGGCCTACACCAAACCTAAATATAACATTTAAATTTATCCAATTTTTTAAACTTTAGAGCACCCGTTAAGCCTAAACTATTAAAGCATGCGTCTCTCCATCACCTGTGTAGGTAGAAATCTACAAAATACGTCGAATTATCAAATTAATTAATGGGTAATTTTGCTATTTGGAACTAACACTTTTATGATTCAATTTCCAGATTCTTGTTATAAGATATGATATAATGGTCATCATTATTATATTGAGTAGCCCCACTATCCCACTTTTATAAAGGAGTTGGATAAATAAGAAGAATATAATTCGTCTCTGTTTTTTCTTTGAACAAAAATATGCTTAGTGTTATTATTAATTAATAAATTAATAATGCATTTAAAACCATGCATGATTTATTATTAATTAATTATGGACAATTTGGTCACTTTGTGAATCGATCCTTTCACTAATAATTCAATTGCATAAAGGAATTCGATTTGTCTGCCAAAGTATGAAAAGTAGATTCAAGTTGAATATCTAATATTCACTATAGAAAACGTCAGTCACATCAAATGTCCCCTGATAATGAATTTAGAAATTTATGAATGGGGACGATAAGAGGTTGCATACTTCTATAATCCATAAAATTAAATTATCCTAAAGAAATAGTTTTAAATGGTTATTGATTATTTTATCAGGAGAGAATTTTTTGATATGCCCGTACAACAATTAAAAAAGTTTAAGTGATTAATAATGAAGCAGGAATATATCATATTTACCTACTAATTTATAATTATGTTATAGATCAAGATGAATTAAAAATGAAGCTTTATTAACTTTAGTAATTCTAATATGAGGGTGCATGCCTTTCCAAAGTTCGATGAATAATTACAAGATCTTTTTAAGTAATTTATTGCATATAGTGGGTTCCCATTAGCTTAACATAGTGGTCTTAATTTATAAATTAATAAGGTACGTGGGTTCCCTTAGCAAGTTGTTTTCGTAATTCTAAATTAATACGTAATCTCTTTTAGATGTGTCAAATAAATTTATACATTAATCAAATTTATAAATTTAATCAAATTTTTTTTTTTTTATAAATCCAATAATTGTCGCTCCTACGATTAAACAAAAGACTTCTAAGTAGGACTAACCCTATAGGTGGTTTGTTTACATAACATTCCCTATAAAAGGGTATAACAGTTATATGTACTAATTAGATTAATGTACATGCAACTTCAACATCTCACAGCTTTTCATTCATTTATTAACAATATCATTATCCTCATAAATCATTTACTGAAACTAATAAAAAAAAAAAATTAGGGGGATGAAACACATGTACCTAAGTCCAATCCATCACTGATTTTAAAGTACGAAATATAAAATGTAATTAGATGAAGATATCAGAGGTATCAAAGACATGTAATTCATTTATCATATATCAATTAGTCATGTTTGTTATGCCCTTCAAAAGTCAAGGCCTATGTCAGCACAATTAATGTCTCTTGTCTCAGAATGACAAGCTCATATCTTCAAAAGATATTCACACAACTTTATTCTCATTTCAAAGAGATGACTGGACGAGAACCTTCCATGCGTCAAAACAACTGCAAAACACTCATTACATTGAGTGGCAGGTGTCTATAAATAGGCACCTATCCCGAAGAAGGAGGTTGGGCTGTGAGATTTGAGCTTCATTCTTCTTCTGTAAAAACACGGTATTTCTCATCTTGTATGTATTACAGGTAGAATCATAGAAATAGTCAGAGGATCAAATAAAATAAACAGTGGTATAGAGTCGCTGTGAGCTCCGAACCACTATAAAAACTCCTATGACCAACTTTGATTTCTATTTTCTGTAAAATATATATCTAGCCTCCGTATTCAAATCCTGGTTCCATCACATTGCTGTCTCCGAGTCGCTCCAACGTTTCCAACGTGCGAGTAGTGGCGTCCAAAATCAAGGTTTCACAGATGGTAGTACATATCATAAAAATGATTTTTTATGAAAACAACAATATAACCTACCACATTAATATACGCACAATATTTATTACAGACTTTCTCTCTTAAAGAAGAAATATTGATGAAGCAATACATTACTTAATTTTTTTAACGTATTGCTTTGTCTTATTATGAACAGAAGAGCCTGAATGAAAAGACTCTGAGGTTGGAGAACCTAGGGGGAAAGAAGAAGACGAGTAAAGCAAAACTCGTACATTCTAGTGTCAAGAAACACAAGACCATTGGTGTGTCAAATAAGCCTTAAAGTTAAGTGAATCAGGAGCAGGGACCCAGGTCGCGCGTGGTTCAAATTATTGGCCTTATCAATAAGTCAGCATTTGGCTTCAGTGCAGGGCCAGACCAATATACACAGAAGACAGCCCAAACGCCATGCCCATGGACCAATCGTGTAGAATAATCTATCCTTTTTTTTATCTCTTTAATGGGGTGCGTGTGGAGTGCCCATAAGAAAATAAGAAAAAAAACACAATAGACAGTCGATCAATTATCTACAGAGAAAACGCATACAAAATCTATAATACACCACAGCTTTAAAGGCACTTGGGCCTCCTCATGCTCCTGCACCTCTTTCTCCTGCGGTCTAACGTACTGATTAGATTCTCTGAGGAATTGGGGTCTTATCTTTCTTTACTTTCTCTCCTCTAGGGTAGGGGTTCATGCGTACTTGTTCCAGAACAAAAAAGTTTTTCTTTTTTATGGGTGGGAAGAAGTGAATTAGACTTTTTCATAAATTTTGATCGCAAATATTATGGAGTGACCTATTTGCTTTTACTCTTCTTCTTCTTTATTTAGTTTTTGTGTGGTGGTGGCCTTAAAGTAAGTTCCAACTGTTTGATTGTTTACCTCTTCTTTAATATCAAATCTCATTACTTTTTATAGATGATATTGATATATCTGTTTCATCTCAATTTTTAAGAAGAAATTGTATAATTCATTTACATAATGAAATAATAAATATTAATTCTGAAGTGGAATATTGACTCAATGTGACTAAAGATATAACTATAATGTTTTATCATACGAGTAACTTAATTCTCGTTAGAATTAAAGACTTATTTGGTAGGTTTCTCAAATAGGTTTATAAGTAAAAAATTTGTCGTTGTGTGGTTAAAAACATACAAAGAACTTAATATAGCTTAATATAGCACAAGAATTTAACATATAAAATTAAATTATAATCGAATACATACAATATTTTGAATTTCATATTCAAATAAACTGATAAAAGCTTATGGCCCACAATAGCTATTTACTAATTTTATAACAATGACAAATAAACTAGAGACTATACTTATTAAATAAGTTCAAATAAGTTTTAGGTAGTTTTATGAAAAATGATATATATATATTCTATTGTAAATGAAAGAAAGAAGGAAAGCAAGATACTAAGGACACCCATATCCACATGGGTAGTTCAGTATGAAAAAACCATGTGCAATGAAATAATGATGGCTGGCAGTTTCACTGTGTACTTCCATGGACAGAATCATTTCCTTATTCTAGAAGACTGTTTTGTTTATCTTTTCACACGACAAAAAGCAAAATTCTTTTTCACACATGATAACACGACTCATTTTCATAATTCCTTCACAAATTGACCTTCATTCAACTCAATATTAAATACCACAAAGAATTTTAAACAACATAAATACACAATAAAATTATAAAAATTAATTTAAAACAAACAAATAATAAGTTTATTATTTAAATTAACTCATCTGTTTGTTCAGAAAATATTAAATAAATTTTTCAAATATTTGTAAGGTATGTGTCTTTTCTAAAGAGATTCTTTTATATTTTAGGTTTTTTTTTTTTTTTTTTTTTTGTAATTGTAGATAATTTTATAATCGAGTGTTGGAATATTTTAAGGGGTTTTAATTATAAGGATTTTTTATAAGATTTTTAAAACTAAAGTGAAAGATTTAACTTTTAAAGTATCTCAAAAAAAAAAAAAAAAAAAAAAAGTTCTAGACTTATTTATTTTTGCTGTTTGGTTTTGAAAAATATTATTATGGTGGTGGGAGATCTATATGATGTTACGTACGAGGGGTGGCAAAACACGCTAGAGAAAAAAAAGCCAAACAACAATGAAAAGTGCTTTTTTAGTTCAACTTCTGTCTTATCCTTTCACTTTCTTCACGAGGCTTGTGCCGCACACAGCCTAATCTCTAATAAATTGCTCAATCATCTAAACACTTGATAATCCACTTTTTACCTTAATCTTCTAAAATTTATTTTCTGTTAAATATTGTAACCGAAGTGTTTTATTTATGATATAAAAAAATGATAAAATTTCGAAACAACTTTTTCATACAAATTAAAAGAATGTTGCTAAGAATGAATCCAAAGTGAATACAATTTTTGACTTTTCCCAATGACATTTTTCCCATCGAGGTTTGGTGCAACGATATTTTTTCACTTGTCAAGTTTCAGAATGACAACTTTCTCACCTTTCGTCAGTTGTGTTAGTGTTTTCTGTTAAATATTTAACTGAAAAAAGAAAATATCTTAAATAGATTATGTCATAATAGTTTATATAAATTAAAATTTAGTTAAATCAAAGTTTTTACCTGATTATTTATTAGTTCAAGTATAAATATATATTTTTTTTCCTGTTGTTTTTTTAGGGCTTATAAGCTAATTTTAGCTTATCAGCATTTGAAATTTTAAGCAATTACTGTTTGGTTAAAATACTATAAGGTGATTGAGTAAGTAGTTAGTTTTAAGAGTTGTTAGTCAAAACTAGCTTATAAGCTCTAAATTAAGTGACAGTTTGTATATAGTTTTTTAACCTTATAAATTGAGCTTAGAAGCAAAAATAAAATAAAATAGATTTATTATATATTATATATATTATATATATATCTATATAATATATATATATATATATATAGATATATATATTATATATATATATATATATCTATATATATATATATATAATATTTGATTGCTAAGCGTAGTTTGATCAAGTATATACCACATTATCCTTGTTAATTTTAAAATTTCATAGTTATCACCCTTTTAATGTAGTGCCATTTTAGTCATTTTATAATAAATGTACTTATAGCCCACCGCTTTTTACCAAACACGGTCAACTATTCTTTTAGTCATTATAAGTACTTTAAACCAAACGCGTATTGCTTAAATATTTAAATGCTTATAAGCTAAAATTAGCTTAGCTTAAAGAACAACAATTGCTTATAAGCTAATTTTCCATAAGCTCAGACAACACGTCAATAATTATTAGTCACTTATAGTACTTTAACCCAAATGTGTAATTGCTTAAATGTTAAGCTTTAAGCTAAAATCATTTGTGTTTTATAGCTAATTTTCATAAGCTCAGACAAAGTTAAATGTGGCTTATAAGTACATTTTTATTAAAAATGACTGAAAAATGTATTACATTAAACAATAGTATAATATAGAATTTAAAATTAAACAAAGAAATGTGGTAATATATTGGCAAACTAGCTGATAAACAGAGTGCTTATAAGCAAAAAAAAAAAAAAAAAAATTACCTCCCCAACTTATTTTTTTTTTTGCTTATAAGTCAATTCAACTTAATTTTAGAGCTATAAGCTAGTTAAACCAGTATAAGCTTAGACAAACACCCCCTTATATTAAGAAATTGCTTTCTATGCTAATTAGTAAAAGTGGAAAAATATTATTATGCAAAACATTATAAAATTAGTAGATTATGACTAACGTGATGAGAAGATATTGATGTTATAAATAAATAAAACACAGGGTGCCATAACTAGAACCTATAACAACAGTTTCAGTTCCGTTTCGGTCTGGGTATCCTGTAAAATTAATTACCCCAAAAGTTTTTAAATGGCAAAAAACCTTTAAAAACTACAAGCCCCTTGGCACTTGTTAACAAAATAAATACAAATTACAAACTCTATTGCTTTGTAAAAGTCGATTCTCAAAAGTCAAACTAACTTACTTTAAAGTTATGAAATATAAAATTAAATGTATTCACCATTATTTGTTCTGCAAAAGTTTTTATGAAACCCCCTACTCTTTAAGTTTTTATATTAGCGTTTTCTTCGTTCGTGTCCCAACTATAGAAACCGAATCGAAACCGCATAGTGATGGTTCCAAAATTTAGAACCAGAACCTACCAATTGACGGTCGGTTCCGGGTAGGAACCAGAACAAACCTCGGGTACCACCAGTTCCAGTTCCATCGTTCTTTTGAACACCCTATTAATTAGTAAATGAAAAATATTATATTATGCAAACATTATAAATTTAGTAGATTATTGATAATAATGATGGGATATTGATGATATTATAAATAAATAATAAACAAATATAGGTTATTTAATTTTAATATTACTCTTAACTTGTAGGTGAACAACATTTTTTTCTTTTTTGACTTTTTGGCTAATTAAAAAATAATATGAAATTTATAAAGTCAATGTTTAAGGGTATTTTTATATTTTTAGTAAAATATTAATGAAAAACAGTAACAGAATTTAACGAAAGGCAGGGAAGTGTCTTTTGAAACTTGAGGGTGGAAAAGGTCGTTTTGCCAAACCTTGGGTGGGAAAATGTCGTTCTCCCCTTTCCCCAGTTTGGCAGCAGCAAACCAAGCACTGGAAATGGAATGACCATACTGAAACTTTAATTAATAAAATTTCTAGGCATTAATTTTCATAATTATAGACAAGACACTCACCATTAAATTTCTTCCCTATATAAACCCCCCCACCTCAATTCATCTCTTCACTCACTAGACTCAACTATTTCCAGAAACAACGAACTGCATATTTTTTATTTCTAAATGGCAGCCAATGGAAATGCAAATGGAAATGGTTACTCTGACGACCCAGAGAAGCGAAGCTGCTGTTGGATGAGCATGAAGAGAAGATTTCATGTCCAGTGAGGTTTGTTCGCGACATTATCATCGTGTCTCCGACGGCCTACCGTCCCTTTTGCCCTCGCGCCGCGCCTGTCCGGCGCTGACGTCACTTCCTCTATCATTCTCATTGCTGGATAGCTGAAGTCGCTGCTGGAGCCATCTCTATGGGCCTCGGCGGGTACGGAACTTCTCATTTACTTATAAATTTAGGACGCTTGCATATGAGAATTTTCTGTTTAATAATGTGAAAATCGATATTGATTTGCAGGTATCTAGCCGCGAAAAGTGAAGCTGATCATTACATGAGGAGCCTCAAGAGAAAAAAGAGATCATCAATGTCACTGACATAAGGTAATTAGTTTGAATTAAATCTATATGGTACTTAAAGATCTTCCTTCTTGAAGATGGTTTCTAGCGTCGTCGTAAAAGACCTGTTTCTATAGTAAAACGCTCAATTTGTTTATTTATTTTACTTGCAGAGGCAGCTGAATGTGCAGAAATTCTAGCGCAATATGGAGCAAGCCCATGAATATGAAGTGTGGTTAATGCTTTAAGGAGAACCCACAACAATGGCTTGATTTCATGATGAAGTAAGTCTTTCTTTAAAATATTGCTGGCATAATTAAATTCCAAACCAACAAAGAAATTAAAGAACATAAAAATTGTTAAAATTTTCTGCAGGTTTGAACTTGGATTGGAGAAACCAGATCCGATGAGAGCCCTTCAAGCGCTGTAACAATTGCATTATCATACATAATGGTGGATTTGTGCCACTTCTGCCATACATGGTGATCCAGTGGCAAGAGAAGCTTTGGTCGGATCTGTGATTTTGACCATTTAGCGTTGCTGATTTTGGGTGGGTTGCGAAGGTTAGTTTTACAGGGAATCAGCCTCAGAGTGCTATGCAAACTGCTTTCATTGGTGCCACTGCTTCAGCAGCGGCCTACGATAGCTAAGCTTCCAGAATGATTTATTTTTATTTTTTGGTTGTAGATTTAGAGTTTTGGTTGTATGGCCCCTCTTCTCGCTGGTGTTGCAGCCAAAAATTTATTTGCTTGTTTCATCAAAACGTTGTAGGATTTGCGTGCAAAATTATAACAATTCGCTGTCTTGTTGAAATTTATTTAAGTCTCATTTGTTTTCAGTATGCACTTTACTCAAACTTAAATTTTTACACTAAAATGATGGATGTCAAATAAGACATTTCGTCACGCTTATAAAGTTATTATATAATATATTATAATTAGTAATATTAGTCATAGAATATAGATTCAATCCATTTGAACTTATATTATATTCATCTTTATTTTCTAAAGAATCTCTTTTACAGCGTTATACTATTTGATGTCTCAAATATTCAAGTTCTTTTAGATTAAATGACATATAGAATATATTAGTTCTAAATATGTCTCATTTTAAATTTTAAACATTAAAAGCTGATAATTGATAAAAAATTATTTAGAACCATTTCCTTTTTACCCCACATTTTTTTACTTTAATCATAACATACCTCATTCAAGCCATATCTTTAAAAGCAAATAAAAAGGATCCAATAGGTTGTGTCTAGAGTTCAATGAGATACCATAACTGACCATGACACCACAACTCCTGCGGTGAAGAAGGAAGAAGGAAGAAAGGGAGGAGGAGGAGGAGGAAGAAGAATTCTGGGGCAAACATTAATTCAAAAATAACACTAAAGTATATGCGAAAAAAATTCAAACCTTATTAGATGACGTCGATAAACAGTTTTTAATATCGTACAAAATTTAATCAATTTTTATGTTAAAAATTAAAAATTTTATTTTAAGTGTTTACATTAGATTTATTTTTTATTTATTTATGTGGGCTTCTTAATTCTTATATTTTAAGGGGCTTTTGGTATTTTTAAGAGGTTTTTGCTATTTTCTAGAGGTTTTCAATTTTTTAATTGAGGTACCAATACTTTGCGAAAATCATTAGGACACTGAGACTCATTATTTTCACGGGTGATAAAAATTAACTTGTTTACATACATCAATGGAGGTTTTGACCTTAAAACTAGACCTGACAAAACAGGTGAGTGGGTCGGGTTAAATGGATATGGGCCCAAAACAGGTTCGAGTTATACGGGACTTGAACCCTACCCTATGTGGATGGGTGACCCACGGGTGCCCATTTTTTCCTCTCAAGTTTTCAATTTTTACAGTTTTACCCCCAAGATTCCTGCAGTTTTAATTTTACAGTTAACCACCAAATTTTTTACATTATTTTTTATATTGCGTCATGTTTCGGCACACCCACACATCATTGACTGGACAGGTCCTTGTTGTATATATAATATTGAAATACTATATTAATTATAATTCTTTATTAATTATAATAGCTTCAAATTCTTTATTATGTAGAATTGGGTTTTGGTTTTTTGTTTAACTAAAAAGGAGTTTAATAATAACAGGAACCACACCATAACAGTAAACATGTGAACTTTGTTTCCAATCATTCATCTTCATCTGCACCTTCCTTCAACAATACATTATAAAATACAAAATACATACACAACTTGATCTCAAACTATGACACATCCTAATTCTGCCCTCCTTTTTATAAAATAAAAATATCTTCTAGTGGGTCATTGACTCATTAACAAAGTCATGTCTCAACAAACGTGTTCAACTTGGATATTATACCAATAGTCCAATACTTATACTAGAGCAAAAGGAAAACTAAAGAAGTAAAACCAAATAGAACAGCCCTAGAGCAAGCTGAAGACCAGCACTAGAGAAGTTGACGAACAAGCTCTGCTTTCTACCAAGAATTTGAAACCATAAAACAAATAGAATTTTACAAGGCAAAAACTTCGGTAAAATAATAAAACACCACATATATTTCAAGATATTCAAGAGTGCGTTGGTTTATATTTTGGATAGGATTTTGGGGATAGTATGGGGTTATGGATAGGGGAGTATTACGAGGTAAATTTTAAAAATTTGTAAAAAAACCTAGGTTTATTAATTTAATTAAAGACCCTAACAGAAAATGATAAAAAACACCCCCCCCACCTGTAGTGCCAGATTCCGGCCACCACCGCTGGAATCTGGCCGAAATTTTTTTTTACGGCACAGACCGATCGGATCTGTGCTGTAACACGTCGTTATGGCCTTTTCCAGCCAGATCCATGGTGGATCTGGCCGGAAAAGGCCAGATCTACGGTCTGTTATGGACGTCGATGGCCGGAAAGGCCAAATGACGGCCATTTCTTTGGTCTTCGCTGAAGGCCAGATCTGGCCTTTTCTGGCTAGATCCTGTGTGATCTAGCCGGAAAAGGCCACTTGGTGAACTTCCAGCCATTTCTGGTCGGAAGTTAGGCCGTGTACCGATTCCGGCTATCACCGACGGTGGTTGCCAGAATCTGACAAGTTGGGTTGATGGGGGTGTTTTTATTAATTTTTAAACTTTTTTTCAGGGGGTATTTAGTGAAATTAATAACCTTATGGGGTCTAAAAGTAATTAAAAAAATAAGATAATATTTCTGGAATAATGTGCCAAACATTATTTGGAGAATAGGATCCAGAATATGGATAAAAATACTAAGCCAAACATAGTGCAAGTTGCCCACCAACCGTTTGTTGTTTTGTTGCTATGGAACTCATAATGTCTGTCTAATCCATTCATGTTATAGTTGTTATCATCATACCGGTATACCACTACACTAAGCAAAAAAGCAATCCCAAAAATCATCAAAGAAGGAAACAAAACGAGTCAACTAGTAATCAATCATCAAAACACCCCAAAAATCATCAAAGTAAACCAACCTCCATAAAGGGAAACAAGTATAATCAGCAAAAGACTAAAGAGGGAAACAAGAATAATCAGCAAAAGACCAAAGAGGGAAACATTTCTCAGGTAGTGTTAGAGAGGAGATGTCGATGGCAAAGGTGACGATGTGAGAGAGGGGAGTTGCGTCTGTGTGGGAGGGAGGATGGCCGGTAACAGTGTGACGATGTGAGAGAGGAGATGGCGACAATGATGATGACGAGGTGAGAGAGGAGATGGCGACCGCGACGATGATGATGTGAGAAAGGAGATGGTGACGATGACGATTTGAGAGAGGAGATGGACGGTGACGGTGACGGTGACGATGTGAGAGAGGAGAGTTGCGTCTGTGTTAGAGCCTGTGAGGGAGGAGAGTCGAGATGAGTGTGAGTCTTTTAGGATTAGGGATTTCAATTTTCAAACTTTAATTTAGCTTTTTTTTAATATATAAATAATAAATGGGCATCCGTGGGTCTACTCGTCTAACTTACATGAAATACGGGTCGAGCCGGATACAAGTCTAGAAAAGCAGGTCCAAAACACTAAACCCGTACCCTATATTTTTTATCTGGATATGGGTCGACCCGTAGGTCTGAACCCATTTCACCAGGTCTATTTAAAACATACAGGTCTCTCGTAGGTCAAAATTCTTTATAAAATATGAATTCAAAACCGCATCTCTTTGAGAACCTAGCTATATAATCTTTACACATAACTTTTTCTTTTATGTTGGTGACTCGTATCAACATTGCAATTATAACTCCGACAAATCCCTTTGAAGTTGGGCTTCCTTAATGGCAACTAGCTCCCAACCCCCACGAACATTATTAATTGAACCCATTAATTATATATATATATACAAATATTTATAATAATCATGAGAATTGCAATATTAAATTTTGAAGTAATTGTAATAAATATATATAGTTTGACCTACCTACCTACATGGCAGGGGGGAATATCTTAACTATATGTACCCATATATATGGATGAAGTAGAATTTATTTTGGTTGGTAAGATTTGTGTTTTATTAATTTAATTTAGCCCATGCTTTTAATTGGCAAAAATGGCATCCTAATTTAATTTATCATTGCTGGACTGAATTGATATTTTATGGATGAATCTGAAAAGGGTTAGTTAAAAGTGAATTGGGGCTTAAACTTGGCCCAATAAAACTTGACATGAAACAAGTTGGTNTGTGTAATTGCTTAAAATTTTAAATGCTTATAAGCTAAAATCATTTGTTGTTTATAAGCTAATTTTCATAAGCTCAGACAAAAGTTAAATGTGGCTTATAAGTACATTTTATTATAAAATGACTAAAAATGGTATTACATTAAACAATAGTATACTATAGAATTTTAAAATTAAACAAAGATAATGTGGTAATATATTTGGTCAAACTAGCTTATAAACAGAGTGCTTATAAAAAAAAAAAAAAAAAAAAAAATTACCTCCCCCAACTTATTTTTTTTTTTGCTTATAAGCTCAATTCAACTTAATTTTAGAGCTTATAAGCTAGTTAAACCAGCTTATAAGCTTAGACAAACACCCCCTTAATTAATTAAGAATATTGATTTTCTATGCTAATTAGTAAAAGTGAAAAATATTATATTATGCAAAACATTATAAAATTAGTAGATTATTGAATAACGGTGATGAGATATTGATGATATTATAAATAAATAAATAACAGGGTGCCCATAACTAGAACCTATAACAACAGTTTCAGTTCCGGTTCTGGGTATCCTGTAAAATTCAATTACCCCCAAAAGTTTTTTAAATGGCAAAAAAACCTTTAAAAACTTACAAATGCCCCTTGGCACTTGTTAACAAAAATAAAATTACAAATTACAAACTCTATTGCTTTGTAAAAGTAGATTCTCAAAAGTCAAACTAACTTACTTTAAATGTTATGAAATATAAATATAAATGTATTCACATTATTTTTTCTGCAAAAGTTTTTATTAACCCCCTACTCTTTAATTTATTTTATATTAGTCTCGGTTCTCGGTTCCGATTCCCAACTATAGAAACCGAAATCGAAACCGCATAGTGATGGTTCCAAAAATTTAGAACCAGAACCTACCAATTGACGGTCGGTTCCGGGTAGGAACCAGAACCAAACCTCGGGTACCCACCAGTTCCAGTTCCAATCGGTTCTTTTGAACACCCCTATTAATTAGTAAAAATGAAAAATATTATATTATGCAAAACATTATAAATTTAGTAGATTATTGAATAATAATGATGGGATATTGATGATATTATAAATAAATAAATAAACAAATATTAAGGTTATTTAATTTTAATATTACTCTTAACTTTGTAGGTGGAACTAACTATTTTTTCTTTTTTGACTTTTTGGCTAATTAAAAAATAATATGAAATTTATAAAGTCAAATGTTTAAGGGTATTTTTATATTTTTAGTAAAATATTAATGAAAAACATAACAGAATTTAACGAAAGGCAGGGAAGTGTCATTTTGAAACTTGAAGGGTGGAAAAGGTCGTTTTGCCAAACCTTGGGTGGGAAAATGTCGTTCTCCCCTTTCCCCAGTTTGGCAGCAGCAAACCAAGCAATGGGAAGATGGAATGACCCATACTGAAACTTTAATTAATAAAATTTCTAGGCATTAATTTTCATAATTATATGCACAAGACACTCACCATTAAATTTCTTTCCCTATATAAACCCCCCCACTCAATTCATCTCTTCACTCACTAGACTCAACTCATTTCCAAGAAACAACGAACTGCATATTTTTTATTTCTAAAATGGCAGCCAATGGAAATGCAAATGGAAATGGTTACTCTGACGACCCAGAGAAGCAGAAGCTGCTGTTGGATGAGCATGAAGAGAAGCATTTCATGTCCAGTGAGGTTGTTCGCGACATTATCATCGGTGTCTCCGACGGCCTCACCGTCCCTTTTGCCCTCGCCGCCGGCCTGTCCGGCGCTGACGTCACTTCCTCTATCATTCTCATTGCTGGCATAGCTGAAGTCGCTGCTGGAGCCATCTCTATGGGCCTCGGCGGGTACGGAACTTCTCATTTACTTATAAATTTAGGACGCTTGCATATGAGAATTTTCTGTTTAACAATGTGAAAATCGATATTGATTTGCAGGTATCTAGCCGCGAAAAGTGAAGCTGATCATTACTTGAGGGAGCTCAAGAGGGAACAAGAAGAGATCATCAATGTCCCTGACATAGGTAATTAGTTTTGAAATTTAAATCTATATGGTACTTAAAAGATCTTNTTTTGTAAATTTGGACCTAACACTTTATGATTCAATTTTCCATATTCTTGTCATAAGATATGATATAATTGGTCATCATTATTACATGAGTAGCCCCACTATCCCACTTTTATAAAGTTGGAATAATAAGAAGAATATAATTCTCTCTTTTTTTTCTCTTTTGAACAAAAAAGATGATTAGTGTTATAATTAATAAATTAATAATGCATTTAAACCATGCATGATTTATTATTAATTAATTATGGATCAATTTTGGTTACGACTTTGTTGAATCGATCTTTCACTACATAATTCAATTGCATAAAGGAATTCGATTTGTCTTCCAAAAGTATGAAAAGTAGATCAAGTTGAATCTCTATATATTCACTATAGAAAACGTTAGTCAATCAATGTTCCCCCTTATAATGAATTTAGCAAGTTTATGAATGTGACCGATTAATGAGGTTGCATACTTCTATAATTCCATAAAATTAAATTATCCTAAAGAAATAGTTTTAAATGGGTTATTTGATTATTCTTATCAGGAGAGCATTTTTATATTGCACGTACACAATTAAAAATATTTTAAGTGCTTAATTAATGAAGCAATGAATATAATCATATTTACCTACTAATTTATAATTATGTTTCTAGAATCAAGATAATTAAAAATTAAAGCTTTATATAACTTTCTTAATTTCTAATTATGAGGGTGCATGCACTTTCCAAAAGTTCTATTTGAAAATCTACAAGTCTTTTTTAATTAATTTATTGCATATAGTGGGTTCCCTTAGCTTACATAGTTTTCTTAATTTCTAAATTAATAAGTAAGTGGGTTCCCTTAGCTTACATAGTTTTCTTAATTTCTAAATTAATACGTAATCTCTTTTAGATGTCAAATAAATTTTATAAATTTAATCAAATTTTATAAATTTAATCAAATTTTTTTTTTTATAAATCCAATAATTGTCGCTCCTACGACTTAAACACAAGACTTCTAAGTATGACTAACCCTATAGTTGTTTGTTTAACATAACATTCCCTATAAAAGTGTATAACATGTATATATGTACTAATTAGATAAATGTACATGCACTTCAATATCTCAAGATTTTTCATTCATTTATCATCCATAAAGCATTTACTAAAATAATAAAAAAAAAAATTAGGGGGATGAACACATGTACCTAAGTCCAATCCCATCACGTCATTTTAAAGTACGAAATATGTACACTCGCAATTAGATGAATATATATACACATTTATCATATGTATGAAAGACATTCATTCATTTATCATATATCAATTACATCATGTTATACATATCCAATAAAATAATTTTTTTTTTAATAAAACAAAAATATAACATACCACATTAATATACGCACAATATTTATACAGACTTCTCTCTTAAAAGAAGAAATATTGGATAAGCAATTACATTACTTATTGCCTTTGTCTTATTATGAACAGAAGAGTCCTGAATGAAAAGAATATAAGTGTTGAGAGAACCCTAGGGGGAAGAAGAGAAGAACATAAGAAAGCAAAACTCGTACATTCTAATATACAAGAACAAGATATCATTGTGTTGTCAAAATCAACCTTTAAAGTTAAGTGAATAAAGGATGCAGGGAGCCAGGTCGCGCGTGGTTCAAANTATAGTATAAAATTTAATCAATTTTTATATTAAAAATTATAAAATTTTATTTTAAGTGTTTAGATTTATTTTTTATTTATTTATAGGGGGCTTCTTAATAGTCTTAATATTTTAAGGGGCTTTTTGGTATTTTTAAGAGGTTTTTGCTATTTTCTAGAGGTTTTCAATTTTTTAATTGAGGTACTGTTGTAATTAAAGAGACCAAATGAAAATGTAATAGCAAACCAAACATCCAACATAACAGATAAATCACAAGAATAAACAGATAATAAATTCGAAAAATAAAAGACACAATGATTTATAGTGGTTCGGTAATCTTACAGATTACCTACATCCACTCTCTAGGGCAATAAGCAGATTTTACTATGAGAATAGAGAACCTTACAGAGATTTATGCTCACCCTTTATACAGTGCACAAAACCCCTCTGTAAAACCCAGATCTCCTCACCACCACCGTTTGATTCCATCAACGTTCTTCAGATTTCCAGCACATCCAAAGAATCGTAACAAACTTTCTCTCTTTGTTAACCAAGAGAGAAAGGTCAAGAGAAACAGAATGAGCAAAACCTAATTTGGATTAGGTTTATTGAAGACTGGATATGATAGAATTGCCCCTTAATCTTTAGCAGTATAACTTTGACTACCCAAGTTCTATTTTGACTATACACGTGGGCATAGGTGAATTGCCACATCACAACAGATCTCCACCTTGCCACTTGATCATTGCTCTTCCTTACTGCCTTGAAACTTCTTCCAATTTTCTTCAATGTGCAGAAGGCTCTTAAAGAGCCTTAACTTGTCCAAAACAATAGACTTGGTGAACATGTCTACTAGGTTTTTCTCCCAAGAACTTTCTCCACCTTAATGGCTTTATCTTCAATCAGATTTCTTATAAAATGCAACCTAACATCAATGTGTTTCGATCTCTCATGAAACACTTGATTTTTACACAGAAAAATTGCACTTTGGCTGTCACTCTTGATTAGAACCTGCTGATGGTTTAAACCCATTTCATCAAGCATTCCCTTAAGCCACATTGCTTCTTTTACGGCCTCTGTAATGGCAACGTATTCTGTTTCCATAGTTGACAAGGTAACTATTGCCTGTAGGTTAGCCTTCCAAGAAACCAGATTATTCCAAAAAGAGAAACAGAAACAGAAACCAGTCATGGATTTCCTATTGTCTACATTTCCTGCATAATCAGCATCCACATATCCTTCAATGATAGTATCCTGATTTTGCCCCTTGCTGTAAACAATACCAGTAGTCAGTGTAACCCTCACATACCTAAGTACCCATTTTACAGCTTCCCAATGACTCATCCCAGGATTACTTATAAACCTACTTACAAAACTAACTGCAAAAGCTAAATCTGGTCTGGTACAAACCATCAAATACATCAAGCTCCCTATTGCATTTGCATACGGGATGCAAGCCATTTTCTTCCTTTCTTCTTCTGTTTCTGGGCATTGTACTGAACTGAGTTTAAAGTGTTGTCCTAAGGGTGTTTTGACAGGTTTGGAATTACTCATGTTAAATTTCCTTATGACTTTTCCAGCATATTCTTTCTGTGACAACATCAGTTTTCTATTTTTTCTATCCCTTTCAATATTCATTCCTAGGATCTACTTAGCTTGCCCTAAGTCTTTCATTTCAAATTGTCTACTCATCTCTCTCTTGAATCTAGCAATTTCAAAAAGATCTTTACAAGTTAAAAGCATATCATCCACATATAGAGCCAAATAAATGTAGCACTTATCATACAAACACTTAAAATAAAAGCAACCATCAAAGCTACTTCGAATAAACCCAGCATTCACCATAAAACAGTCAAATTTTCTATACCACTACCTAGGTGACTACTTCAATCCATACAGTAATTTTTTCAACAAACAAACTTGGTTTGTAGACCCATTTTCAAACAACTCAGGCTGCTCCATCAGAATTCTTTCTTCTAAATCACCATTCAAGAAAACAGTTTTGATGTCTAATTGCTCCAATGCTAAATCAAACCGAGCTACTAAGGCTAGGAGAATTCTAATAGTGGTATGTCTCACAACTGGTGAGAAAATTTCATTATAATCAACTCCTTCAACCTGTGTGAACCAACCTAGCTTTGAACCTAGGTGTTTCTACCCCTGGTATACCCTCTTTCTTTTTGAAAACCCATTTACACTTAACCACCCGACTGGCTTCAGGTTTGTTAACAAGAATCCATGTCTGATTTTTTATTAGAGACTCATACTCTTCCTGCATGGCAAGTTTCCATTCCCTAGAATCTTTACTAATCATGGCTTCCTTAACAGTTCTAGGTTCATCATCAAAATCTTTAGCAACTTGAAGAACAAATGCTACCATGTCAGCATGTGAGTACCTCCTAGTAGTCTAATTTCCTTTCTTTCTCTATCTCTAGCTAGTTGATAATTTTGCAAGTCATGTCCATCATCATCATCATAATCATTATCACCTAAGCTAAGTTCATCCTCCTGGGTATGGGAATCTGAAACAGAGTCTGAAACAGGATTGTTCAGACTTGGAATATCTCCACCTAGATCCAGATTAAACACCTTTGTCCTATCTGCATTGTCACTCTCTTCCTGACTCAAACCACCCAACTCATCTTCATTAAACCTCACATCTCTACTAATAATACACTTTTTCCCTCCAACATTTGTAACCCTTAATGCCATCAGGATATCCTAAGAAAATACACCTAATAGCCATTGGTTGTAACTTATCTGTTTTTTCATGAACAAAAACAGTGCAGCCAAAAATCCTAAGGTTACTATAGTTTGCAGGATACCCAGACCATTTTTCCATGGGTGTTTTTAAACTAATAGCTGAGGAAGGTATTCTATTTATTAGGTAAACAGCTGTGTGGGCAGCCTCTGCCCCAAACCTGGTGGGTAACTTAGAACAGGATAATAAGCTTCTAACCTTTTCTAGAATAGTCCTAATCATCCTTTCTGCTAAACCATTTTGCTGAGGTGTGTGTTTTACTGTTCTATGCCTCAGAATTCCACTTTCCCTACACAGATTATCAAACTCTTCATTTATAAATTCTAACCCATTATCAGTTCTAAGTTTCCTAATTTTCTTCCCAGTTTGGTTTTCTATCATGACCTTCCAATCTCTGAATTTCCTGAAGGCCTCTCCCTTGGTTTTCAAGAAATAAATCCAGACCCTCCTAGAATAATCATTTATGATGCTAATGAAATACTACAACCTCCCAAAGATGGATATTTAGTTGGTCCCACACATATGAATGGATATAATCTAAAATAGCCTTAGAACAGCGATTTCCCACACTAAATCTGATTATGTTCATCTTCCCATAAATGCAGTGATCACAGAAAACCAGCTTCTCTACTTTATCTCCTCCTAGAACCTTTTGCTTACCTAGCTCAACTAATCTTTTTTCACTAATATGCCCTAACCTCCTATGCTATAAAGTTGTCCTATTAGACTTCTGAGATAAGGATACTGCTGCTATTCCAGTGATGGTTGAACCATTTAGAGTATACAACCCATTCCTCATCTCACCTTTCATTATAACTAAGGACCCTTTAGTTACTTTAAGGACTCCACCTTGAGCTTTATAGCTATAGCCAATTGAGTCTAGACTTCCTAAAGAAACTAAGTTTCTTTTTAGCTCTGGTATGTATTTAACATCTGTGAGCCATTTGGAACTTCCATTATGCAAATTCAGCCTTACATCTCCTATTCCTAAGACTCTACAAACTGCATTATTTCCCATCAACACCTTTCTAGACTTTAGTTTCTTAAAGTTTGATAGAAAACTCCTATTTGGAGTCATGTGGAAAGAACAGCTAGAATCAAGTACCCATTCAACATCAGTTTCATTTTCAGAAACTACTAACACATCAGAACTCTCATAACCATCAGAAGCTATATCTAACTCTCACTAGCTAGCATCCTTTTCCCCTGACTTTTTGTTCCTATCAAGATAGCCCCTCTTAAAATGACCTTCCTTATGACAGTGAAAACACTTTCTAATGAATTTGGACTTAGATTTTGATCTACCCCTGAAATTTCCCTTCTTGTGGCCTTTCTTTTCAGGCCTTCCTCTCACATAAAACCCCTCACTATTTAGTTTACCTTCCTTTTTAAATTCAGCATCCTTAGCAGTAATTGCTACCACTACTTCATCTAGTTTAAGAGTTTGTCTGCCATACTTAAGGGTGTCCACAAAATTTGAAAAGATTTTAGGAAGGGAATTAATAAGAATCACTGTTTGATCTTCATCCTTAACCTTAACACTAAGCCCTTCTAGATCATGTACAAGTTTCATAAAGTCATTCATATTTTCTCATAATATTTTGTTTTCATCCATTTTAAAACTGAACAATTTCTGTTTTAAAACTAACCTATTAGGAGAAGACTTTGACAGGTATAGAGAGTCTAGTTTTTCTCAAATTTCAACTGGTGTGGTCATTTTCTTAACTTCTCTTAAGACCTTATCCCCTAAACCTAGGATTAAAGTACTGTAGGCTTTAGCTAACATGTCTTTCTTCTCCTTCTCAGATAGGGAGTCTAGTAAACTACCCTCACCCTCTAAAGTATCAGACAATCCATCCTTAACTAAGATAGCCCTCATTTTCATCTTCCACAATCCATAATCATTATCCCCTGTGAATTTCTCCACCTCAAACTTAGACATTTTCTAGGTTCCTACCCTTCACAGATGCCCAGAGTCAAAAGCCCCAATTTACCCGAGACTAAACAGAAACCCTAAAATTGCAGCTGTAAACAGAAAACCAGATCTAAGCCTAGATGCTTCAGATTCACAAAAGATCTCTTAACCTAGAAAAACCCTAGGTGTCAGAATGAGAACCTAGCTCTGATACCACTTGTTGTAATTAAAGAGACCAAACGAAAATCCAATAGCAAACCAAACATCCAACACATCAGATAAATCACAAGAATAAACAGATAATAAATTGGAAAAATAAAAGACACAATGATTTATAGTGATTCGATAATCTTACAGATTACCTACATCCGCTCTCTAGGGCAATAAGCAGATTTTACAATGAGAGAACCTTACAGAGATTTACGCTCACCCTTTACACAGTGTACAAAACCCCCTTGTAAAACCCAGATCTCCTCACCACCACCGTTTGATTCCATCAACGCTCTTCAAATTTCCAGCACATCCAGAGAATCGTAACAAACTTTCTCTCTCTGTTAACCAAGAGAGAAAGGTCGAGAGAAACATAATGAGCAAAACCTAATTTGGAATAGGTTTATTGAAGACTGGATATGACAGAATTGTCCCTTAGTCTTTAGCAATATAACTTTGACTACCCAAGTTCTATTTTGACTATACACGTGGGCATAGGTCAATTGCCACATCACAACAAGTACCAATACTTTTCGAAAATCATTAGGACACTTGAGACTCATTATTTTCACAGGGGTGAATAAAATTAACTTGTTTACATTACATCAAATGGAGATTTTGACCTTAAAACTACACCTGGCAAAACGGGTGAGTGGGCCAAATTAAACGGGTACAGGCGCAAAACAGGTCGAGTTATACGATTTTGGACCCGAACCCTACCCTATGTGGGTACGAGTGAAGCTGCGGGTGCCCATTTTTTCTCTCTCAAGTTTTTAATTTTTGCAGTTATACCCCCAAAATTCCTGCAATTTTCAATTTTTACAGTTAACCACCTAATTTTTTGCATTATTTTTTATATGCTGTCATGTTTCTGGCAACACCCAACACATCATTTGACTGGACAGGTCCTTGTTGTATATATAATATTGAAATACTATATTNATGATTTCATTGTTGTAGGTACCAAAAACTGGAAAAGGCAAGAAGAAGGCCCTCCCGGTTAACAAGGACAGATTCATCAGTAAGATGTTTCTCAGAGGAGATTCTGTGATTATTGTTCTTAGGAATCCGAAGTAGTAGATTTTAATTTGTGATGATCTGTACCAACACTATGAACACCATCCCACCAAACAGTAGGTTCGTTCTAAATGCATTTCGTATGTTATATATACTTTTGTGATGCCATTCCTTCATACAAAGATCGGTGGGAGTATTTAACTGTTCCCAATTTAGAGCAACTTCACCTAGAACTTGTATGTGTTGTAAATTTAGTGGATCATATTTGATGAAGTAGATAAGAGTTGAATTATAGGTCTTATCACCTCTTCATTTTAAACATTGAATGATATTTTGGCTTCTAGCTTTTAAGTATGAATCGAATTGTTTGCTTCTCTTGCTGCGCCTACCACCACTATCGAACTTTAGGATTTATGATAATATATCTGTGTGTCCTAGTCCCAATGGTTTGCAGAAATGCATATTTCTCATTTTATTTGGTATGTTCCTTGTTTATCTATGATGGCTATATTCTTGACCCAAATGATCTTCGTTTTATATCCAAATAATAATCTACATTTTAGATGAATTGAACATCTTCTCTTTATATCCGCTCTGCCTCAATCATATATGTGATTTTATTGCAACCTTCAGCCTAAAAATGAAATGGCTTTTTGATTTTTCTGTCAAAACATGTGTTGATTATTGTTCAAGTAAATAAATATCTCTAATGTTTACCTCAATTAAATTAGCTATAGAAAAGGATTTAAAAAACCCAGTTGGGCCTGGAAAATCAGGCCTGGGTTTAGGCAGGAAAGCCCTGGCTGGGGTATGTATATATATTATTTTTTGAGCAGTTGGATTAAAGTATCTATGATTGTGATTGAATCAAAATTATGTTATTTTTTAAGTGTATTAAATGTACAAGTTGTGTTAAATCTCAATCATTTAAAGTATTACATCTAATGTTCTTTGTTATGCCTAAAAAATCATGCTCATGTCAGCCTAATAAATGTCTTTCTGTACTAGCTCCCAAGCCCATATCTCCTCAAAGATATTCTTACCAACCCTATCTCCTTTCAAGAAATGAATGGATGAGAGCTTTCCATGTGTCAAGGTAACTTGCAAAACACTCATTATATTGAGTGCAAGGGTGTATAAATTGGCACTCCTCTTTCCGAAAAGGGGGGCTGGACATATGAGAGTTAACCATACATAAGAGCTCAATTCTTTCTCTCTGTAAACACTGTATTTCTTCATCTTTGTATGCCTTCTGGGCAATATCATAGAAATAGTTAGAGATCAATAAAATAACAGTGGATGTAGGAGTCGTTTGTTGAGCATCCGAACAATAGAGGTTTTCACAGTGGTTTGCATGCTCAATTGCAACAAGGACATGCTGCAACATGAAAAACAGGGAATTAACACAATTGGGTGGGTGAGTGTTGTGTTCAAACTACAAATATAACTTACATCTTCTTCCATTGGTCGGCCACATAATAAGAACAAGAAAAACAGAAGAAAGTCATGTCAGTAAATCAACAGCAATGAAATACTCATGAATTTAACAATGATAACTTGGCCAGAAAGGGGCAAATAAGTACCTCGTGTTGATAAAAGCAGAGAGTTCTGGTCTTCAAACAAATCCTAGTTGTAGACCTGGCAGAAAATAACACAACAAAACTACAAATTAAAAGCTGAAATTTGCTAGTATCAGGATTGAATATAGTAAAGCAGTGGGAACACATTAACTACCATAGCAAACATTCACAAATTAGATTAATAGTACATTCACCTCACTATTAGTTATGAAGATCAATTCTGAAATGGAAATGTGAAAAAAAGCCCATAATACTTATAATGTACTCATGCGTAAAGTTAACTTATTAAAGTTATCTTTCACACACAAAATTACAATGGAGTCAATATTAAACAACTCAACAGTATCTTTTAACACCATGAAAACATNGGCCCAAGCCATGTTAATTCTATTTAACATGAGGTATAAACCGGCCCAAATCAAGCGGGCACAAGCCTCTCAAACCTAGCCCATTTCCTAGGTCCACGGACGAACCCAGAGCCCACAGTCCTGTCATAGTACTTTCCTACTCCCAGTCAACCTCCTATTCAAAGACGTCTTCCTATTCCTGATCACTTTCCTACTTAGCGAATTCTCTTAAACAGAGTTATCTTCCTATTTGGACACGGGTAAGACGACTCACCACGACCCTATTTCTTCTAGGGTTTACATCGGAGTCATAGGAGGACTCCTGTTCCCACCAGGATTGGGAGACCAGACGACCACTATATAAGCAGAGGCCTGCCCTCTCACAAAGGACATCGACATTACACCTTCACACCCGAGACTCTTTACTCGGGAGTTTCACTGATTCGCTGTAGTCACAGTCCCCGACTAGACTTCCGGTAATCTCTTATTCCTCAGCCCTCACTATATTAAGCCTTTCAGCCTTGCTGACTTGAGCGTCGGAGTGCCTACGGCTAACACCACCCTGGTGTTTCCCGTTCGCTTCACGCGTGTGTTTCTCTACGTGTGCAGATACAGCAGATCGCTAGTGGCCTCAACCTCAGGGGATCAGACCCTCCTTTCCGTACAGGTAGATTTTTACGTCTACATATACTATGGGGTTTCCAATATTAATTGGACTTTCCACATCAGAAAATATGTTTAATTTTAATAATTGATGCATGTATTGTCTTTAAATTATAATTTTAACTGTATCCCATTTGTAACTTAAAGTTGGCAAAATTGCAAAAACTTATGAACATGAAATCCTAAATGTCACTGGAACAGATTTTAAATATCAAATATTTAAAGCTCAAAGTTCTGGATATAAAATTACACACCTGAAGTTTGACCAAAAATCAATATGATATTGGAACTAAGGTTTTAAATATTACATATTTAAAGTTTTAGATACTAATTACAAACTTGAAGTTTGTAAAATAGAGATATAAATAGATTTGAAGTTTCATATCATGAATATAAAGTTCAGATTAAATTTGTAGTTTACCTTACGTTAGAACTTGAAGTTCTAAACGCTTTGAATATCAATCCAGAAAAAGATTTAGAACTTGGAAGTTCTAAATACCAACAGTGAACTTGAGTTTTTGTTAACATAAATATTGGATTGATGAACAACATAAATATGTTAATGATAGCCATATATGTTGATGGGTAGAAAGCGAGATTAGCACAAGCACATTTTTATATATAGTTTTGACCAATTGAATAGAAGAATGAAATAATGGGCAATGCATGGAATTGGAATAAAGGACAACTTTTATTTACTCCTTACATTCTCTATACATGTTATTTTCATCCCCCATATCTTTACTTGCTTTTCAATAAGATATCGTAATTTAAATTTCTGAAACATGGATTTAGAACTAGAAGTTTCTAAATACAAAATGTAAACCTAAAATTCACAATATAATAGACACGTAAGATGTCAAAACGCATTATTATATCATGCATCCAAAAGATGCGAATTTTGGAAAGGAAATCAATTATCCCTACAAGATAAGATAATGTTCTATTTTCTTTCTACTACTTGAATTAAATTCTGAAAGCTAAATTTCTTAGGATATAGGACATATTAATCCTATTAAAAAGACTGAAATGACCATTGAAAGGAGATGTTCTCCTTGAAGCTTAGGAAAAGTCAATTATTTGACATTACAATACAATTATGTAGTATAAATTTGTAATGTTACCTCATGAGTAGACAGTAAAATCTACCTGGAAGTCATTTGGAATTGATTGTGTGAGGAATGTGTTAGTAAACGGTCCCGTATACGCAGCGGAAACAAAACAAATATAATATAGAGATCGTTTACATGAGTCAAAATCAAAGGTATAATTTTACAATTCATATTAAATAAAATCTGCAGAAAAATAAATCTGAGTTTAAAGAAAACAAACGCACGTTGGAGGCTCCTCCAAATTTGTCGACGAATGTTTTGCTACCGATCCAAGTGTAGGATCGAACCTGCGTAGTCCACACGAAGACAATCTCAAAAAGAACCAAATAGGGATTTGCTAGATCCTCTTTGGCTTCAAGATTAAGAAGAAAGCAAATCAATTGAATTGATTTTAGGCAAAAGATGTTTCTGCCGTGGGAGTGTTTTGGAGTGGCTGCTGTGTGTTTTAATTTCAAGAAGAAATCAATTAAAAAAAAAAAAAAACAATAAACACACACTTTTTCCTTTTATAGTTAATCAAGTTGCCCTAATCCCATATGGAATAGGCTTGGGCTCCAACCCAAACACCCCATGTTCCCAAACACTCCCAAATTAGATATTTTATTTATTTCCTCATTATCTCAATTAAACTCAATTAATATATATTTAATCTATATATTAACATTTAACAATAATGATGATTTAATTAAATATATGCGAACACATATTTAAACGTAATTTCACTTATTTAATTTTTCTAATAAATTAAATAAAGGCTACGACCTCAGCAAATTTAATTGCACTGTGAAATTACCAAAATACCCTTTCGCCTAAAAAGACGAAAACGCCCTTCTTTCTTCTTGGATCTTAAATTATCTTCTATGTGTGTGACCCATAGGCTCCTTATCATGTCGGCAGTGTATAGTATCGCGATTAACACCAATTAATCGTCTCACTAATACACAGACCAAGATTGGCCCCTAGCAAGGCATCATGGCCACCTGATAGATTCGGATTCAGCAAAGTAGCTACCTGTCAACGATATGGTTACCGTGCAATTCGATCCTTTCATCATACATTATCTCGATGAGACGAAGGCATAGAAATATTGTCAACCTTCGGTTACTCTCGATATTGTGTATTCAGTTTTTGGACCAATGACCCGTATTATAAACTGGATAGAGCAACAACTCAATCCCACTGTAACCACAGTTTTAATGTCATTGCCATATACTGAATTGCGCCGTGAGATAACTTCTCCTGTACCCGGGAGTGATGAATCCTCTGTCAATCCACCATTGTCTTGATACACTCCTTGATGCAGCCAATCACCATCGTATTGACAGCTCTGAAAAGACTGCGTTAGGCTAGTGTCAAACCACACCAATCGGTGCACAAGGCGCTCTGGTGATCTCAAGTCTAAGGATTATATGTACCACCATTCATTAGAGGATTTGTTCCATAGACACTGGGGTTACCATCCATATGGAATCCTCTGGTGGGTGAGTCTAGTGAACTTGCTGCGGTGTAATCGCCTATAGCAAGCACCCATGTGTTGCATCAGGTTGTCACCAAACAACCTTGACAAGTGAGATTAGTCATTGTCTTTCGACAGGGTCGTTCAACACTATAATAGCCTTACCGTATTATCTATGCCCTTACTTTAAAATAATACTGGGGCTGCGGACGTTTCTATAATAGCCACTATATGTGCTCATAGGGTTCTCACTATTAAGATTTGAAACACTTGATACCCTCGTCACGGTTCTACCATTCTAAGGACATATATCAATACATATTGTAATAATAATGATTTACGCGATATGGTATAAAATGTCTTTTATTGATTAATGAAAATTATTACAAAGAGTCAATTCCATAATAATTGATTGGCTCTAGGGCACCTACTCCAATAGAATGAGCTACTGATAACTTCTTGGACCTGCAGAGAGACACAGAAAGTGAACGTGAAGCACCTAGGGACACTGGTGTGGTGTCGGCTATAGGCACTCCAATGCTCAAGTCAGCAAAGTTGTGAGGGGAAAAAAACGTAAAAGGTAAAAGGGATGGTTTACTGTGTTTGCGGAGTTAAGGCGCAATTATTGTCGTAGAATGTTTAGAGCTTGGCTTTAGGACTATGGACGATGGGGGAATAATGTGTATATCGAGTATCAATTGAAAACTAGTTTTTTGGATTGAATCGGTGGAAACTAAATCATGGATTTTGAATGAATTTCCAAGAGGACTGTCCTTTATTTTTATAGGGAGCCAAGGAAGGCTTAGTCCTTATAGAATTCAGAGTATTAGTTTCATGAACTAGGAATTCTCAAAACAGGAAGAATCCATGCAGGACTTGTAATTCCAAGATATTAGAATTCTAGTAGGACTTGGAGTCCTTAGGAGTTAGAATCTGTATGGGACTTTGGAAGTCGTTGTCTAGCAAAATTCGCATAAGACTCGAAGTCTTTTCCTGTGTTAAACTCTCATGAGATTTCGAATCCATGGAATGTTAGGATTCATGTGGGACATGAGCACTGAATAGCGAGCGCGACCTTTGTTGAGAAGTTCGAATCATAGTTGAGCCCAATTTGTAGAGTGATCTAACTCGTAGAGCAGCCCATATCGTAAAGTGATGTGACTCGTAGAGTAACTAGTTTGTGGCGTGGTCAAACTCATAGAGTGAACCAGCATATTGATTGGACCAGCTCGTGGAGTAAATCTTCCACACGATAGGATCTGTCAAGCGACCAACCGGAGTTAGGTCGTGGCACGGAGCCGTGAGTGTAATACATTAAGCCAATCGGAGTTGGGTTAGCCAATGGAGTTGGGCCAAAGCATTGGGTCATACATTGATAGTTTCCAAAGTTGAATAAAATGATATTGGGCTATCAGTAGTCCAATACAATTTTTTGCCTATACACCTCACAATTGAAATTGTGTGGTTTATGATTGTAACTGAAATATATATTATCTATTCCTGAAGAAGTTGAATGAATATCGAACCTACTCCAAAAGTAGCATATGGATTTCATAGATATACATATATATAGAATTGATGTAATGCCTCTTGACTGTTGAATAAATCAATGAGCTTTCAATAAAAATTATAAATTACTCCCAAGTGGTTATTTCACCATTCCCAAAAGTGAATGTTGACAAATTAATGGTCATATAATTCGTTGAGCCCCTAATGGGTGATATCTTTACTGTACTTTTTTTTTTTTTTCATATTTTGATGATGCAATATTCCCATGTTTAAGGAAATGATAAAATCTCATGAAGTAAGACATGAACTTTCATCGAAAGTGACATAATATTAACAGAATGTCAAACGCATTTATAGATGCATAACGAAATCATATATAAATACACCAACTTAGGTTATTACTCCAGCTAAACAGTATGTTAAAATGGTCACAAATTATTTATTTGTTGCATGATAGAACCCTAGGTCTAATGATATTGTTTCTTGGAAGATGAATAAAGAATAAAACTAACATTGGTGTTACCTGTTAAGGCTTGGACTACAGATAAAACCACATTCTCTATCTTTAGAAATAATGATCCCTAAAAAGATAAGGGCTTAAAAGAGGTCTTGCCTTTCAAGAGGCACAAGTTTCAAAAGAGACAAAAGAGTTGCACATACTACAAAAGTAGCATATGAGAATAGTTCCCTAAAAGTGGCAAATGTAAAAAAAAAAATGGCACATAGAATTGTTGCCCTAAAAGTGGCACATGTGCCAAAAGTGGGATATAGAAATGTTGAAATTTTTATAAATTTTGCATGTACGAGAGAAATGTAAAATTGTGAAAATATGATCATCAATGATATATTTGTAGTAGCTATTGAAATTATGATTGACGATTGATGAGTATAAATAGTGATATGGTTGGCCAAAATGGAAAAAAAACCAATTCAAGAAGATTTGACTTCTTTAGCAAATTGTAAAGTATGTGGACCTATAGTCCAAACACCTAAAAGCTGTTAAGCTTGTGAGATACAAATAAATATTTACAAAGAAAGGAATTGAGAAAATGAAATTGCTAGATATAAGGCCAATATTTTGGCTAAATGTTTTCTTCAGAGACCTGGAATTGATCTTGATAAGATGTATTCACGAGTGATGAATGTGATCACGTTTTGATATTTAATTATTCATTGGTCTCAAAAAGACTTGATATATGTCTCATAGATGTTGTTACCACATACTTGTACAGCATAATAAATACTAATATTTATATGAAACTCCTTGAAGGATTCATATTGCCTAAAGCAAAAATGGCAAATCCAAAAGGCATTGTATGGATTGAAACAATATAGAAGAATGTGGTACAATCACCTTAGTGAATACTTGAGGAGGGATATGTTAATAAATCCCACTATGCCTATGCAAGTTCATAAGGAAATTAATATCTAGTTTTGCCAATTGTGGTAGTATGTGTCAGTGCCATGATTTTAATTGAACTCCTAAAGAACTCACAAAAGTAACTAGATGATTAAAAGAAGAATTAAAAATAAAAGATCTAAAGAAAGCAAAATATAGTCTCAGCCTGTAGATCGAACATTGTTCAAATGGAATGTTGACTCATCAGTCAGATTATATTAAAAAGATCCTAGGAAGTTTTAATATGGATGAGGTTGACCCCTTGAGTACCCCAATAATGGTTCGGACTATTAATCATGAAACATATCTATCTCATCATAAGACGATGATGAAAGGATACTTGGTTTTGAAGTACAATATCTTCATGCAATAGGTGATTTATTATCCTTAGCACAAATATATTAGACCAGATATAGTAATTGCAATCAATGTACTGATGTAGACAGAAAATATTTTTAAATGGCATAGCAAATATTGTGACACTCTAAAGAAAACTTTGGTTGCGACATTTTCTAATCACTTAGAAATCCTAGCACTTCATGATGTTAGTCGAAAACCCATATAGTTATCGACATCAACTTTTGAGAAGTTAGTACATAACATCAGTATGCGATGCCTCAAAAGCAATCAAGTTAATTTTGCTATTATTATGGGGAGTAGTGATTAGGGGAAGCAAAATATTAAAGAGAGCTACTATACTAAACATATGTGCAATGTTCTCTTTCTTCCTTGACCAAGTTTTGTCCCATGGGGCTTCCCTAGTAAGATTTTTAACAAGACAATATTAAGTACATCCAACACCATTGGCGTTTAAGGAGATTTGCTTCATTCCTTGAGTTCTTAAGTTCAAACCTTAGGACCATCTACTATAATAAAATTATGGTTTACTTGGTCTTTTAGGTTTGTAGAATGTTCAATAGACTCTAAAGATTAGTTGAGGTGCGTGCAAGTTAGGTCACCCTGATCACACAAAAAAAAAAAACAATTCATGAAATAATTGTGTTTATTTGCTTAAGTTTTTGTCCCATTGAGATTCTCCTAAGTAAAGTCAAATGTAATTATCTATAATCGGTGAAAATAAAAAAAAGGAGTGTTTTGAATCGTGGAAGTCCACCAAATTGCCAGGTTTTAGGCCTTATAACACATGGCCCAAGGTATATCTCTAATTGATATATGCACTTGGGTCTGACATTACTTGCAATTTATTCACAGCATTATTGATTTTTTATTTGCACAATTTATTTTAACTCATCCAACTCATTTCATGAATAATAATTTTAAAATAAAATATATTTAATTTAGGAATGATTTGATGATGTGGTATATTCTTACCAAATCTAAAATACTCATTAATACATTAATCTCAACTATATATATATATATATAATTTAAATATTCTTAAGGAAAAAAATTTTGACACCCTATTTGTTTACAGGTTTTGACTTTTGAGAACTATCACTATTCTGCTCTGGAACACTTTATTCCAGTGTCAACCTTCAAAAAATTTATGTAAATAATGACAATTAATTTTATGAATATTATATTTGTAAGTTTTTTATATATCAATTGACGTAATAATTAACGAGAATAAATTTTGTAACAATCAGTTTATACACTCAATTAGTACATTCTCTACACGTAAAAACGATGAAAATTCGAGGTATCATACTTATGACAGCATACCCCTAAACAAAATATTTGCAATTCAAGTCAGCCAATTTGGAAAAAGTAACAGATTGACACAAATCATTTTTTTATACAGTATAAATTAGAACAGAATTATAGTCCCAGGCCCAGCTCTTAATATTTTTTCAAACAAATGCCTTCACATACAGTTTAATGTAACAGCATCAGAGAGCAAGTCTCATTAAGATGCTGCAGTCTGAACCTACCCGAAAACGAAGCCCAGATTAATCCTGCAACCAATTTTACGTCTAAAGCTCTTGCAGATTTTGCGCTATATACAACGGATAAAATTTGTTTCCCTTTTGTATTTCATTCACCAGTCTTTGCTGCCCAAAGGTGCCGCATGCAGGAGCCCAGGGAGTGACTGACAAGACGTGTATCGAATGCTTGAAATTTCTATTACATGAGCACATATACTGGAGATCCAAAGTTTTTCCTAGTCCAAAGAAAAAGCTCCATTGCAATACCTGCATAATTCATCGAACAAATTGTTTTGTTTTCTATTTATCTGAAATATCCATATCCAATGAACTCCGAAACATGACCAAGGAGAAAAAAAGGAACACCAAAATAAGCTTTCATGGAAATTAATAGGGAAATAATAATTGTTAAACAAATCAGCACTGATTTGGCCTGTTTGAAGAATACTTTTTCAATTTATTTGTTCTAATTCAAGACTTAAAATAAATTTCAGAATTTCAATAAAATTTGAGGAATCTTCTTATGGTAAAAGAAAGTAAAGGTACTAATAAACAGTTGATAATCCATTGAGTTAACTTGGATAAATTGGATAAAATGTATCAGGGTTGGAGATGTTCTTGACCCAAACTGGTCATTCTTGTCTAACAAGTCTTCTTGTGCATGTGTGCGTGTATTTGTGTGTGTGTTTCGGAGAGTTTTACTCATTCCCAGCTTTCCCGAGCACAAACATATAAATTAAGCCCCTAAAATCTCCTGAATATTACAGGACATCTAACCATCAAGACTAGTTTTTTTCTAAATTATTCACTTCGCAACAACATGAAACAAAGGGAGTACCAACAGAAACAGTAAAAGCAACAACAATCAAAATGATGAATAATCACACTGATGATGTGGACACTGAAGAAGTTCAACACAATATCAAAAGAAAAAAGCACTACCTGTTGCTGAACTTCTCAAAGCACAGAGGCATAAAGAAGTGTTCATTTGCTTCTCAAGCCATATAAAGCTCCTTCCCCCTTGTTACCCGAGCAATAACCCAGGCATTATTTTTTGCTCTGATGCATAGTTCCAAATCTCTCTCAGAGTCTGGATTATCATATTTTGCTCTACTTTTTTCCAATCTACCTCTTCTCTAAGCTTGCTTAATGCAAGTAAAGATTCTGCAACACAATAACACAAAATGCACCAACTTAAAGTTTTATTATCATCAAAAACCACTACTAAAATTAATATAGTTCTCTTAAAGATGCGAGTCCCTTTAATTTATAAATGGCACCTTAGCATCAAAGCATATTCAAATTTCCATGTCAGCCTCAAAACAAGAAAATAATTACATGTGCCTCACATTTATAAGACTATGCATATAAATATAAGCAGGTGGAGCCACAATTTTTCAATTTTTTTCCACTTTAGCCCCTATATAAGCCATCCATTGAGGATGATAAAATAGACTAGACTACAACATATAGTGATCTAATAGACAATCAAAGTGCTCTTATGATGTGGACCTAATTTAAAATTCATTTACTGAACTGTCCTCAATCCCTTCACAATCACATATACACCTAACTAACACGAACACTCAAAAAAAAAAAAAAAAGTTCAGTTTAAGCTGCAGTAAAAGATTGTTAATCATCCAGCCTAAATAATATTGCATGGATACATTCTTCTGTGTTAAACCAGACATTTCACAACACAATTGCAACAGTGTGCTTTACCTTTGTTAGTGTAGTAACCTTTCCTGGTGGAGAAGCCCTTGAGATATTTCTGTCACCATCGGCAAAAGTAAACGATACCCACTGACATGATATGCATTCTGCCACCCCAACCTTTGGATAGTTTCTCTTCAATTTTAATATCTTTAGTGAGGCCTGAAAGATGCAAGAAAGAAGATAAAATTTAGGCACTACCATGTGTGCTTCAAATCTACAATGATACACTCTTCTAATGAAGTAGAATTCCACAAAATCGCAAATAACGACAGCATAAAGCAGAATGACAGATGTAAAAAGAAAATACACAATAGAAGAGTGTCAAGGTCCTAGAGGATAAAAGAAAGCTTCAGGACAATATAGTAGCATTAACTGGATAGAAAATCTTATTAATTTAAAATATCTGATGAACAATAAACGATCTGAACAATGTGGACATGATTTAGAGACCAACCGCACGGACTTTGTAACAAACAAATTTTGAGGGTAATGATTGACAAATGATAGCAAACCAGAAAAAACAACATAAGCAAAGAAGTCAATGGCTAAAAATCATGATAAATCAACAATGAAAATAAGGAACTAACATTATCAAGAACTTGTTGCTTTACTGCAGAAACACCTTGCTCTCCATTTAGAATGGAGGAAACAGGAATGAGAAGGATTATGGTAAGGCTTTTATACTGTAAGGACAGAGATACATTCCTCCGTCTGCCGAAGCCAAACTGTTGGGGTGGCACAAATCAAGCTACCAGCATCCACACCCATATATCAGTGACAAGAAAACCATCCTTTCTTGGACCATTACCATTGGCAAGGGCCGTGGCAAACTATGATTACTATTGTCTCTGCCAGGTGAGGTATTACTTGAATGATAAATTTGTTCTGAAACAGAGGCAGAATGGGGCAAGGTAGACCCTGAAGCAACAAGAGATGAGGCACTTCCTCTCCGTAAATAGGACCAAGAACTTACTCCTGAGGATAGAGCATGTGGAGTTAATCTTGAAACAGCATACTTAAATAAGTTTATGGTGTCATCCTGACAAAGAGATTTGCAATGAGCATTAGCACTTAATACAGAAAATATCCCAGCAATTGATTATTCCAGAGTTCTGTCAGAAATTCAATCCTTAAGGACCTGATCAACTTTAAGGATACTAAACAATGGGCACACACGATAAAATAAACTGACAACTGAATGGGCTTTGGAGATCAAACCATACAGGAGAAAGCGTTGTTGACACCAGCAGGTTGTGAAATAAAATCAAGGAGTAGCACGGTGTGTTCCCAGCAGAAGATTCCAGTACCCTGACAAGCGACTGCAAATACGAAATGTAATCATTAGAATTATTTAAAATAACAGATTCCATTATGTTCTGTTTATCTGCCACAGATATGCATGTTTATCATAATGAGTATGTTTCAATCAAGAATAACAGAAACAATTAAATGCAACAAACTTGAAGCCCCTCATTTGGAAGATTTCGTTAAAGAGGGTAAAAGAGATTGAATCTAAGTACATGGAGTCACAAAAGTAGACTGGGCTAATAAATGCATCTTTTGCATACAGACAAAATGTCTAGAAAAGTATCTATTTACATTCTTTAAATGAAATTAACAATTATTTATAAGATTAACCAACCTTGACAACCATTTTCTAATGCTATCTCTGCTTCTCTCTGAATGAAAGTCAAATGATTAGAGACTGCAATGCTCAATTACTCCCCTAAATTTCAGTTTATTTAAGAAATACCAACACTTCAAAGACTGCAGTAATATAATAAAATCGACAGAAAACTGTGCATTCACTTCTATAATTGCGTAGAATTCCGGGTAAAACTTGCCAAACAATTGAAGAACCAAAACGTCAGCAAACGTGACTTGCATAAACTTATTGTGTAACACAGTAGAGGGGTTATAATAATGAATTTTAGGCCAATTTACACAAATATGATCCAGGATAAAATTAACAGTACAACATTTCTGGTTGGGTGGTTGAGGAAGTGATAAAAGTGCTAAAAATGATAGGGGCAACAATTATTCCAGAAAACATAAGACAAAATTGAAAAAAGCATTGACTTCCATGTGTCAGCCAATATTCAGAAAAGCTTCCAGTAGAACAAAATGATGTGTTCAACCATAGAGATAATTGATTTTGCAGAACAGACTCTAATCTACAAGTACAAATAACCTGAAAGATGAAGAAAACCAAAACACAATAAAACCCCTTTTCCCTATTATTAAAAGTGAATCTAGCAAATTGATACCTTGAAGCTTATTATGGAAACAATATGAAGAACCTTTTTTTTTCCCCATTTTGTATGCACATTGTAACAACAAACCTGAACTTCAATTGCAGCCTCCCTCCCCACAGTCAGCATTTGTACAGTACCACGCTCCTTTAAACAGTCACGGAATGATGGTAATTGGAGTTTCTTCCCAACGAAAAATTCTGCCTCAAAGAGAAAAGTTACAGTAAGGAGAGAGATATAGCAACTTCAGCATTACTTCAGTAGAACAGTTCCAATGGAGGATATTTGATACGGCAACTTCAGCACACCCCAGCAGCAGGTATCCAAGAGAGAGCGCTTGTGAAATGCTGACAATTAGTGACTCAACAATGAAATATGGTGAACCAAAGTCATTGGAACAATGGATTTAGCATAATTTTACCAGGCACATGATTGCAAATCACTTACCACTTAGATAATCCATGATGAACGGATACAAATGAGTCCACCACTAGGTTCTTTTTCAAGCATTGCTCTTAAAGATCCATAAAACATCAAGAGAAGGAAGTCAACTTCCTTGAGAACCTTCCGTAATGCATCAATCCTCCATATTGCTTCTAATTCCTTACTTTTCTCGACTACCTACAAGTTAAAGCACTGATTAGAACCACTTAGCACTTCTTACAGACTCATAACCACACCGTCCCCGAAAAAAAAAAAAAAATCAACAACGTGAGTGATCTACCAACAGGTGGACACAACCTTTTTCATGAAATAAAGCCACAGACTAAAAGTCTTCAGGATGAAGAACTCATGACAGTTTAAGAACCTTACAATCACTCTAGTTTTTCTTGGCTTGTTTTTTATTTGCAAATCCAATGGCTCGGGGAATAGAAATTGATCGATACATGAATGTGATGATTTTTTTTTTTTTTTTTTGATCCTCTTGCAAACCTTCAGAATCATTTTTTTGCTGTGCAAACCAAAGAGAATGATGACTTTGTGTTGTACCAAGTCGGAAACCGAGCGGATTTCTTTTTTGCCCCATAAGCCCCCACTACTATATGTATCATGACATGCCAGATTTGTGTTCTTATTTTGATTTAGCAATCCAGGTTTTTTTTGAGCACATGATAAATTCTTCATAGAAGGAGATATCAATCCAGGTTTCTCTAAGTAGCTTATAACTTGCAAGAGCCTCTATACCAGTATAATAGAGTTCCAAAGCCCAGTAGCATTCAGTACCAAACTACAAACTAAAAGTTTATAGAAAGCAATGACTCAGCTATTTTACACAAATGATGTTAAACTTTTAGACTGCTAGATTACTGTACTCTCAAAAATTGATATTACTTCTCACATGTAAAAAGTAATGCACACTGGGAACAGTATATCCATATTTAATTCCAACCATGCAAAATAGATTAATGTTACTGATTCCACTTGTATATAAAAAAAAATTGATGGTAAAAAGTTAAAACTTGATTTTTCTAGAAAGAGGATAATGCCAAACAGAGAAGGACCAATCCTAGAATTCAAGAGATACAACATTCTACAAAAGAGAGGCAAGGAGAACATTTATGAGAATCTGCGGTTAAGGACATAACATTTCACCATCATCATCAATGTTTAAAGAGTACTTACTCAAAACATGTAATCAGAGATATTTAAAAAGCAGCTCAGAAGAAACTGATACCATAACATCACCATCCAAATATCAGGTTCTGCTTCATAGAAAACATGAGAGTGCCTCTCTGCTTCTATGACCTCACATGCAGCCTCTGGTGAGAAAATTCTGCATAACATTCATGTTCTATGCCTTATAACAACCATATATATAAATAAAGGTCTTGCTTGAACAGCTACAGAATCCAATAATATCAAATTTTTTCCAACAGTAAAATAATGATATACCAACTGGATTTGATGACGAAAAAAACACATAAATTAGGCTACTGAAATTGATGGAATAGGGCGAAGAAAGAAGAAAAAATCATTCCAGGACTCGTAGCAATACAAAAAGACTCGTACATATCTTCTGTTTTTAGCTTCCCCTTAAAAGCATTCTAGCATCAGGATGGCCACTAACCTTGTAAATGTGATAAGTCCTTCACTTAGCCCTATTACAGAAAGTTGTGTAGAAAAGGGCGAGTCAGCAGGAAAGAAAAACAAAATCTTGTCCAGCTCCTGCCCTTCATTTTGTCCCCTTCTCAAGTCAAATATGCAAAATTGTATGCCTTCATTGGCACTGCTAACGGATGCCAAACCCATAATTTTTACCAATTCATAAACCTTCAAAAAGGAAGAACGAGATTCAGCATAAGATCAACAGATAGATAAGAATCCCCCATAGAAAAGAGATATTAAATTGGTTAAACACGATTTTTCACATATTGCAATTTTGTACAAAAACACAAATGATGATTTAGAATAAGAATATAATCCAAATTTCCTCTAAATTTAACCAATGTTTGTGTCATCAGCATAAGAGAAAAAATGGGGAAAAAAGATAAACCGCTTTAAAATCAGTGGATTTCAAAATGTGAACACTTGTAGATGTTACAAATCATAATTTATAACATACAATTCACAAGTACAATGCCAGATGTTCCAAGTATGACGTTTCATGTCACAAAAATTATCATTTCTTACAAATATTACAAGACCTCTACTGCAGCATGACCCATATATAAAATCAGAAAAGTTCAAAATTATTATCAAACTCCTGAATTTTAAAGTATATGCAAAACACTACTTGTAAAATCATGAAATGGGCATTAATACCAAACTTATAACTCTCTCCAGGCAACAGAATGGATATCAAATTAACAAAAAAAAGAAAAACCTTTAGTGGCAATTCAACTCTACAAAAGAAGCAAAACTGCATTACCTAGCCCAATTCATATAACAGAAACACTAAAACGACAAAGGAAAAATTGTTGATTTATCCTAATATTCAGCCATGAATATCAATAAAAATGATAGTCTTACCCAACATCGAACTCCAAAATTATCTAAATTTAATAAATTTTATCGGCGTTAAAAATGGAAACGAAATCCATATCTGCTTTAGCATCTCATTTGATCGCAGGTCAAATAACCCTAAAACTCGAAGATAAAGAATAATAGTTGAGAATAGAAGAGCTGTAACGAAACCCTAACTAGTTTCTGGAAAAATTAAGAATATGTAGAAGACTTACTTGCAAACAAGCGGATGGAGTGTGTCAGATTGGTTTTTTCCTAAAATGGATCATTATTAAATCAACGTCCATTTGAACGGTAGTTAAAGTTAAATTCAATTGGTTGCAGCAGACAACTTCAGAAGGGTAAGCCTCGGGTCAATATACGTATTTGCCCCGACTATACCCGGCCCAATTCTTGAGCTGTAAAAATAGTATAAAAACCCCAAGTGTTCGGCTTTTGTAATGACCGTATGCTGGGTTTGAAAATGTTCCCTAATCCCATATGTTTGACTTTTTTATGTAAGCACTCGCAGATTTTGGAAACGTAACCTTAATCCCATTTTATTAGGGGTGTTTGGTTCCAGGTACCCTGCACTTTTTGAAGGAACCGAAACCAGAACCGGAACCGACGATTTCTTGAAATTTGGAACCAGAACCGAAACCGACGGTTCCGATTCCTAGGTACCTAGAACCAGAACCTGTAACAACGGTTTCGGTTCCGGTTCTGGGTACTCTGTAAAATTACATGACCTTCCAAAAATTTTTAAAATGACAAAAAAACCCTTAAAATTTACAAATACCCCCCCACTTGGCACTTGTTAACAAAAATAAAATTACAAATTATAAATTCAAAATTACAAACCTCATTATTTTGTAAAGGTAGATTCTCAAAAGTGAAACTAACTTACTTTAAATGTTATGAAATATAAATATAAATGTATTCATATTACTTTTTCTATAAAAGTTTTTATTAACCCACTTAATCTTTAATTTTATTTTATATTAGTCTCGGTTCCTGGTTCCTGGTTTCGGTTCCGGTTCCTAACTATAGGAGCCGGAACTGGAACTATACAGTAACGGTTCCAAAGATTTGGAATCGGAACCTACCTATTGACGACTGGTTCTGGGTAGGAACCAGAACCAAACCCAGGGTACCCGCCAATTCCGGTTCCTACCGTTTCTTTTGAACACCCCTACATTTTATTACGGATCATTAGGTTGTTTTATTTAAGTTTGTAAGGAAATGATACTATTCACCCAAATTCAATCAATTTAACATCTAAAATCTTCAGTAATATAAAAATTTGAAGGGTATATATAATATATGTCAAAATCATTATTTTTTTTACTTTTTTGTTTTTAAAACAAAAGAATAAACATTTATATTCGGCTGGTAAGGAGAAAAAACAAACAAGACCTACATTTAAATTCAAAATTATATATGGCGTGAGTTGCTTTTGAAATTGGATTTGGACATATTGTTTATCTTTTGGATCATGTTTATCTAGTTAAGAATTTCATTTTGACATTATTCAGTGTTCCATTAATGAATTATGTTTTATTTTAGTTGCATATTAATTTTATGTGAAACAATAATACTGTATTTAGGTATTTTTTGATACACTGGATAAAAGAATTAATAATAGTAGTTTTTTTCATTATTACACATTTATATATACTTATTTAATCCAATTTGCTAAAATTAATTATAGTGGATATGTATTGTCAAATATATTTAATCTAAAATGTTAATATTAATTATAGAGTTTTTTGAATTAGACACTTTTGGATTAATTTTAACTTGTTATTTTTTTGACTGGATAGTTAAAGCTCTATCAATTGTTGGGCTGGGTTTTATTTCAAATTAGTTAATGCTCTATGAATTGTTTGGCCGGATTATTTCAAATTAGTTTACTATTTAATTAGCGTATTTTTCTGTACACTGTCATTGTCTCTACCTCGTCGTTTTGTATCTGTTTCTGTTTTTCCTTCAGTTTCTTCGACTATTGCTTTTGGTTTGTTTAAAGCTTTTGCAGTATCTAAACAATATTTTGTAAGAATGTAAGTAATATTTATTTCATCTCTTTTTATTTTTTTGTTTTCAAGTCTTTGTTTTGTTGAGATTTGATTGCAAATATATTTCCTTTATGTTTTTGTTCTGGTAATATTGATAGCATGGAGACTTGTAATCAAGCGTTAAGGAAAGGGAGTTTTATTTTGTTTCTTTTTATTGTTTGACTTGTTTATATTATATTGTGTAGTTTTGTTTGATATACATCCGATAATGCGAGTGAAGATTAAGTATGTGTTTGGGCTTTTATAGTTTTACAAGGTGGATTTTTGAAATTTGATTGTAGCATTGAGACGTGAAATAAAGGGTTGAAGAAAGTGAAGCTTTATTTGGTTTTTTTTTTTATTGTTTGAGTTATTCAACTGTTGTTTATATTATATTGTGAAGCTTTATTTGATATGCATCGGATAATGAGAGTGATGATTAAGTATGTGTTTGGGCTTTTATAGTTTTGTAAGATTGATTTTATTTTGGGGGTGTTTGGTTCAAGAAATGTTAGATTACTAGAAAATTAGATTACCTTGAAGATTATTGGGAATCTTTAGGAAAATGTATTTGATTAATTGGTGGGTATATTATATTAATATATTTGGTTGGGAGGAATAAATTGGTGGATATGTTATTTAAATTACTAAATTGTCCTTTAATTAAATATTATTATTATATTATTTTTTAATATTGATTATTATTTGGATTATTTAACCCCCCTGCATTTAAAAACTTAGCAAAAACAACCCCATAATAAAAGTTTGGAAAATCAATAAAGCACCCCCACCAACCCAACCACTGCTGGCAACCATCGCAGGCTGTCAGCAACCTAATGGCACACGAAAGGCAGGAAATGGCCTCCGTGCGCCGTAAGGCCATTTCCTGCCAGAGATCTGGCCGAAAATGGCCAGACGTGACAAATTTGGTTGTTGACGGCCAGATCTAATCTGGCCGTCAATAACCAGATCTAATATGGCCGTCAACAACCAGATCGATGGCTGTTGACGGCTAGATCGATGACTGATATGGCCTTTGACGGCCAGATATTTGGCCGAAAATGGTCATATCGGCGCACAACGACCATTTTCGACCTTCCGTGCGCCGTTTCGACGGCGGCAGTTGCCGGCGGCAACCCTGGTAATCTTAGAATATCTAAGAAAATAGAGGTAATCAGATTACCTCCAATATTACTAACAGTAACTATTATTGGTATTTAAAGATTACCAGAATTTTATATTACTTGACAACCAAACGTGGTAATCAAATAATATAACTATATGATTGTGTAGGTAAATTGGACATAAGATAAAGAAAATGTAACCTAAAAATGGAGAAGAGCAGGAAGATGAGAAAGCAATTCAACAATGAAAAACCGAGGATCTTTCTTGTTTTCTTGCAAGAAGTGGGTATTCTTTTTCCTATTCTCATAATTATTGAAATAGTCAAGGCATTTGGTTCTCTAGTTCTTCAATTAATTTTATGCTGAAACAATAACAATTATATTCTTTCAGTAGTCATGGTTTGAAGGTGATTAATTCTTGGTTTCTTAAGTACATTTCTTAGAAATTCTTTCCTAAGATCGTCCTTGGATGGTTAGAGGTCTTTTTGGTTCCACTCTCCTCCAGATTTTTTGCATGGAGAAAGGTTTTCAAATGATTGGATAGTAAGCAAACTATTAGGGTTGTTGCGGTTGTTGTTTTTTTTTTTTTTTAACTTTACTTTTTGCTGTCTATTTTTAAATTATGGATTTGGGTACTTCTTATTTCCACGAATCTTTGACTAAACATTGATGTTGAAGATTCAGTGGTGGTTTTAGGGTGCTTTCATCTTCTATTTCATGAGCTTTCTTGGTTGATGAATTTGATCAGCTGGGGTAGCTTAATTTGGTGAGTGGTTATGCTCCTTTGCTTTTTTGTTAATAATATTTTAACTTCAATAATACTATCTTATTTTTATTTCAAAAACTATTTAATTTAGTTCATAACAATGATCCATATCCAACATCAACAACAACATACCACAAATCAAACTCAAGAAATCCTAAGAGCCAAATCCGGACAAACACAAAAATTAGCACTAATAACACTTACTTGATAATTTCGGACCAAGATAAGTAGCAATCTTCAAGCATAAAGGATTACTCTACCAACTTGAAGTTAATTCACCACCAAATCTCTTGCCAAGACTTGGATAAAGAATCCACAAAGCAAGAACACACAAGTTCTTTGAAATTTGGATAACCATATATCTTAGCTAACTATTACAATGAGGAATAGTTGTCTTTATATAGGCGATTACAAAGATAGGAACGTAATTCACAAATACAAGAAAATGCAATAAAAGTTAACAAAAATTACAAGCCATTCAATAAAAAACAAAGCCCATGCCTATTTAATGCAAAGGGCACATAAACTCTTAAATCTAGAATCTTTGTCATAACCACTCTATTAAGTGTATAAGTTTGCTCTCATTGGATCAAATGTCATTCAATGGTCCTAATTAATTCTACTAATAAGGGTGCATGAAATTTGTCCTTGAGAATCATGGAAAGGAACCCAATAAGGAGTCATGTGAGTTCCTCCTAAAGGTGGAAAAATGGTCCGCCCGACCCGACTCATGACAGGTTAGGCCAAATTACGAGTCGGGCCTAACTCAACCTACCAAAAAGGTGGGCTGGGTTAGGCCTGCCTCTTTGTCCAAAAGGGTCAGCTCGGCCCGACCCACCAATCCTAAACCGGTGGGTTTTTGTGTAGGCCAACCCATAATTTTTTTTTTTATTTTTATTATTTAATGTTTTTTCTTTTGTGTAATTTTTTTTATTTAACTTTTCAAATATCAATTCAATTGAATTAATTTTTTTTAGTTAACATTTCAAATATTAATTCAATTTAAATATAATTAAATTGTAATATAAGAAAAATTAGATTTATTTATTTATCCAAAAATAAAATAAGAAATTACCACAATTATTGCCTCATTAAGAACCTTACCAAGAAAAACTCAATTGGGACAAAAACTTGGTGAGGAAAAAAGAGTGCAATAATTGACAGTTAATTTACAAATTACAAAGTTACAACTTACAATTTACAAAACAACTAATTTGAGGGTTGACTAGGACCTTCCTCATATGTATCATCTAAACTACAAAATTGAAATGATTATATTAAAGTATCGTCAACAACCTCGTATTGATCTTGATGGTGCCACCGTTCCCAATCTCGAAGATATGTGAGGACGTCAATCAATTTTGGTGAAAGTTTAGTCCTCATTTTATTTAAAATTCTTCCACGTGCACTAAATGTTTGTCCGGATGAGACGGTTGAGACAGGAACAGAGAAAATATCCAAGGCAAGTCTTGATAGTACCGGAAAAATACATTTTTTGGTTTTCCAATATTCTAAGACATCAAAATTGGCTCTTTGTTGTGGATCCGCTGGTAGCAAGTTAAGGGTTCCCAAATATTGGTGAAGGTCATTACTTTGCAATTGCATGGAGGACATTATATTCATTGTTGATGCATATGAAGAGGAGGCTGTGCTTCAGGTTTGTGCATTCTTTCGACTATTAATTGCATGCTAGGAGTCGAAGTCTTCATTTGTGTCTTCTGTTGGTACTTCCTCAAGCATTGCGCCTCTTTGCTGGTTCCCATTCCTACTTTCATATTGCAAATATACCTCTCCAAGATACTCTCTTATCTCTCCTAGTTGATTGGCATACACTTATTTTCACTTAACGTGTCTAAAACATTTTCTAAACTTACTAATTTAATCCTAAGATCAAATATGGCAGCTAAACGAAAAAGAAAAGGAATGGGTTTCCAGTAGTTTTTAAATTTTAATTCCATTGCTTCTATCATAAGCTTTAACCTCAAGCACCACCTTCTTACTAATATTGTGATCTATACCTGCAACTACATACTCTTTTTCCTCACGTAGCATGACATACTCATAAAAATTGAACATCTCTGCTGATAATAAATTTGCGTGACTTAGGTTCAATACACCACAAACGATAACACCAGACTCAAATCCTAGGAATACACATTTTACTCCCGCTAAAATTTCATTGTTTCTGTTTCGAGCAAATAAATCTAAAATTTTTATAATTGTATGTATTATCAATTGACTAGTAGGATAATACAAATCAGAAAGTTTTAAAGTGGCAAGATAAAAGGTTTTAAGAAAAGAATGAAAATTTTGAGCTATATGCTAATCACTCTCTACCAAATAATGATGATCCCTATGATTTGCTACAAAATAACTAATTAAATTTGCATAAGGTAAACATGAATCAAGCATTAAATAAGTACTATTCCACCTAACAGGCATGTCTAATGCAAAAGTTCTAGCAGACAAATCTAATTTTTTACAATCTAATTTTTTACAAGTATCTTGAAATTCAGAATTTCTTCTATTATACTAATAATCCAAGCTAAAGAATCTCTGATTCTATCAATATTATTTCTAATTCTTTTCATACCACTTTTTACAATTAAATTAATAATGTGACATGTACAACGTTGGTGAAAAAACTTCAAATTGTCATAAAAAGGAAAATTTATTTTAAAAAAATCTATAGCTTTACTGTTATCACTTGCATTATCTAAAGTTAAACTTATTACTTTATGAATAATATCATAATCTTCTAAAAGTTCAACAATTTTATTATAAATTAGTTGACCACTATGATCCACATCCATTAATTTAAATCCCAATAAAGATTTATTTAATTTATATTCGTTATCAAAATAATGACTAGTCATACAAATATAATCTTATTTAACTCTACCACTCCAAATATCGGCGGTTAGAGTCACACTAACATGACAACTATGTATTTTATTTCTTAATTCTAATTTCATTTTCTTAAACAATTTTATTAAATCATTTCTAGTTGAAGTTTTAGAGTAAGTTTTAAATTCTGGAAAAAAAGAATTTTTAATAAATCTTTCAAAATATTTATCTTCAGCCATATAAATAGATTGATTAATTGCAGCAATATATAAAGCTAATTGTTCCCTATATACATCAGAATTATAACGTCAAGTATTACCCATACTAGTTATTTGAGTTTGATTGGTTTCTCTATTTCCATGATGATTTATATGTTTACTAGCATGCCCTTTTAAAGTACTAGAACCATTACCTGCATCAGCTATATAGATATTTCCACAATACTTGCATCTTGCTTTCTTCACTTGAACTCCATTTTCGGTCTCATAAAACTTTTCGAAATATACCTAAACGTCTGATGTGTGCCTATCGTCGGTTCTGATAGATGTAGTTGATGAACCGGCTTCTACTTCAGATGGAGTTGGACGAGGACGATGATTATGAGAACCTCTAGAACCACCAGGAGCTGTAGCAGCATGGAGAGGAAGGGGGGAATATTATGATGTGTATCGGATTCTAAGAATGGAAAAGCGGGACTGTTTGACTCTATTGCGTTTATGTTAGTAAATTCAGGAGGACTAGGATAATTTTCTTCATCATTGAAATTGATGGTGGGATGGAAATATCTATCCATTTCAGTTAAAAAAAAAAATTTGGATATAAAAGAATTAAAGAAGGAGAATTGGAATTTGGAAATGACTTGGGCCGACTTGATTGGACATATCTCCTCTGTAGAACTTGCTTGGGCCAAATGATTCTTCATTATTATCCACATTCCATAAACCAAGTGTTTTAAGACTTGGAATTGATTTCTTTATTTCAACCGAATTAGCAAGTGTGTTAGAACTTGTAATTCCCTTTCCACTAATGCTTACAAGTGTTTTAGGACTTGTAAATGTATCATCCTCCCCGAGTTGAGAAAGATTTGCCCTCAAATTCAGATCATCCTTCAAGTAAGGGCTAAGATCACCCACATTGAATGTTGCCAAAACTCCGCCATACTCACTAGGCAACTCCACCTTATAAGTATTATCATTCACCCTTTCAATAACCTCAAAAGGTCCATCTGCCCTAGGAGCCAACTTACTCTTTCTCTTGCTCAGAAATCTCTCTTTTCTCAAATGGATCCATACTAAATTTCCCGACTGAAAAAGTTTAGGCTTTCTATGTTTATTACCTTACTTTTGATCTTTTCATTTGATTTCTCAATTTGAGTCTTCACGATTTCATGGAGTTTCTTCATTTGCTTCGACTTCTCATTGGCATCCACACTCGATTTAAAATCAAGGGGTAAGGAAGTAAGATCAAAAGGGATAAGTGGGTTTACTCCATACAATATCTCAAAATGAGTGTGACCTATGGTAGAATTTGGTCTCCTATTATAAATGAATTCAGCATGTACTAATTGCAAGTCCCAATCCCTCAAATGCTTGCTAACTAAACTCCTTAAGCCATTACCCAACACCTTATTCACCACTTCGGTTTGGCCATCTGTTTGTGGATGATGTAAAATGCTAAACATTAATTTAGTTCCTAATTTACCCCATAAATTTCTCAAAAAATGACTCGAAAATTTGGTGTCCCTATTTGAGACAATGGTTCTCGAAATTCCATGAAGCCTTGCTATTTCCCTAAAGAACAATTCGGCAATTTTAGATATATCATATGAGGTATGACTTGGTATGAAATGGGTCATTTTTTAGAGCCTATCAACCACCTATCAACCACTACCATGATAGAATCTTTTCCCCTTTGGGTCCTAGGCAGTGCAACCACAAAATCCATGTTAAGATCTTCCCAAAGGTGCTCGATTATGGGTAAAGGTAAATATGGGTCAACCTTGAATTGACTTTTAGCTATTTGACATGAACCACACCTCTTAATAAGAGCTTGAACATCCCCCAACGTTTTAGGCCAATAAAAGTATTCTTTAATGGTTTCTAGGGTCTTAATAACCCCCAAGTGGCCTGCCAACCCACTATTATGTACTTCTCTCATGATTAATTCTCTAAAACTACCCTTAGAAACACATAACTTCTTACCCTTAAACAAATACCCATCATGCATTATGTAATCCTCAAAACCAGGTTTTCCACTCTCGGCTATGCATGTTTTCATCTCCAAGTCTACCTAATAGCATAATTTCATCAATTCAAAGCCTAAAACTCTAGAATCAAGTAAAGAAAGTAAGGCATACCTCCTAGAAAGTACATCGGCTACCACATTATGCACTCCTTGTTTATAGTTCAACACAAATGAGAATGATTGGATGAACTCAACCCCACTCGACATGTCTCGGATTGAGCTTGTGTTGTCCATTGATGAATCTCAAATCTTAATGATCCGAATGGAGAACAAATTATCTTGGCCGAAGGTAATGACTCCAATGATCAAGTGTCTTCACTATAGCATATAATTCTTTGTCATAGGTGCTATATTTCCTTTTCGACTCATTAAGTTTCTCACTAAAGTATGCAATTGTCCTTTTGGATTGATTGAGAACTACCCCAATGCCAGCATCACTTGCATCACATTCAACTTCAAATACTTGATTGAAATTCGGCAATGCAAGAATGGGAGCTTCACACAACTTTTTTTCAATCAATTCAAATGCTTCATTTGCTGCCTTGGTCCACTCAAAGGATCCTTTCTTCAAACATTCAGTCACGAGAGCCATAATGAAACTAAAATTTGGTACAAATCTTCGATAGAATGAAGCTAAACCATGAAAACTCCTAACTTCTGTAATGGAAGTAGGTGTTGGCTAGCTTTGAATGGATCCTACCTTAGATTGGTCTACCTTAATACCTTCTCCCAACACTAAATACCCTAAGAACACCAACTGTTTCATAAACAACTCGCATTTCTCAAGCTTAGCATAGAGCTTTTTCTTTCTCAATAATTCAAGCACTAATCTAAGGTGTTCTACATGGCTATCTTCACATACACTAAATATTAATATATCATCAAAGTACACAACCAGAAATTTACCTATGAAAGGTTTGAGTATCTCATTCATTAATCTCATAAAAGTGCTCGATACATTGGAGAGCCTGAAGGGCATCACCATCCATTCATTCAATCCCCCTTTGGTCTTGAAAGCCGTCTTCCACTCATCTCCTTCCCTCATCCGAATCTAGTGATAACCACTTCTTAGATCTATCTCGGAGAAGATGGTTGCACCATGAAACTCATCTAGCATGTCATCCAACTGGGGTATAAGATACCTATACTTGATAGTTATCCGATTGATGGCTTGGCTATCAATGCACATTCGGTAATTGTCATCCTTCTTGGGCACAAGTAAGGCTGGAACTGAGCAAGGACTCATGCTTTCTCTCACAAATCCCATAGAAATCAACTCTTCAACTTGCCTTTGTAACTCTTTTGACTATTCGGGATTGCACCTATATACGGGTATATTGGGGAGAAGAGTACCAGGGTCCAAATCAATATGATGTTCTATCCCTCTAAGGGGTGACAAACCCTTGTGCAACTCTTAAGGAAAGACATCCGCAAACTCCTCCAAGAGAGGTTAAACTCTTGGATGGAAATCAAGTTCCTTCATCTCTTGGTTTTTCTCGGCTATGAAGAGTGCAATGAGAGGTTTATGTTTTAGAAAGACTTTTTCTAGTTGGGTGTTATTTAGTGAAAGGGTTTTGTCTGTTGGTTCTTTTGAGGGTGTTTGGGAAAGTGTTTGAGATGGTGTTTGTGCCAATGCTTGGGCAATGGCTTGGGTGAAGGCTAATGGTGCAAGTGTAATGATCTTCTTGTTGAGCTTGAAGGAGTAAGTATTCTTGCGGCCATTATGTGTCACTTCTAAGTCATATTGTCATGATCTTCTAAGTAGAAGACTGCAAGCATCTATGGGAATGATGTCACAAATCACTTCATCCGTGTATCTCTTGCCAATGAAGAATGGCACAATGACTTGCTTGACCACTTGAATGGTGTCACCATTACTTAACCATTGTAGCTTGTAAGGCTGGGCATGGTAAAAAGTCAACAACCCTAACTTCTCTACTAGTGTCATAGAAGCAACATTGGTACAACTCCCACTATCTATTATCATTGAGCATACTTTCCTTTTGATAGTGCTCCTTGTGTAAAACAAGTTCTCCCTTTGGTTCTCTTGAGGGTTTACTTGAGTATGCAACAATTTTTTGAGCATAAGTATCTCTCCATTATCGGCTTCTTCAATAACCTTATTCTCACTTTCATCTTCTTTCTTTTCTTCACTAGATGCCCCTTGGCATGCATCATCAATCTCATTAATCTCTTTAAGAGTCATAACCCTTCGGTTTGGACAATTTGCTTGAAAGTGTCCATAACCTTGGCACTTGAAGCATTTCTTGTTTTTGAAATCTGTTTGAGGAATGCCATTCTTCACAAAGCTTGGCTTTTTCTTTTGTGCTGCATTTCCCTTGTTCTTGTTATAGGTTGTAGGTGCCACAAATGGTTTGGAATAGGAAGGTGAACCCCTTTGGTAAGTGTTCTCCTTAAAGAGTTTTTTGGGGGCCAAGGACTTCATACTTTTCAATTGCTTGTCCACCTTTGTAGATAACTTGCAAACATCGTCAACGGAATGATAAGTTTGTAACTCAACCTTGTAAGCAATATCTTTACTCAAACCGCCAATAAATCTAGCAATGGTGTGCTCCTTCTCTTCGAGAGGATATCACTCCTTAACGTCAATCCTTCGAACTCCCAAATATACTCTTTAACTTTTCTATCACCTTGTTTCAAGTTATGGAGTTTAAGATAGAGGTCTTGCTTGTGATTGTCGGGAAAGAACCTTTTCTTTAAAACCCTTTTCAATTTCTCCCACGATCTAATCTTAGACTTCCCTTCCCTTGCTCTCTTCTTCTTTGTATTTTCCCACTACAAAGAAGTGTACTCCTTGAAATTAAATATGACCACTTTAAATCTCTTCTCATCATTGTAGTTTTTAAACTCAAATACCTGCTCAATCTAATGTAACAATCAATGAAGTCATTTGGATCAAAACTTCTATTGAATTTGGGCAAGTCTATCTTAATGCCTCTATCATCATCAAAATCCCTTCTCCTCCTCCTAGGTGCCTCGGCTTCACTAGATGTAGCACTACTATCTCCTATTTCTTCCACTTGTGGTGATGTCCAAATGGTAATTCTTTGGTGGTAGTGGGGAGTCTTTCTTGGTGGGGTTGGTGTGGGGTTCCTTCATGGATGGGTTGGGATTGGGTTAAAGCAGGTATGTCTTTAGACATGTTAACCACCATGGTCATCATTGTACTTATTTGTTGTTTAACATCATGAATTTCCCCTTGTAACTTCATGTTGGAAAACTCCCATGATGGTGGGGGTGAAGGTGAGGAGGTTGGGGTTTTGTTTGTCATGAGAAATGTCTGATTTTCGGTTTTGTAAACAGTAACTTTGGGTGAACAGTAATTTTTTTTTAATGTTGGAATATTGAAATTTGGGAGAGAAAGGTTCAGTGTTTAAGTTTTGGTGAATTGGATTTAGGTGAATAGTGTTTATGAATAGTGGAGATTGAACTGATTAATGGTGATTAGTCTAATTAAGTGTATTTAGTGTTTGATTAAGGCTTAATGTTGATTTGGTTGGAAAGGAATGGGTTTAGTTGGAATTGGAGGGGAATTGTTTAGATTGGATGAGGTGGCAAGGTAGTTAGTTAGTTGGGACAATGTGTAAGGGGGTTGATAATAGTGGTTTGTGGAAAGAGAAAATGGATTCAATGAAACTGCAAAGGAGAAGAAAAGAAATTTCAACACAAAACACTCCAAAATCTCGCAATTCTAATACAAATTCCGGCCAATCTTCACACATTCAATCCTCATACAACTCTACTCCACTCGACAATCTAACCTTTGATACCAAATTATCCATATCCAACATCAACAACAACATGCCACAAATCAAACTCAAGAAATCCTAAGAGCCAAATCCGGAAAAACACAAAAATTAGCACTAATAACACTTACTTGATAATTTCGGACCAAGACAAGTAGTAATCTTCAAGCATAAAGGATTACTCCACCAACTTGAAGTTAATTTACCACCAAATCTCTTACCAAGACTTGGATAAAGAATCCACAAAGCAAGAACACACAAGTTCTTTGAAATTTGGATAACCCAAAGATTTTCATATATCTTAGCTAACTATTACAATGAGGAATAGTTGCCTTTATATAAACAATTACAAGGTTAGGAAAGTAATTCACAAATACAAGAAAATTCAATAAAAGTTAACAAAAATTACAAGCCATTCAATAAAAAACAAAGCCCATGCCTTTTTAATGCAAAAGGGACATAAATTCTTAAATCTAGGATCTTTGTCATAACCACTCTATTAGGTGTATAAGCTTGCTCCCATTGGATCAAATGTCATTCAATGGTCCTAATTAATTCTACTAATAAGGTGCATGAAATTGGGCCTTGAGAATCATGAAAATGAACCCAATAATGAGTCATGTGAATTCCTCCTCTAAGAATGTAAATTGGGTCCAATTTGGTGTTTTGGACAATTGGACTTGTCTTTTGTTGGACTTGGACTTTTCTTGATGTGTTTAGACTTGGAATGACTTGGGCCGACTTGATTGGACATATCTCTTCCTTAGAACTTGCTTGGGCGGACTGGTTTTCATTATTATCCACATTTCATAAATCAAGTGTTTTAGGATTTGGAATGAATTTTTTTATTTCAACTGAATTAGCAAGTGTGTTAAAACTTGTAATTCTCTTTCCACTCATGCTTACAAGTGTTTTAGGACTTGTAAACGCATCAAACAAGTACATAAAATACTTGTCTCTTCAAATTTGTAGCAAATATGTTGCTTCTTCCTACTATTATAAATATATTAAACAATAATATTATAAATAACTATCAAAATACGTAAACTTTTTAATAAAAAAAATTATATTTTGGTTTGAATTTGTCCCTTCTAAAACCACCAGTGTTTGCAATTATATATGGTTACAGTTTCTAAATATGAGATAAATGTATAAAAACATTATGTTATACTAATAACTTTCACAATAAGATTGAAAATATCGATTATATATGCTGATGCCCATTAAAAAAAATTTGTATGTAATTCTATAAAAATAGATTTGTCTGAAACCTGGTTGCACGACCAGTAAGGGTATAAGGTTTAAAAATATGTACAAAATGTAGAAATTTAAGGTTTTATACAAGCTCTACAAATTCAAAACAAAAACATTTTGGTTATCTTCTTCTATAATTTGGATTATATTAAAATAAGGTTAAAATTATGAGATTATGATCACATTAATATATATAAGTTTTATGCTGAAAGATGAAAGGGGTTTGGGAAGAACATATAATCAGATTCTAGCCATAGAGTTTGAAAATTTCTTTTCGTATATTATTAGAATTGTTTTGATATGGATTAATAAAGGTTAGTTAAGATTAGTGAATTCCAATNAATGCAGTTCTTTTCAGAGTTGTCAATACGGTGGTGATTGGCTGCATCGAGGAGTGTATCAAGACTATGGTGGATTGACAGAAGATTCATCACTATTAGGTACGGGAGAAGTTATCTCACGGTGCAATTCAGTATATGACAATGACACTAAAATTGTGGCCACTGTGGGATTGGGTTGTTGCTCTATCCGGATTATAATACAGGTCATTGGTCCAGAAACTGAATACATAATATTGAGAGTAACCGAAGGTTGACACTATTTCTATGCTTCGTCTCGTCGAGATAACGAATGATGAAAGGATCAAATTGTATGGTAACCATATCGTTGACAATAGCTACTTTGTTAAATCCAAATCTATTGGGTGGCCATGATGCCTTGCTAGGGGCCAATCTTGGTCTGTGTATTAGTGAGATGATTAATTGGTGTTAATCACAATACTATACACTGTCGGTATGATGAGGAGCCTATGGGTCACACACATAGAAGATAATTTAAGAGCCAAGAAGAAAGAAGGGTGTTTTCGTCTTTTTAGGCGAAAGGGTATTTTGGTAATTTCACAGTGCAATTAAATTTGCTGGGGTCGTAGCCTTTATTTAATTTGTTAATAAATTAAATAAGTGAAATTACAGTTAAATGTGTGTTCGCACATATTTAATTAAATCATCATTATTGTTAAATGTTAATTAAATATTAATTGATTTTAATTGAGATAATGATGAATTAAATTAAAATATCTAATTGGGAGTGTTTGGCAACATAGGGTGTTTGGGTTGGAGCCGAAGCCCATTCCATGTGGGAATAGGGCAACTTGGTTTGCCTATAAAAGGAAAGGTGTTTGTGTGATTTGTTAATTAATTCATTTTGCCTTTTGATTAAAGAAAAGAAAAACATAATAGCCCATACACTCTCCCACGCCACTTTAACTGTTTGATTGAAAAATCAAGTTTTTCCTTTTTGTTCTTCTTGATTTCTTAAGGCCAAAGAGGATCTAGCAAACCCCTCCTTGGTTCCTCATGATTGTCTTCGTGTGGACTTCTACGGTTCGATCCTACACTTGGATCGGTAGCAAACACGTTCAGAGACAATATTGGTGGAGCCTCCAACGTGGGTATGAATCTAAACTTTAGATTTACTTTTTCTACAGATTCTTGATATTATACATAAACTGTAAAATTTGTGCCTTCATTTTGGGCTTTAAGGAACGATCTATGGTTGTATAAGCTGCGCAACTGGGTCGTTTCCTAACATGTTTAACCAAAGTACCAAACACACTAAACAAACAAAGCCGCCCTTGATTATGCAATCTCATTCCCCCGCACTTGACTTAATGGCACAAGCAGCTGAACATCATCAATTTCATCTTCTACAATTAACTAGATATAAGTTAACTATCGTAATATATTAACAAACAAAAATATTAAAACATGTGAAATATAAGTTAAAATGTTACCTTTAACTTCATATCCAGAAATCCATGTCCTGGTGCATATCAAAGATTCTACATTCTCCAGTAAAAGTGAACTTCGATATTTACTGAGCACTTTGCTACCAATACTGAAACTGGACTCCGAAGCAATAGTCGTTATTGGTATACTCATCACATCATGGGTCATCATCAAAAGTATCAGGTATCGATCACTATTTTTCTTCCAATGGTCCAGGATATCCAAATTGCAAAATTTGATGCGATCAAACCTTGCCTTTCCTAAATAGGTATCCAATTCGGACTTCTTAGTAGCACTAAAGTCACTCTTGTAGTAGTCAAATTCCTGCACCATTTAAATATTTAAATTTAATAAAGCAAAATTACAAAATAAAGAAAACTTTATTAATCACAAGAATATAAAAATATTTAGGGAGTATTGACTTACACAAATATCATCTCCAATGATATTAGGATTACTAGCTTGTACGCAATCATCTTCAGTGGGAACCTCATTGCCACTTAGACTCTCATAAGCAGCAAAAAGCCCATACAACTCCTGGACTAACTCCAACTTTCCTGTTGCAACTATTAGGCCATCAACTTTTTTGTAACAAAACTCAGCAAACTCAAACTTGAAACGTGGGTCCAGAATTGCTGCAATTGCTAACACAACAGTATAAGAATCTCAATATTTGTCAAATTTTCCTTTCATTTGACTTGTCATGGTACTAAGAACTTCATCCTCATTTTCCATCTCTTTGTATAAACGCAATTGAGCTCTCCACACATTTCTGAGATACAAGTTTGCTGTGGGGTATTGGGAACCCAAAAAAAGAGTAGTGATCTCATAAAATGGTTGCAAGAACTTGCAAATCCTCTCCCCCCTATCCCATTCTTCATTTGAAGGACAACTTTTATAATTGGGATCTATCAATGCCAAATGAACAAACACACGATGGTATATTAACGTACTTTCAAGCATTAAATAAGTGGAATTCCATCTCGGGGAACATCCATTCGCAATCCTTTTGAGCTTATTACACCAATTTGTTTAACAAGTTCTCCAAACTTGATTCTTTTAGCCTCACTTCCTTTAACATATTTCACACTTTCACGAATTTTATGCAAAGCCACGCTACTCACCTTTAACCCTTCTTGGACTTTGAGATTGAAGATATGTGCACAACATCGCACGTGAAAAAAAGAACCATCACATAATAAAACATTTTGCACACAAAGTTGACTCCTTAAAATGTCTTCCATTTTATCATTGTTACTTGCATTGTCTAATGTAAGAGAGAAGACTTTCTTTTCAATCCCCCAATATTTTAAGAAATCATACACTATGTCTGACAAAAGAGCCCCCGAGTGTGGAGGGGGAATATGGCTAAAATTCAGAATTCTACTCTGTAACTCCTAGTTCTCATCAACATAGTAAGCCGTTAAAGAAATATACCCATCAGTAGTACAAGAACTCCAAATATCAGAAGTCAAGCATATTCTACCCAAAACCCTCTCTAAAGCAAGCTTAATCCTTTCCTTCTCCTTGTAATATATCTTCAAGCAATCCGCCTTAGCGGTGTTCCTAGTATAATGCTTAAATTCATGATTCAAATACATGTGGACATCCCTAATTCCTTCATGCTCCACTATTGAATATGGGTAATTATGTTTTATGATTCCTATTGCCATCTTCTCACGATAAATTTCTTGAGAAATCTTCAAACGTCTCAATTTAGTGTCACAATCCATCATCATTTGATCTACACTAGTAATGGTATGTTTAGGACAACCTTCCATATGGAGCCTCATATTCTTAGTCCCATGATTGGAACTACCATGTGCATAAGACTTACCACAAATCATACACTTTACCCTCACCTCCCCATTATCTTCTACATATGTTGTAAATTGACCCCAAACATCTGAAACTTTATGTCTTTTTGGACAAACAGTACTTCCAGTAGAAGGAAGTTGACCTATGACTACATTACGACCCGTTCCTAAATCTGTAAATTCCTCCATACCAAGCCAATCTAAAGGACACAACAAAGTATTTACATTTAAATTAATTAACCAATCATAATTCATAACAATTCATCCAAAAAAAAATAAAAACACTCCCATATATTTTACAAGCAAACCAGCCCTACCAAATGACTGGATTTTTCCAACTCAACAATCAACACTCCTCAACTCCAATAAGTATAACCAATCATAATTCTTAACAATTCATCCAAAAAAAAAAAAAAATTATAATGTGGTATATGCTGTGAAATTGTGAATCATCATTATTTGAGTCAAAAGAAAATAAATATTTGAGCAAGGGCCAAAATTTATTTTCAAAACTTTTTAAGCCTCCCTCACGTCACGTTTTTAAGCAGTCAATTTTCACGTTTTTGGTCCCAGAGGCAGAGGGTCATGATTTCTCAGTTTATTCAGTCAGACCACATGCTTTGTTCTATACTTTTCGTTCTCCCTATGCATTCTATCATATTTTTGTCACATGTTTTACCAAAGACAAACTATTTTAATGCACTACTTTTTCAACTCTCCCTTACTATTTTTTATTTTAATCACTAATCAAACATTCCATGTTGTTGAGATAAATATTAAGTATTTCATAATTAAAATAAAAAAGTAACTTTAAGTCTTTAACCAAAGTTTCCACTTTCCAGTACTCATCTTTTAGCTGCAAAGGCAGGATATATAGCTAAAAGTAAAATGAGATTTGATCAACCTATACGTTACCTGCCGTGCTGCTACTGCCATGCTGCTGTCGTGCTGCTACTGCTACCGTGAGAGGAAATCTACTACTACCGTGCTGGTGCTGCCATGAGAGGAGATCTGCTGCTACCGTGACCTGACTGCTGCCCTACTGCCATGAGAGGAGATCTGATGGTGCTGCTGTGAGAGGAGATCTGATGTTGCCGTGAGAGAATGGGCTACCGTGACCTCCTGTTGCTGCCGTGAGAGGAGATCTGCTGCTGCCATGACCTGACTGCTGCCCTGCTGCCGTGAGAGGAGATCTGCTGGTGCTACCGTGAGAGGAGATCTGTTGCTGCCATGAGAGAATGGGCTGCCGTGACCTCCTGCTGCTGCCGTGAGAGAAGTCAGAGAATGAGGGAGAGTGGAGCTACTGTGAGAGTGAGAGAGTGAGGGAGTGGAGCTGCTATGAGAGGACTGAGGATTGGTCGTGGAACTGCTGTGTAATAGCCGCTTTCTACTCATGTACTCATAAAAGATACATAATGAAAACACATGGAAAATAACATAAATAGTTGGGCCCAAAATTTTCTTTCATTAAACATATATATGTATATAGATATTCTTTACACAAAAATTGTATCATGTACAAAAGTGATCAAAAACATGGCGGACAATGTAGCCATTTCCCTTCGCTTGCCGACGCCCATCTGACCATGTCCTCACCTAGATCCTGCAAAACATAGGAAACAACGGGGTGAGCACTAAAACAATGCTCAGTAAGTAAATCCTCTACTCATCTAACCCCGTAACTCTCTCTAATTCTTTCCTTATAATTCTCATTTACTCTTTCTCTTATACTTCTCTCTATTTTCTCTTTCTCATAACTCTTTTCCACTAACTCTCTTTAGTAAGTCATGGCCTCATCTTACCGAAGGCACGGCTGGGACTCGCTCCCACTCTACGTGACTTCTAGTCATTCTAGCCGATCGGACTCGGTTATGCATGGATTCGGAACCCGTGGCCATGTGAGTGTATAATCCCTCTCTCAGGTACTCTCGGGTATAGCCCTCATCCACATGCACTCTCACGGGCTACACCACTTCTCTCTCTCATACTCATGGCACTATCTCAATGCGGCGTACATGCGGGAATACTCTACCCATTACTCACGGGTTCCCCATCGCATAACCTACTCTATGCTTTTTTCTCTCTTTTATTCTCTAGTGCTCAATCTCTCTTTCTCTTTACGAAAGCTCACATTCAAAGTTCTCTACTCTTTCTCTAATGCATATGGATGACTCATGCTCATTAATGCGCTAATGAAATGCAATTATGCCATATAGCAATAATTAAGGCTTTCTACTCTTACTCATGCTTCTCTTGAGCATTTCATCATACAACCCATGTGCATATAAAACTCTATGTTAACAATAACTCTTCTCTTCTCTTGAACCTTCCCAATATGGGAGAAAACTCTCTCATAAACTCTAATTTCCTATCAATGAAACAAACACTTCTATAGGNTAAACTTCATTGATTTCAAATATTATTTTTAATCTAGAGGGACAAATTGGTAATTTAATTCCCATATACAGTTTAGGGCATATCAGTAATTTCATATTTGAAGAGTGTGTATATTGTTAATTGATTCTATTGATATGACATAAAAAATTATTAAGTTAAATAGTAAAGGGTATATTTGTCTTTATAGTCAAATAATAACGGATTTTCCTAACGGAACATATCAGTGGGTGGGAAAGTGTTGTTTGAAACTTGATTGGTGGGAAATTGCCGTTTCACCGAACCTTGGGTGGGATCATGTTCGTTCTCCCTAATAAAGAAAGCAAAAGATGATACTTCTCTTTCTCTAAAATCCTGAACTGACAAATCCACCCATCTATCATTAATTAAAAAATCTCTCTGTTTCTCCCATCTTCATCTCTCCATGATTATCATCATCTTATCAGCTTTTCATTTACTGTTTCTAGGTTTTATTTATTTATTTATGTGTGCTTGTATTGGCTGTGGAGAAATGATAGAACTTAAGGGTACAATGTTTAACAATGGGGATTTATGTGTTTGATTTTTTCCTGTCGTCAGCGCTCCCCAACTCCCTCACCTTGTTCCTCTTCCTCTTCCATCCTACACACCATTTGTTTGACAAAATGCCGCAACCACTTGCTACCCAGCAACCCAGATTTTTAGTCTCAGTTCCGGTCCCAAATTATTCCAGTTTCACCAAATTTGGAACCGGAACCAACCCTATGAGAGTCGATTCTAGGTACAAATTGGAACCGACACCCCAAATACCTGTCGGTTCTAGTTTTAACATGTTCTTTTGCACACCCTTAGATCTATCAATAGTTTTCTCTTTATTATTCCTCTAATGAATACATATATAAGAAAAGCAAGATTTTAATTCAGTTTTCATTGATGCCAGCCTAGAATAGCCCATCCATGCTAGACCAAATAAGTCCATTCATGCCAACCCTTTTAGCCCCACTTATGCATGGGCTTAGATACGGCAGGACAAAAAATATCTGACTTGAAAAAATCAGGTTGAATTAAGTTCAGGGCCATTTCAGGATGGAATCAGGTTGTATTGGTACGAAACCCAAAATAGTAGGGTTGGGTTTCATGTTGGTGAGAGAAGCCGACCAATTTGACCTGACCGGAAAGGATTTTTGGAACAGATTTTTCTAAGACCTTGTCACACTAAATCTTTTAAATAAATACTAACTTGTATCCTTATTCTTCCATAAAACTTAGCCTCCTTTTTATCACTCTCGTTACACCATCGATTGCAACAAAACTAGGACGCTATCACACCATTTCAAATCCAGCGACTAAGATGCTATCTTAAGATATTCCGACAACGACTAGAACCTTGCTTTTCCTTCTGGCCCTCAAAGGTGAAAGTCTAAAATCTACTAAATACCAATACCATGCTTTTTTTCTTTCAGTAAATCACTCTATCTGGATGGTTAAGTTTTGTTAACATAAAAACAGGATTCTGTTATAATATAAGATGGTATACTGATTATGGGTTTAAGTTTTGGAACATTTTCTTGCTCTTAAAGTCAATTTCTTCACTTTGTTCGCTAGATTTATTATAATTTGTCAAGATAACAGAAATAATTGAAATTCATTCAAACAAAATTGAAACTTTCTATTGAGTTGCAAGAAATTAAGCATTGATTAGACAAATATAAAATATTATGAATTATGAATCAGAAGAAAATTTGCAATATTTATAGTTATTATCAGGAGAGCAATATTTTCCCACCCAAGGTTGGCGAACCAACCCTTTCCACCATCAAGTTTCAAAACGACACTTGCACACCACCATTATGTTCCATTAGGAAAATCCGTCTTATTTGAATGTAAAGAAAAAAAAATACCTTTTATTATTGATTTTAATAATTTTTTTATGTCATGTCAACCGAGTCAATTACCAATATACCCACTTTTAAATATCAAATTATTATATATAGACCTGGCAAACGGGGGGTATGGTTGGGTAGCAACGGGTCGCAGGGTCAACAGGTAAAAAATTTCAGGGTCGACATTTTCATGATCCGTACCCACCCGTGCGGGGTACAGGTCACTCGTGAAAATGGAAGCAGCCTTTTACATTTTCATATTTTTTTACGTTTTCCATAATTTTGTTTTTTGTTTTTACTTTTTTTTTTTATTCAAAATTTCAAATTGCATACTAAATTATATTAATTTAAAAACTGATATAAAATTCATTTATTAAACTTATTAGTTATTAACTTATTATATTAAATAAAGGATGATTAAATTAAATTTTATTAGATTTCACCAAACATTTTAATTCATAATAATATTTTCATATTTATCAAACTCCATCATAGATAATAGAAATAATAAACACTAAACATACATAGTAATTACTAATTAGTAAAACTAAACATATAAATTGTTTAACATTCAACATACATAACATAGTAAACACTAAACAATTAAAACATATATAATTGTTTTAGAGTAAAAGCCCTAGAGCAATCAATTATTGTAGAATGACACTTTGTAATAATGTTCATTAATCAATAATAAAAGGCATTTTTTTATATCACAAAATCATTATTATTGTAATATGTATTGATATATGTCCTTAGCGTGACGAGGGTCAAGTGTTTCAAGTCTTGATAGTGAGAACCCTATGAGCACATATGGTGGCCATTCTAGAAACGTCTGTAGCCCAGTATTATTCTGAAGTAAGGGCAAAGATAATACGGTAAGGCTATCATAGTGTTGAACGACCCTGTCGAAGGCAGTGACTGATCTCACTTGCAAGGTTGTTTGGTGACAACTTGGTGCAACACATGGGTGCTTGTTGTAGGCGGATATACCACAGCAGTTCACTGGACTGACCCGCCAAGGATTCCATATGGATGGTAACCCTAGTGTCTATGGGACAAATTCTCTAACGAATGGTGGTGCAGTGATCCTTAGACTTGAGATCACCAGAGCGCTTATGCACCGATTGGTGCAGTTTGACACTAGCCTAATGCAGTTCTTTTCAGAGTTGTCAATACGGTGGTGATTGGCTGCATCGAGGAGGTGTATCAAGACTATGGTGGATGACAGAAGATTCATCACTATTAGGTACGGGAGAAGTTATCTCACGGTGCAATTCAGTATATGACAATGACACTAAAATTGTGGCCACTGTGGGATTGGGTTGTTGCTCTATCGGATTATAAAGGTCATTGGTCCAGAACAATGAATACATAATATTGAGAGTAACCGAAGGTGACACTATTTCTATGCTTCGTCTCGTCGAGATAAACGAATGATGAAAGGATCAATTGTATGGTAACCATATCGTTGACAATAGCTACTTGTTAAATCCAAATCTATTGGGTGGCCATGATGCCTTGCTAGGGGCCATCTGGTCTGTGATTAGTGAGAGATTAATTGGTGTAATCACAATACTATACACTGTGGTATGATGAGGAGCCATGGGTCACACACTAGAAGATAATTTAAGAGCCAAGAAGAAAGAAGGGTGGTTCGTCTTTTTAGGCGAAAGGGTATTTTGGTAATTTCACAGTGCAATTAAATTTGCTGGGTCGTAGCCTTATTTAATTGTTAATAAATTAAATAGTGAAATTACAGTATAATGTGTGTTCGCACTATTTAATAAATCATCATATTTGTTAAATGTTAATTAAATATAATTGATTTTAATTGAGATAATGATGAATTAAATTAAAATATCTAATTGGGAGTGTTGGCAACATAGGGTGTTGGGTTGGAGCCGAAGCCATTCCATGTGGGAATAGGGCAACTTGGTTTGCCTATAAAAGGAAAGGGTTTGTGTGATTTGTTAATTAATTCATTTTGCCTTTTGATTAAGAAAAGAAAAACATAATAGCCCATACACTCTCCCACGCCACTTAACTGTTTGATTGAAAAATCAGTTTTTCCTTTTGTTCTTCTTGATTTCTTAAGGCCAAAGAGGATCTAGCAAACCCCTCTGGTTCCTCATGATTGTCTTCGTGTGGACTTCTACGGTTCGATCTACACTTGGATCGGTAGCAAACGTTCAGAGACAATATTGGTGGGCCTCCAACGTGGGTATGAATCTAAACTTTAGATTTACTTTTTCTCAGATTCTTGATATTATACATAAACTGTAAAATTTGTGCCTTCTTTGGGCTTTAAGGAACGATCTATGGGGATAAGCTGCGCAACTGGGTCGTTTCCTAACATGTTTAACCAAAGTACCAAACACACTAAACAACAAGCCGCCCTTGATTTGCAATCTCATTCCCCCGCACTTGACTTAATGGCACAAGCATGAACATCATCAATTTCATCTTCTACAATTAACTAGATATAAGTTAACTATCGTAATATATTAACAAACAAAAATATTAAAACATGTGAATATAAGTTAAAATGTTACCTTTAACTTCTATCCAGAAATCCATGTCCTGGTGCATATCAAAGATTCCATCTCCAGTAAAAGTGAACTTCGATATTTACTGAGCACTTTGCTACCAATACTGAAACTGGATCCGAAGCAATAGTCGTTATGGTTATCATCATCACATCATGGGTCATCATCAAAAGTATCAGGTATCGATCACTATTTTTCTTCCAATGGTCCAGGATATCCAAATTGCAAAATTTGATGCGATCAAACCTTGCTCTCCCAAATAAGTTCCAATTGGACTTATCGTAGCACTAAAGTCACTCTTGTAGTAGTCAAATTCCTGCACCATTTAATATTTAAATTTAATAAAGCAAAATTACAAAATAAAGAAAACTTTATTAATCACAAGAATATAAAAAATTTAGGGAGTATTGACACACAAATATCATCTCCAATGATATTAGGATTACTAGCTGTACGCAATCATCTTCAGTGGGAACCTCATTGCCACTTAGACTCTCCTAAGCAGCAAAAAGCCCATACAACTCCTGGACTAAACTCCAACTTTCTGTTGCAACTATTAGGCCATCAACTTTGTTAACAAAACTCAGCAAACTCAAACTTGAACGTGGGTCCAGAATTGCTGCAATTGCTAACACAACAGTATAAGAAATCTCAATATTTGTCAAATTTTCCTTTCATTTGACTTGTCATGGTACTAAGAACTCATCCTCATTTTCCATCTCTTTGTATAAACGCAATTGAGCTCTCCACACATTTCTGAGATACAAGTTTGCTGGGGGGTATTGGGAACCCAAAAAAAGAGTAGTGATCATAAAATGGTTGCAAGAACTTGCAAATCCTCTCCCCCTATCCCATTCTTCATTTGAAGGACAACTTTTATAATTGGGATCTATCATGCCAAATGAACAAACACACGATGGTATTTAACGTACTTTCAAGCATTAAATAAGTGGAATTCCATCTCGGGGAAACTCATTCGCATCCTTTTGAGCTTATTACACCAATTTGTTTAACAAGTTCTCCAAACTTGATTCTTTTAGCCTCACTTCCTTTAACATATTCACACTTACACGAATTTTATGCAAAGCCACGTACTCACCTTTAACCCTTCTTGGACTTTGAGATTGAAGATATGTGCACAACATCGCACGTGAAAAAAAGAACCATCACATAATAAAACATTTTGCACACAAAGTTGACTCCTTAAAATGTCTTCCATTTTATCATTGTTACTTGCATTGTCTAAGTAAGAGAGAAGACTTTCTTTTCAATCCCAATATTTTAAGAATCATACACTATGTCTGACAAAGAGCCCCGAGGGTGAGGGGAATATGGCAAAATTCAGAATTCTACTCTGTAACTCCTAGTTCTCATCAACATAGTAAGCCGTTAAAGAAATATACCATCAGTAGTACAAGAACTCCAAATATCAGAAGTCAAGCATATTCTACCCAAAACCCTCTCTAAAGCAAGCTTAATCCTTTCCTTTCCTTGAATTATCTTCAAGCAATCCGCCTTAGCGGTGGTCCTAGTATAATGCTTAAATTCATGATTCAAATACATGTGGACATCCCTAATTCCTTCATGCTCCCACTATTGAAATGGGTAATATGTTTTATGATTCCTATTGCCATCTTCTCATGATAAAATCTGAGAAATCTTCAAACGTCTCAATTGTGTCACAATCCATCATCATTACACTAGTAATGTGTTTAGGACACATCCATATGGAGGCTCATATTCTTAGTCCCATGATTGGAACTACCATGTGAATAGACTTACCACAAATATACACTTACCCTCACCTCCCCATTATCTTCTACATATGTTGTAAATTGACCCCAAACATTGAAACTTATGTCTTTTGGACAAACAGTACTACGTAGAAGGAAGTTGACCTAGACTACATTACGACCCGTTCCTAAATCTGTAAATTCCTCCATACCAAGCCAATCTAAAGGACACAACAAAGTATTTACATTTAAATTAATTAACCAATCATAATTCATAACAATTCATCCAAAAAAAATAAAAACACTCCCATATATTACAAGCAAACCAGCCCTACCAAAGACTGGATTTTTCCAACTCAACAATCAACACTCCTCAACTCCAATAAGTATAACCAATCATAATTTAACAATTCATCCAAAAAAAAAAAAAAAATATATGGGGTAATGCTGTGAAATGTGAATCATCATTATTTGAGTCAAAAGAAATAAATATTGAGCAAGGGCCAAAATTTATTTCAAAACTTTTTAAGCTCCCTCACGTCACGTTTTAAGCAGTCAATTTTCACGTTTTTGGTCCCAGAGGCAGAGGGTCATGATTTCTCAGTTTATTCAGTCAGACCATGCTTTGTCTATACTTTTCGTTCTCCCTATGCATTCTATCATATTTTGTCACATGTTTTACCAAAGACAAAACTATTTTAATGCACTACTTTTTCAACTATCCCTTACTATTTTTTATTTAATCACTAATCAAACATTCCATGTTGTGAGATAAATATTAAGTATTTATAATTAAAATAAAAATAACTTTAAGTCTTTAACCAAAGTTTCCACTTTCCAGTACTCATCTTTTAGCTGCAAAGGCAGGATATATAGCTAAAAGAAAATGAGATTTGATCAACCTATACGTTACCTGCCGTGTGCTACTGCCATGCTGTGTCGTGCTGCTACGCTACCGTGAGAGGAAATCTACTACTACCGTGCTGGTGCTGCCATGAGAGGAGATCTGCTGCTACCGTGACCTGACTGCTGCCCTACTGCCATGAGAGGAGATCTGATGGTGCTGCTGTGAGAGGAGATCTGATGTTGCGTGAGAGAATGGGCACCGTGACCTCCTGTGCTGCCGTGAGAGGAGATTGCTGCTGCCATGACTGACTGCTGCCCTGCTGCCGTGAGAGGAGATTGCTGGTGCTACCGTGAGAGGAGATCTGTTGCTGCCATGAGAGAATGGGCTGCCGTGACCTCCTGCTGCTGCCGTGAGAGAAGTCAGAGAATGAGGGAGAGTGGAGCTACTGTGAGAGTGAGAGAGTGAGGGAGTGGAGTGCTATGAGAGGACTGAGGATTGGTCGTGGAACTGCTGTGTAATAGCCGCTTTCTACTCATGTACTCATAAAAGAATAATAATGAAAACACATGAAAATAACATAAATAGTTGGGCCCAAATTTTCTTTCATTAAACATATATATGTATATAGATATTCTTTACACAAAATTGTATCATGTACAAAAGTGATCAAAACATGGCGGACAATGTAGCATTTCCCTTCGCTTGCCGACGCCCATCTGACCATGTCCTCACCTAGATCCTGCAAAACATAGGAAACAACGGGGTGAGCACTAAAACAATGCTCAGTAAGTAAATCCTCTACTCATCTAACCCGTAACTCTCTCTAATTCTTTCCTATAATTCTCATTTACCTTTCTTTATACTTCTCCTATTTTCTCTTTCTCATAACTCTTTTCCACTAACTCTCTTAGTAAGTCATGGCCTCCTCTTACCGAAGCACGGCTGGGACTCGCTCCCACTCTACGTGACTTCTAGTCATTCTAGCCGATCGGACTCGGTTATGCATGGATTCGGAACCCGTGGCCATGTGGTGTATAATCCTCTCTCAGGTACTCTGGGTATAGCCCTCATCCACATGCACTCTCACGGGCTACAACACTCTCTCTCTCTCTACTCATGGCAATATCTCAATGCGGCTGACATGCGGGAATACTCTACCCATACTCACGGGTTCCCCATCGCATAACCTACTCTATGCTTTTTCTCTCTTTTATTTCTAGTGCTCAATCTCTCTTTCTCTTACGAAAGTCACATTCAAAGTTCTCTACTCTTTCTTAATGCATATGGATGACTCAGCTCATTAATGCGCTAATGAAATGCAATTATGCCATATAGCAATATTAAGGCTTTCTACTCTACTCATGCTTCTCTTGAGCATTTCATCATACAACCCATGGCATATAAAACTCTATGTAACAATAACTCTTCTTCTCTCTTGAACCTTCCCAATATGAGAAAAACTCTCTCTAAACTCTAATTTCCTATCAATGAAACAAACAATCTATATGGTTTACTCAAACTCCTTCAACTTCAATCAAACTCAACTCAACACCATAAAATCTCAACACTTCTCATATTCAATACATTCAATACTCATTATAACTATAATCTCATCTCAATTTCTCAATGAACATAAGATATACACATGCATACATAAATCTCTACTCAAAAGAGTTCTTAAATCTCCACTTGGGTTGGATTTACTTACCTTGTGAAAAAGTGACTTCTCTAGTACTTTTCCTTTCCCTTATTGTCTTGTCTTCTCTCTACAACAACTCAAAACAACAACAATAACAATAACAACCATTTAAGAATTCAATATAACTATAAGCAAACTCACATCCAAGGCAAGAATCCTTACCTTAGGATGCTTTAGAGTCAAGCTCTACTAAAATTACCCCAAAAGCTCCCTAAAACTCCTTAGAAATCTTGGATAATTGAAAGGAAACTTGAGAGAATTTAGAGAATGGTTATGGCGGTGGAAATGAATGAAATGGAGGGTTTATTTCACTTAACCCTTTTTAACTCATAAGATAACCATCACTTCCCAACTTTGCCCTTGCTCTTCCTTAGAAATTCCATCTATATCCTTTGATTCATTTCACTCACACCCCTACACTAACCTATTCTCCATGAACTTTCCTTACATTTTACTCCCCACTTTTCCCGCTAATTAGGGGTAGAATGGTCATTGTGCCCCAAAGGAAGAATTCTCTAGAAACTCAATACACTTTTTGTCAAGCCCTTCGCCGCGGCGAAGAATCTTTCTTCGCTCTGGCGAAAAATTACAGAACCTACACCGTAGGTTGCAGGGCTTCATCGCCGCGGCGAAGCTTCTTCGCCGCCCCGGCGAAGTCTGTAACACAAAAACTTCGCCAAGTTTTACAAATTTCAGGGCAACCACTCAACCAACTCACAATATCCATTCAACCAAGGCCAACTAAATATTATTAACAATAAACAAACTCAATTAAAGCTGAAGCAATGAACATTTAATCCATACAGTAAATCTTAACTACGTACCTCAAGCGGGGCGTTACATGCTGTGAACGAGATGCTATGTTTTTTAACTTTTTTGTTTTTTTCACTGATAAGTTTTGGTTTAGATTAGGGTTTGACATTTGAGAGTGAGAGTGAGAAGTTTTATTTATTTATTTTTAAAATTTCAAATTTGCGGGTACGTGAGTACCCGTGGGTAGTACCCGGTCCATCCGTAAAAGTAACGGGCGTTCCGGGTACGGGTCAGATTCTCATGGGTCAAAGTATGTGTTACCCGTACCCACCCGTTGGGTATGGGTACCCGTTGACCCACGGGTACACCCGCCCGTTTGCCAGGTCTACTTATATACCTTGAATGTAAATTAACAATTTGTCCCTCTAGTTTTTTTATTAAAAATAATGTCTAGTTGTTTTCTTTCAGACCCTATTAGCATTTCCTCGGCAAAACTTTGGTCACTTTCAGTAATAGTTTTGGATCGGAATAATTTGTTGTCTTTAGTTCCAGAAATTTTAACTGAATTCATGAATGTCACCTCCCTACGTCTCAATTACTATGGGTTGCATAGAACATTTCACCAAAAAAAAAATCCAGTTACCAACACTAGAGAATCTTGATTTATCAAAAAACGAATTAGTTCTAGGTTCTTTGCCACACTTCCCTCATAATGAGTCACTTAGGAACCTGATGCTCGGTTTCACAAATTTCTTGGGGACACTACCAGATTCCATTGCCAACCTAAAAAATTTGTTAAGAATAAAGATATCAATCTGCAATTTTATTGGAAAAATTCCCACTTTGATGGCTATTCTCACCCAAACAATTTTTTTGGATATGTCACTTAATAGTTTCATTGGTCCAATCCCATCCTTTCACATGTCTAGAAACCTCATTTACCTAGACCTCTTTCATAATCTGTTGACTGATGAGATCCCATCCAATTGGGAACAGCTTCAGAATCCTGCCTGTGTTGACTTGAGGTTCAACTCCCTTAAGGGTATTATTCCCTCATCTCTGTTTGCAGTCTTATCATTGCAGAACCTTCAGCTTGCCAAAAGCCAAATTCGAGGGCCAAGTTCTTGAATTTTCATATGCCTCTTCCTCTTTGTTGGATACCCTGGATTTGAGTGACAATAGATTAGAAGGTTCTATTCCCATGTCAACCTTTGAGCTAAAAAATCTCAATATCCTCTTACTTTCTTCTAATAAGTTTATATTAGGATTTAATCAAAGATAAAGGCAGCGAAAACAAAAGTTTACCAATTAAAACCCTAGAAGCCCCAAAATCTATATATGAGTAATACGATGTTTACAAGCTTTGAATCAACCAAAACCTATGAAACTTTCAAATTCTTACCAACGTTTAGAGGCTCCACTACTTTTCGATTTGGATGAAAACGCTCATGATCCAAGTATAGGAGTGAACCAATGATATCCACACAAAGACAAGAATCAACACAAACCGATTTACTAGATGGATTTGTGTAGTCTAACAAAGATGGGCAAGTGAGAAGGTTGAGAGAAATTTTTCTCTCAATGAACCACTCCTTGGGCGGCCAAAAAGGGAATGAATTGGATATCTGATTTTAGGGAAAAGTGCCCTTTTATAGGCTTACCCTAAAATCCCTTGAAAGGTATATTACCATTATACCCTTGCACTAATTAAATAATTAGTTTCCATGATTTCCAAGCAAAATCATATCTTGGGTATTGAACCATTATTATTTGTGTCCTCTAATAATGATCTTGCAATATTTAAAACATATATACACCGATATATACATTTAAATATTGACGGTTTATTTATTTACAATATATATACGACAATATACATATTTAAATAAATAATCAATCTTACATATTAAATCCAATACAGGATTGGATCCAGGCAATGACCTTTTTAGCAAATTTAATTGCTCCATAAGATTTACCAACATACCTATTCGTCAACAAATGACGAAAATGCCTCTCACATATTATCTTCTTTAAATTGCCTTTTATGTGTGTGACCCGAAGGCTCCCTATCAAGCCGATAGTGTGTAATATCGCGATAAATATCCAATAAATTGTGTCATTACATATAGACCAAGATTGGCCCCTAGTAAGGCATCATGGCCACCCGATAGATTTGGATTCAACGTATTTGCTACCTGTCAACGGTATGGTTACTGTGCAATCAAATCCTTTCATCATCTATTATCTCATCAGGGTTTGAAGCATAGAAGTAATGTCAGCTTCAAGTATAAAACACTTTGACATGTTCAAATTCGGTTATCGGACCAATCGACAAATTGAGCTTCAACTCGATTCCACTGTGGCCATAGATTCCAAGGTCGTTGTCCTTTACTAGAATCTCACCAAGATAATATCTCCTGTATACAGGAGTGATGAATCCTTTGTCGATCCACCATAGTTATACAAGAGTGATGAATCCTTTGTCGATCCACCATAGTCGTGATGTACTTCTTAATGGAGCCAACACTACCATACTGATGACCCTATCAGGATTACATTTGGCTTGTGTCAAATTGCACCAATAAGTACACACGGCGCCTCGGTGATCTCAAGTCTAAAGACCACATGCACCACCATCTGTTAGAGGATGTATTCCATGAACATTGGTGTTACCATCTATATGGAATCCTCTGATGGGTTAGTCCAGTGAAAACGTGAATAACAAGCACCCATGTGTCGTACCAAGTTGTCACCAAACAACCTTAATATGTGAGATCAATCACTATCTTTCGGTAGGGTCATTCAACATTGTGATAGTCTTATCATATTATTTGTGCCCTAGATTAGGATAATACTGTTAGCAATTGATCTACCATACGCAGCGGAAAATAAAATTCAATCGATAAATCAATTACCTTTCTTTGCCTAGATCCGAGTATAAATTATATCGTTTACATGTTTATAAACAAAAATCTGTATAAAGTAAATCCATTCAAGGATTAGAATACTTACGCACGTTTTGAGGCTCCTTCGAATATCTCTGATTTCAGACAGAAACACTGTTCATGGTTACTGTTCACGGTTACTGTTCATGTGATTTTTCGCCAATAGATCCAAAGTAGGATCGCACTCACGGAAGTCCACATGAAGATAATCCGCAGAACCCTTGATTATTTTGCTAGAACAATCAAGGGCTTCAAGAATCAAGAAAGAAGAACAAGAAAAGTTTTCTTCTTTAGAGAGAGAGAGAGAGAGATAGGGTGGCTAGGGTTTTAATTGAATGAATAATTCCTTATTATTTTAATTTTAAGTTGCACTTATATAGTGCAACAATTAAAACCTTATTTCACTAAGGAATAGTCATCGGCTCCAACCCTAGTCCGCCCTTGCAACCAAACACAACCTTTATGGTATTTTAATTAATTAATTATTATTATAATTAAAATCAATTAATTATAATAATATATTAACACCAATCACTACCGTTTGATAGCTCTAAATAGAATTAAGTTAGGCTAGTGTCAAACTACACCAATTGGTGCATAAGGCGCTCTGGTGATCTCAAGTCTAAGGATCACATGCACCACATTTCGTTAGAGGATTTATTCCATAAACACTAGGGTTATCATCCATATGGAATCCTCTAGTGGGTATGTCCAGTGAACTTGCCTTTAGCAAGCACCCATGCATTGCACTAGGTTGTCGGTAAATAACCTTAACAAGTGAGATCAGTCACTGCCTTTCGATAAGGTCGTTCAACACTATGATAGCCTTACCGTATTATCTGTGTCCTTGGTCAGAATAATACTGGGGCTACAGGCATTTCTAGAATGGCCATCATATGTGATCATAGGGTTCTCACTATCAAGATTTGAAACACTTGATACCCTCGTCACGGTTCTACCATCATAAAGACATATATCATTGCATACACAATATAGAAGAATATACCTTTTATTGATAAATAAACATTTATTATAGAGTTAATTTTACAATAATTTATTGGCTCTAGGGCACCTACTCTAGCAATCTCCCACTTGCACTATAGCCAATCATTCATGTATTTAATACCAAATGACCTTAAGTGTTTTTCATGCTTCTACTGTGATAGAGGCTTCGTTAGTGGATTGATGAGATTGTCATCAGTATGCACTTTACTGATCTGTACATCTTTCCTCTCAACCATTTCTCTGATGAGATGAAAATGTCTGAGTATGTGTCTGGACTCCTGGTGAGACCATGGTTCCTTTGCTTGACAATTGCTCCATTGTTGTCACAATAGACATCTATCGAATCAACAATCATAGAAACCACACCAAGTTCGGTGACGAACTTCTTAATCCAGACTGCCTCTTTGGCCGCATCGAATAATGCAATATACTCAACCTCTATTATGGAGTCCATTACAGTGCTTTGCTTAGAGCCCTTCCAGCTCACTGCATCCCCATTGAGACAAAATACAAACCTTGATCGCAATCGATAATCATCTTTATCCGTTTGGAAACTAGCATCACTGTATCCTCTTACGGTGAGCTCATCTTCCTTTCCATAAACCAAGAACATGTCCTTAGTCCTCTTCAGGTACTTAAGGATGTTCTTGATAGCTATCCAGTGATGCTCACTTGGATCCGATTGATATCTACTACAAGTGCTTAACGCACATGACACATCAATCCGAGTACATAACATGGCATACATGATGGATCCAATTGCTGACGCATATGGGATCCTCTTCATTCTATCTCTCTCATTGTGTGTTTTAGGACACATTTACTTAGAGATAGACACCATGTGACATCAGAAGAAATCCCTTCTTGGATTCTTCCATACTGAATCTCTTCAATACCTTGTTAATGTATGTACTCTAACTTAGGCCAAGCAACCTGCGTGATCTATCTTGGTAGATCTTTGATGAGAATCCAAGCCCATCATGCTCATCACAAATGCAGGGATTTCAATGAAGACTCAAGGACAACATGAAGAACAACATTCGGCCCAAGCAACCCAAACACTCAAGGAAGCTCACAAAATTGTCCAAGAGGTCTTAAGGTTCCAAGGCACGACTTAAGCCCTATTTTGTGACCAAAAACGTGAAAAACAAGTGGGAACAAGTTACATTGGCCCAAGCCCAAGTTTTGGGTGTCATTTGATTCAAATTTTGGAGGAAAATCCCTAAAATTGTTATTAAGGACATAAGTCCTTAAATTAGGGAAAGGTTGTCCATGACATTAAATGGTTATGGCTTGCTTTTGGATTATGTGGTGCAGACTTTTTGTTTATTAATTTTCATGTAATATTTTAATGTTTCCACCATGTAATATTTGCTAGGGTAAATCCCTTAATTTTTGTAAAGCCTATTTAAAGGCCACTTGATCATTTTTGTAAGGAGATTGAATATTGAAGTGAATAGTGCTTTGTCTTGAGAATTGTTTTTCTCTTGTTTCCTTTACCCAAGTTCGGCCAAACTTGGTGGTGGAGTGTCTATCAAGCTGGTGGAGTTTCCTTTAGGCTTGATTGATTCCTTGGTCATCTCTTTTGTAAGTTGTTTTTCTTTAGCTTCAAGTTAACTCATTTTCCGGATTTTGTTTTGCATGGTGTGTATGAATCCGTTTGTGGTGCATTTGAGCATGGGTGCCTTTGTGTTGATTGGAGTTTGATATAAAGGGTTGTTCTAAGTTGTGTTATTGGTTGTGTGTGTGTGTGTATAGAGAGTGTTAGCCGAATGGTCTTAAGGAGTTGGACGAAACCCTAGCCTAGGTGGAGTTAAAATTGGTTGTTTTAGGGTAGTATATGAATTGTGCTTGTAAGAATTCATATCAATCTTTATTCCGAGGATGTAGATTGCTTGTCCTATGTCTTTCATGGAAAGCACTTGGATAACCAAGTCTTTACCAACTGCAAGTTCGGTATATCATTCCCGATCAGAAGTATGTCATCCACATACAACACTAGGAATGCCATTACGCTCCCACTCACTTTCTTGTAAACACAAGGCTTATCTTCGTTCTTGATAAAACTGAATTTTTTTGCGGCTTCGTCAAAACGAATGTTCCAACTCCTTGAAGCTTGCTTGAGTCCATAATGGATCTCTGCAACTTGCATACCTTCTCAGCTTGCCCATCAAGAACGAAACCATCAGGTTGTGTCATAGACACATCCTTTTCAAGGTTTCCGTTCAAGAACGCTGTTTTGACATCCATTTGCCAAATCTCATAATCATGATATGCAGTAATCGCAAGGATAATCTGAATTGATTTAATCATGGAAACCAGCATAAAGGTTTCCTCATTGTCAATACCATTAATTTGTTTGAAACCTTAGGCAACCAGTCATGCTTTATAAGTGTGCACCTTGCCATCCATGTCAGTCTTCTTCTTGAAGATCCATTTACACCCTATGGGTTTTACCCCTTCAGGTGGTTCCACTAGAGACCATATTTGGTTCTGGTACACGGAGTCCATCTCAGATTCATGGCTTCAAGCCATTTAACAGAATCTAGATCCGATATAGCGTCTTCGTAGGTTCCGGGTTCATAGTCTTGGTAGACAAGTACGTCACCATATTAAGTCACAAGATAATCATATCTCTCAAGCTCATGGCGTACTCTCCTAGATCTACATAGCTCCTGTGCTACTTGAGGTGGTTCACTTTGATCAACAAGTTATGGAGTAACCTCCTCCTGATGTTCAACCACTACTTGTGGCATATCTTCCCATCCTTCTACTAGTATATCTTATGGCTCTAGAACTTCATTGAGTTCTAATTTTCTCCCACTAGTACTTCTTAGAAAAAATTTATTTTCTAGGAAGACACCAGTATGAGCAACAAAAATTTTGCGCTCTTCTGGATGGTAGAAATAAGATCCTTTGGTCTCTTTAGGATACCTCACAAATATACATTTGTAGGATTTTGGGCCCAACTTGTTCGAAGTCAATTTCTTGACATAAGCTTCGCAACCCCAAATCTTTAGATAAGACAAGCTGGGCTTTCGCCCATGCCATAGTTCCAATGGAGTCTTGTTTACAGACTTTGATGGCACACAGTTCAAAATGTGAGTTGCAATCTCTAGGGCATAACCCCAGAATGATGTAGGTAAATCACTAAAACTCATCATGGACCTAACCATGTCAAGTAAGGTCCTATTCCTCCTTTCAGACACTCCATTGTGTTGGGGTGTATACGGAGGGGTGAGTTGTGATACTATCCCACATTCCTTCAAGTATTCAGAAAACCCTGAGCTTAAGTATTCACCTTCTCGATCCGACCGAAGAGCTTTAATACTTTTGCTCCACATATTTTATACTTCATTCTTGAATTCTTTGAACTTATCAAAGACTTCAGATTTATGTCTCATGAGGTAGACATAACCATATCTACTAAAATCATCAATAAATGTGATGAAGTAGGAATATCCACCTTTGGCTTCAACTGTTAGTGGACCACATACATCATTATGGATGATGCCTAACAGTTCAGTAGCCCTTTCACTTTGTCCTGTGAAAGGTGACTTGGTCATCTTGCCTAAAAGGCATGACTCGCATATCTCAAATGACTGGAAGTCAAAAGGGTCCAAAACTCTATCCCTTTGAAGTTTTGCAATGCGGGTCTAATTAACATGACCCAATCTACAATGCCAGAGGTATGTATGGTTTTATTCACTATGTTTAGCTTTCTTAGTTTCAATGTTGAGAATATCCTTATTGTTCAAATCAAGAACATATAATCCGTTATATAACTTTGCAATTCCAAATAGAATACCATTCAATCTAAAGGACAACAATACATTAGAAATCTCAAAACGATATCCTATATTATCCAAAGCGGATACTGAAATAATGTTTCTAGAAATCGCAGGTACAAAATAACAGTCTTTGAGTTCTAATATTAAGCCCGAAGGCAAAGACAAACAATAAATCCCTACAGCTAATGCAGCCACATGTGTTTCATTTCCAACTCGTAGGTCCACTTCTCCCTTGGCGAGCAATCTACTCTGCCTTAGTCCCTACACATCAGTACAAATGCGAGTACCACATCCTGTGTCAATGACCCAAGATGTTGAAGGAGAGAAGTTAATCTCAATCATAAACATACCTGAAGTCGAAGCATCTAACTTCTTCTTGTTTGTGAGGAAAGCCTTGCAGTGCTTCCTCTAGTGGCTAAGCTTGCCACAATAGAAGCAGACTACCTTCCCACCTTTCCCAATGCCATCTGCAGGCTTGATAGCATCCTATCCTTTAGGCTTGGGCTTGGGATTGGCCTTGGCCTTTCCCTTGCCCTTTCCCTTCCCTTTACTGGCAGCTACAAGTAAAACAAGCTTAGACTTCTTCAAGTCTTACTCTACAGTCCTTAGCATGTTCAAAAGATTCGACAGCGTTTTCACCATAGCGTTCATATTGAAGTTCATTATAAACGGTGCATAAGAGTCAGGCAAGGATTGCAAAATTAAATCCACTTGTAATTCTGCATCTAACTCAAACCCCAAAGTCTCAAGCCTTTCCATGTGCTCAATCATTTTGAGCACATGAGGGCCAACTTGGGCTCCCTCGGTTAGGCGACTCCTAAACAGTGCTTTTGACACCTTGTACCTCTCACGTCGAGCATTCCCTTCGTAAAGCTCCTTGCCATTTACTGAATTGCGCCATGAGATAACTTCTCCCGCACCCGGGAGTGATGAATCCTCTGTCTATCCACCATAGTCTTGATACACTCCTTGATGCAGCCAATCACTACCGTATGGACAGCTTTGAAAAGAACTGCGTTAGGCTAGTGTCAAACTGCACCAATCGGTGCACAAGGCGCTCCGGTGATCTCAAGTCTAAGGATCACATGCACCACCATTCGTTAGAAGATTTATTCCATAGACACTGGGGTTACCATCCATATGGAATCTTCAGGTGGGTCAGTCCAGTGAACTTGCTGAAGTGTATTCACCTACAACAAGCACCTATGTGTTGCACCAGGCTATCACCAAACAACCTTGACAAGTGAGATCAGTCACTACTTTTCGACAGGGTCATTCAACACTATGATAGCCTTACCGTATTATCTGTGCCCTTACTTTAGAATAATACTGGAGCTATGGACGTTTCTAGAATAGCCACCGTATGTGCTCATAGGGTTCTCACTATCAAGATTTGAAACACTTGATACTCTCGTCATGGTTCTACCATTCTAAGGACATATATCAATACATATTGCAATAATAATTATTTACGCAATATAGAATAAAATGTCTTTTATTGATTAATGAACATTATTGGAAAGAGTCAATTCTACAATAATTGATTGGCTCTAGGGCATCTACTCTAACACATATAACACTAGGAATGCCACTACGCTCCCACTCACTTTCTTGTAAACATATGGCTCATCTTCGTTCTTGATAAAACCGAATTCTTTTACAGCTTCATCAAAACGAATGTTCCACCTCCTTGAAGCTTGCTTGAGTCCATAATGGATCTCTGTAACTTGCATACCTTCTCAGCTTGCCCATCAAGAACGAAACCATCAGGTTGTGTCATTGACACATCCTCTTCAAGGTTTCCGTTCAGGAAAGCCGTTTTCACATCCATTTGTCAAATCTCATAATCATGATATGCAGTAATCGCAAGGATAATCTGAAGGGATTTAATCATGGAAATCGGCGTAAAGGTTTCCTCATTGTCAATAACATTAATTTGTTTGAAACCTTTAGCAACCAATTGTGCTTTATAAGTGTGCACTTTGCCATCCATGTCAGTCTTCTTCTTGAAGACCCATTTACACCTTATGGGTTTTACCCTTTCAGGTGGTTCCACTAGAGACCATACTTGGTTCTGGTACATGGAGTCCATCTCAGATTTCATGGCTTCAAGCCATTTAATAGAACCTAGATCCGATCTAGCGTCTTCGTAGGTTCTGGGTTCATTGTCTACTGAAATCCTGAATTCCTGAATAGAACATATTTTGTACTTCATTCCTGAATTCCTTGAATTTATCAAAGGCTTCAAATTTATGTCTCATAAGGTAGACATAACCATATCTACTGAAATCATCAGTAAATGTGATGAAGTATGAATATCCACCTCTAACCTCAACTGTTAGTGGACCACAAACATCACTATAGATATGCCTAACAGCTCAGTAGCCCTTTCACCTTGTCCTGTGAAAGGAGACTTGGTCATCTTACCTAACAGGCATGACTCGCATACCTCAAATGACTGAAAGTTAAAAGGGTCCAAAACTCCATCCCTTTGAAGTTTTGTAATACGGGTCTTATTAACATGACCCAATCTACGGTGCCAGAGGTATGTTTGGTTTTGATCACTATGTTTAGCTTTCTTGGTTTCAACATTAAGAATATCTTTATTATTTAAATCAAGAACATATAATCCATTATATAACTTTGCAATTCCAAATAGAATACCATTCAAACTAAAGGACAACAATCCATTAGATATCTCAAAATGATACCTTATATTATCCAAAGCGGATACTGAAATAATATTTCTAGAAATAGAAGGTACGTGATAACAATTATGTAGTTCCCACAACAAGCCCGCAGGCAAAGATAAATAGTAAGTCCCTACAGCCAATACAGCCACATCTGCTCCATTTCCAACTCGTAGGTCCACCTCTTCCTTGGCGAGCACTCTACTCTACCTAAGTCCCTGCACATCAGTACAAATATAAGTACCACATCATGTGTCAATGACCCAAGATGTTATGGGAAAAAAGTTAATCTTAATCATAAATATACCTTAAGTCGTAGCATCTGACTTGTTCTTGTGCGAGGAAAGCCTTGCAGTGTTTCCTCCAATGGCTAGGCTTGCCACAATAGAAGCAGACTACTTTGCTCTTCCCTATGCCACTCTCAGGCCCAAGAGCAACCTGTCCTTTGGGCTTAGGCTCGGGCTTGGGTTTGGCCTTGCCCTTACCCTTTCCTTTACTGGCAGTAACCAGTAAAACAGGCTTGAACTTCTTCAAGTCCTGCTCTGCCATCCTCAGCATGTTCAGAAGTTCCGACAAGGTTTTGACCATCGTGTTCATATTGAAATTCATTATGAACGGTGCATAAGAGTCAGACAAGGATTGCAGAATCAAATCCATTTGTAATTCTGCATCCAACTCAAATCCCAAAGTCTCAAGCCTCTCTATATGCTCGATCATCTTGAGCACTTGAGGATCAACTTGGGCTCCCTCAGTTTGACGACTCCCAAACAAAGCTTTCGACACCTTGTACCTCTCATGTCGAGCATTTCCTTTGAAAAGCTCCTTGAGGTGTAGAATAATGGCAGCAGCGTCTATATTCTCATGCTGCTTTTGCAGCACTGGTGTCATCGATGCTAACATCAAGCATTGAATGCCATCAGCATCATCAAGGAACTTTTGATAAGTATCCTTTACTTCCTAAGTGACATCAGGATCAGGCTCAGCCATGTATGACTTTTCAAGGATATACAATTTCTTTTCTGACTTGGGTATAATATGAAGATTACGATACCAGTCTGAGAAATTGGATCCATCCAACCTGTTTTCTTTCTTGATTATCAATCGTAGGTTCATAATGCTTATTTTGGTAAATCTACAATTGTAGAAAATATAAAGTCATTATAAAGTTCATTAATATTTAATATGGTCTTTTATTAAACGATGCTCCCACTATTTTACTCAAGTCAATAGCCCTCACTATTAACTCGAGAAAGCCCGTTGACTTTCCTAGTGGACTGAGATCCCATCCAGCCCATTTCAAACCTTCGCTTTGGCAAACAAGCCAAAATCAGTTGATTAGGTAGGCCAACAAACTTAATCCACACCCGTTGATAGCTCCTACTATCAACCTCAAATGTGAAGAAACCAACAAGCCAATCACACAATCCAATGGCTCCAACCGTTGTCCTCAAGTGTGATTCTCAGTATCAGTAGAGTAGACACTACATGTCACCACATACACATAATATGTGTGCTTCTCTACTATGCCTATGACGAGTTTATAAACCTACGCTTTGGCGAACAAGCAAAACCGTCATTTTAAGTTGACCCATCACCATTAAAGAAAACTCCAATGCTTTTTAACCTCCCACTGGTAGAAGTGTACCCTTCGCTTTGGCAAACAAGGTTTCGACGAATAGTGATTTGATTAAAACCACGGTGATGGAAGGCTTACGTGACTTAATATTCTTTAACTGAGGGTTTGTTATTTAATGTCTCACCAGATTATTATCTTTGTTAGAATGACATTGTTTGACATGTTATTGAACATTCAACATTAGCATGCATTCTAAACAAAATATTAAAACGTGCCGATACATGGCCCAACTAAAAACTAATTTCCTCGAGCCTAGAGGAATCGATAGGTCACCTAGGGGTCCTATAATAAAATCTTGAGTCTTCAAGTATGGTCATCTTTTCCTTGATCCGTCTTCAAGTACATTACAAAAATATCATTCTAAAGTTACGGTGAGAATAATTATACAAAATTCTTTACATCAATAAATTTAGAAACCTTGATTTACATTCGAGGGGAATGAGATGAGAAGAGAATGTACATCGAGAATAGGAGAAAGGCAGGACACGCATGCCCTATTTTATAAATTACAACCATACATACCCAAAAATTAAAACATTCACCATAGGTCTAAGGCTCATGTACCGGGCACCATGCAATATACAAACAAGTACATGACATACATTTAAAAAACAATCAATTTTTGAATTGGGTGGGTTAATTATTAGTTACCCCCCGATAATTTGTAAATCTACATTTGGTCCAAAAGTTTTGAAACTTTTTAATCTGGCCCTTGCACACTCTCAAGTGCGCTCGCTGTGACGATGGGTTAGATCACTGTAGTGTGCACTGATTAACATCACGTTCACGCTCCACATGCGTTTGCCGCGGCAATGGGTTATATCGCCACGACGAGCGCAGATTTTGCAATCAGCATGTATGCCAACAACGCAAGCCGCGGCGATGGTTTATACCACCGTGGCAAGCATACACTAATTTGTAGCAATACAAAAATTCAACCAGCAACCAAAATACGCCAAACGGATTTTGCAATCAATCTAAACTACTGCTTTCAAAAAAAATCCATAACCCAGTATATTCCAAATTGCAGATCATCAACAAATTAAATTAATCAATTAATTGATTTCTTAAAACATGCTTTCATGGAAGATTTTGTGCAGATTCATGAAGGCAACATGTTATCAATTAAATACATGTAATCAACCATTCACAAAAACTATAAAATCTGGTACCCTGGGCTCTAATACCACGGTTAAGAAATGATCATCTATGGTAGCGAAAAACAAAATAATTTACATGATAGATCGTTCCTTAGAACCAAGATCAGGGCACAAAAATTACAATTTATACATAATAATAGAATCTATAGAAAAATCAATTTAAAGTTTAAGAAATCATACGCAAGTTTGGAGGCTCCTCCAAGTTTGTCTCTGAACGAATTTCGCTACCGACCCAAGTGTAGGATGGAGCCAATGTAGTCCACACGAAGATAACTCTAACGAACTAAAGATGGATTTGCTAGATCCTCTTTAGTCTTTAAGAACCAAAAGAAATCAATCAAACTTTGTTTCAAGCAAAAGCATTCTGGCGTGGGAGAGAAGAGAAAGGGGCTGAAATTTTTCCTTTTAATGATTGAAATGAATTAATTTAATAATTCACAAAGTGTTGCACTTATATAGTGCACACTTTGCCCTATTCCATCATGGAATAGGCTTGGGCTCCAACCCAAACACCCCTTTTAGATATTTTAATAATTATTATTGTTATTTTTCAATTAAATTCAATTAATATATATATTTCATATATAAACATTAACAATAACAATAATTCATTTAAATATATTGTGAACACATATTTAAATATTTTCACTTATTTAATTTTAATTAATAAATTAAATAAAGGCTATGACCCTAGCAAATTAATTGCACTGTGAAATTTACAAAAAACATTTCTCTAAAAAGACGAAAAGCTTCTTATAAACTGGTTCTTAAATTATCTTCTAGTGTGTGACCGTAGGCTCTTATCTGGGCGGGTGTTGTATACAGGATAACACCAATTAATCGTCTCACTACACAGACCAAGATGGCTTCCTAGCAAGGCATCATGGCACCCGATAGATTCGGATTCAGCGAAGCAGCTACCCGTCAAGATATGTGGTTACCTACAATCTGATCCCTTCATCATCTGTTATCTCGACGAGACCGTAGAATAGAATATTGTGTCAACCTTCAGTTGCTCTTCAATTTTATGTATTCAGTTACTGACATGACCTGAATAATAATTGGTAAAGCAACAACTCAATCCCAATTGGCCACAATTTATTGTCATCCTTGCCATTACGAATAGCGCCGTGAGATAACTTGTCCCGTACCTGGGAGGAGTGAATCCTGCTGTCTATCCCCCATAGTCTGATACTGATAATCGAAATGATACAGGTTTTATTGTAATCTGTTGTCGGATTATTTCAGGTACTTTCTAGTGCATTTTTACCTGAATTGAGTGCGTAATTCTTACTTTTTCGTGTTTCAGGTTAAAATGGACTCTTTAGTGAATAAGACAATTTGACAAGTTTTGACTCAGAATTGAAGGATTTCAGAAGTTAGGAGAGTCCGGAGTCGGGACAATGCACGATGAAGCTGTTTCCAAGGGGAGAGTAGAAAATCGAAGAACGAAACGGAGACGGAAACGCAGAGTGGCTAGTTCTGTAAATTTCAGATCAATTCTGTACCCAGACCCTCCAGCTCGCCCGCGCGAAGAAATTGTCTTTGAAGCGGCGAAGTTGGGCAGAGCTCGAATGTGATTTCTTCATTCTTCGCCGCGGGCGACAGTATAAATTTGCAGTTTTGTAACGCACAGTTTCGTGAGTGTGCGTTGTTTTTGAGGTTCGTTTTTTTTAGGCTAAGATAAAAGAAAACTTAAATTGTTAAAAGGGGTCCGAGCTGTTAGGTTAGCAGTCTCTTTTAAATTTCCTAGAGAAAAAGCTGGAGTTTTTCGGGATTGTTAGAGTAAAGGTTCAGATTTAATGGAAGATCAATTCTTTTGGGAAGATTTCTATTCTGCATTAGTTCATATGTGTATTTTGTTTACTTTATTTCCGTTTTATCTGTAAATTAGCGTGAACTAATCTTCTATGGGTTAGGGTTGTGATGTAGTTTGGATGAATTGGGTTTGAATAGGTGAGACTCGTGGCTATTTCCTATGTGAATGAGCTCCGTGGTTGTGTGTACTCGAAAATTAATTGCTTGTATGTGATGAACATGATGAGATTGAGAAATACTTCATGTTAAGCTTCAAGGTAAACCATTATAATATTGGATAGCTAGAGATGATTCACGCATTAATGGGAAATCAATTTAGGGATTCTCCTGTGCTTCATGATTAGAATTACTTAACTTTCAAGTTGGTGGGGTGCGGAATGTTAATAATGTGGAGAATAGGAAAACATGCCGAGAGGGTATGTTAGTCATAGTAGGATCCGATTTACAACAATTGCAACGTGATCTTTGAGTTGAAAATAGTGTAACTATTCGTTTTAACCCAGAAATAATCCCAAACGAAGTCAAAACCCTACACGTTACTTAAATTGAATTTCTTGTGTTTTCATTTGCTTCCTTTTAAGATTACTTCTTTGTTTAAATTTTAATTGTTAGTTTAATAAGCAAATGGCTACCACAAATCCAAAGTTTACGGTTGCTTCATTGTTACGTTAGGAACTAGTGCTAGTACAAGCCTCGTTGGAACGATATCTACCCATCACTCTATTTACTTGAATGACTAGGGCAATGCTAGTTTTGCCATGTGTAGGAAACAAGCATCACAGTTTTTGGCGCCTTGCCGGGGGCACTGTTTTAAGTTAACTTAGGTTTTTCTGGAGGTTAATTAACTAGATTGAAGTTTTATTTTTTTTCTAATTTTTGTTTGAGTGTGATTTTATTTTCTTTCAATTGTGTTCATTCAGTTTATGCGAAGAGCAAGACGTCAACCAGTAGTTCCTGTTGACCTTGAGCTTGAGAGGACTGTAGAAGACTAAAAGAGAGAGAAGAGAAAGAGATCACCTACTGCAGAAACGAAGAAAGGTAGTTGAAATGGCTGAACCAGAAAAAAGGACACTGAGGGAATTTTCAGTTCCCACAGTGAACGGAAGTGGGTCAGATTACAGAGACCTACTGTACAAGCTAACAACTTCGAGATCAAGCCGGCTATCATCCAGATGATCCAGCAGTCGGTAAGATTCCACGGGATGAAGGGAGATCCGAATCAGCACATTGCAAATTTCCTGGAATTTGCGACACCTTAAGTCGAATGGAGTGTCGATGATGATGCTATTAGGCTGCGTTTATTCCCATTCTCATTGGGAGATAAAGCAAAGGGGGGTTAATGGCATTACCACGGGCACATAACAACATGGAATGAGCTGGAAATTTTTGACCAAATTCTTTCCTCCAGCGAAGTCACGAAGTTGAGAAATGATATCACAATTTATACAAGAGATGCCGAGTGTTGTACGAGGCTTGGAGAGATACAAGGAATTGATGAGGAATGCCCACATCATGGTTTGCTGTTGGCTTCAAGTCAAACATTTTATAATGGGTTGATGGGTAAGTGCAAACCATGGTGATGCAGCTTCAGGAGGGGCTTTGCAGAATAAGAACCTGAAGAAGTATGAGTTCTTGAGGTTTTGGCAGCAACAACTACAAAGACGAATGAGAGAGTAACAACGAGGAAATCTCGGGTCTCATGAAGTAGATGCTTTCACAGCCATCTCAGCCCAACTCAACTACTTCAAAAACAGTTGGGAACTATGCAGGTAATCTATACAAGCACCTCAACAACATGTGATTTTGTTGCAGGAAACCATGTGAGCAGGATGCCAAGTCGGAAACACATTTGCCGTCGTCTTACAACGGAGCAAGAAATACTTGGCAGGAATCAAAGACAGCCGAACAATCCGTTTCCAACACATACAACCAGGGTGGAGACATCATCCGAATCTGGCTTGGGGAAATCAAAACCAACAGGGTAACAATGGAACCAAGAGGCAAGTTCCAAATAACCACCAGGGGTGACCAATCAACCGGGAGATCCAAGAGTGTCGAAGTTGGAGGATTTGTTCGGTAAATTCAGAAGAGTCTACAGGGTTCATGAATGAGACGAGGACAAACTTAGAAACCAAGGGCGTCCATTCGGATCTTGAGGTACAATGGGCCAATGGCCGAGAAGTGAATGATAGATGGCAGTAGGTTCTCGACCAGCACCCCAGGTCAACCCCCGTGAACACGCAAAAGCAATCATTTTGAGAAGTGGGCAGTTTTGGAGAAGTAGGCAGTCTACGAAAGAAGGGAGCAACCCGGAAAGGAAGAGTTGGAAGAGGAGAGTGAAGAGAGAGATGAAGTGTGAAGAGGAAGCAGGTGCCTTGGGAAGAGAACAAGAAAGAGGATGAAAAGCCAAAAGAGAAAAGGAGAAATGCCATTTCCCCCAGGGATACCACCAAGAAATTAGCCATCACATCACCCGTACCTTGTCCCCGAGATTGAAGACGAAGAATCAGGATAAGCAATTTCAAAAATTCATTGAAATCTTTTAAAAAATTGCATATTAATGCCTTTTGCAGTTGCAATACAGCAAATGAGAGTTATTCGGAAGTTCCTGACGGAGATAACTTCGAATTAAAACGGAGAGGAGCTAGAGATGAGAAACGGTTGATGCTAACGGAAGAGTGCAGTGCAATCTCCAGAAGAAATACCCCCAAACCAAGATCAGGTGGAGTTTTACTATTCCTTGTGTTATAGGGGATATTACTTTGACGGTGTGCTGTGGATTAGGAGCTAGGATAAATTTGATGCCTTTTTCTGTTTTCAGTAGATGATGGATTGGTGAATGAAGACAACGACAATGTCGTTGCAACTATCGGATCGGTCGAGTAAAGCAACGAGGGGATAGTTGTAAGATGTTTTAGTGAAGTGGGGAAAATAATATTTCCGCATCTTGGTAGTGCTGGACCATAGGAAGGAAGATTAATGAGATTTCCTCTCATTTGTGGCCGACCATTCTTGGCCTACGGGGAGAGCACTGATGGACGTCAGGAATGGAAAGTGTGCTGTAAGGGTTCGGATGACAACAGAACTTTACATGTGTTTAGGATTCATGAAGTTTTCCGTCGGAATCGGATTCTGTTTTCGGTGGATTGTTGGATGATCTTGGTTATGGAGTCCCTGGAGAAAAAGATATCCCTGAACTGCCTCTAGAGACATGTTAGGCAAATCGCGAAAAGCTGAAGAGGTGAAGACTCAGCAAGGAACGATTGGCCGAGAATGTTAGGAAATCTCCAACCAATGGAGGGAAAGGTACAGATTCGGAATTTGAGGAATTTGACTTTGACAAAGAGAAAGCAAGAAGATAAGAAGAAGCCCTACGTTTGAACGAAACTTTAACCCGCCTCACCGCAATATGTCTATCTTGGAGATTCATAATACTTTTCCGGGTGTATTTATTAGTGCAGAATTTGAGTGCCTTAAGGAAAGAAGTTGATTAGAGTTGTTGAGGGAACAATATATTGGTCGATTGGTTGACCACTCGGATCATTGAGTAGCTCACACCCTCATTTTGATGCATAAGATTCTCATGGAGATGACTTTTACACCGAGGGTAACAACACAACGTAGATTGAATCCTGTCAATGATAAGTGGTGAGAAAGGATGTGGTGAAACGTAGATGCGGGTATCATCTATCCGATTTCCGATAGTCCAGTTTGGGTGAGCCCGCGTCAAGTTTTCCAACGACATGAGGGTACCGTGTGAAGTCATGAAAGTAGGCGCTAGATTCCAACAGGACCCCTGGCCTATACGGTGTTGGAGAGTATGCATTGAATTACCGTAACGACGAGTGCGACAGAAGGATCATTTTCCTTTACCCTATCGATCAAATCGTTGGAGAGGTTGGCTGGACATGCATAGTACTGTTTCCTGGATGGCTATTCAGGATATAACCAACATTGGCCATCGCGCCGGAGCAGAGTCATAGAAAACGACTTTTCCATCTTGTCCTTACGGTCACCTGTTGCCTACCGACACGAAGCCATGGGATTTGCAATGCACCAGCAACATTCCAAAGATGCATGATGTCAATCTTTGGAGATCATGGTGGAAAGATTCAATCGAAGAGTCTTCAGGGATGACTTCCAGTTTTTGGGTCATCATTGACAATTGCTAACAAATTTGTCTCTGTTTACGCGTTGCAAGGCAAACGAATTTGTGCTGAATTGGGAAGAATGTCCTTCTCTGGTCCCAAGAGGAATGTGCTAGGCATAGAATTTTCCAAGGATGGGATTGAAGTTGATGTCGGCGGAACGACAGAAAATAATGAGAAGCTACCACCGCACCGGCATCAAATGGCAAAGCAGGCCGAAGAGCGTTTTGGGGCATGCGGGGTTTTATAGACGCTTCATAAGGTTTTTCTAGAGATCTCTAAACCCCTGTGCAATCTTTTGAAATAAAGATGTTGTTTTGTTGTTTGATGATGATTGCATCATGCTTTCCTAACTTTAAAGAATGTGCTAGTTTTCTGTCTCCTATTTTGCAGTTCCCTGATTGGGACTACCATTTGAACTAATGTGTGATGCTAGTGATTTGCTTTTAGGGGTAAGTGCTAGGGCAGAGGATAAAAAATAAAGTGTTGCTTGTAAAGTCAGTATGCTAGCAAGGACACTTGTGCTGCACCCAACTGAATTCACACCACCACTGAAAAAAGACTATTGGCTGTGGGGTTTGCTTTGGACAGTTTCGCTCTTATCTTTTAGTCGTGCGTAAGGAATACGTTTTACACATACTTCACACTCAGACATCTTTTGGCGAAGCAAAGAAGCAACACTCGGTGATGAGATGGTCTTCTCACTACTTCCAGAGTTTAGAGTTGGAATCGAGACAAAAAGGGTCGGTAACGAATGTATCGACTGATAATTTGTCACGAATTTGAGAGACCACCCAAGGGGCATGAGGTGGAATGCCCAATCCAGAAACATTTCCGGCATGCAGAACCTGATGAGAGCTGGATTGAAGGCACCCTGGTCTCGGACTTTGCAAATTATCTGTCATCAGGGTGCTCCAAGTGGTATGACATTTTCAAGAGAGAAGAGAAATTTTTCTCTGATTTAAAACTATTTTTGTGGGAAGAAGCCATTCCTGTGTAAGCGTCCTGGTATGACCAATGATACGGATTTGCTCACGTAGAGAAGAAATGCGAGGCATTCTAAGACATGTCATGGAGAGAGATAGCGTGCTGTCTGGATGCGTGCCATTTCGGAGAGCTCGAACATCAGCGAAGGTGCTACAATCTGGGTTTTTTTGATTGGCCAAACCTTCTTTAGGATTCCTCCGGAATCCCAGGAGTGTGACCAATGTCAACGATGGGGAGTATTTAAAAAGAGATGAGATATGCTCGCTTTGAAACACATCTGTGGTTTTGAAATTTTTGACGTTGGGATTATTTCATGGGTCCTTTCCCAGTTACCTATGGGAACATTTTTATATTGGTGCTGTGGATCATGTGTCGAAATGGGTTAGGCAGTGCATTGCCAACGAATGATGCTAGGTGGTGATTAATTTTTGGGACAGAACTTTTCTCAAGGGTTTGAGTACACACGATCGATTATTAGTGATGGCAGGAACGCATTTTTTGCAAAGGCAAAATGGTATGCATTGTGATAGTATGGAGTGACACACAGAGCAGTGCAACACTCCTATCATCCACAAACGCGCGGGCAAGTAGAATTGTCAATAGAGAACGAACAGGGATTTTTAGAGAAACAGTCAATGCTCAGGAAGGATTGTCCGTAAGCGGACGATCTTGCTATGGTCTTATCGCACGCATTCAAAACCCACACTTGGTATGTCCTCCTGTTCAGATTGTGTATGGGAAAGCAGCACTTGCCGGTGGACTTGAACATAAGGCATATTGGCCGTTCAGCATTGAACATGGATCCTTAAAAGAGCCTGCGGCTGAGGGCGAGAATAGCTGCTTTGAACGAGCTTGATGAGCTTCGTCGGAAGAATGACAAATGTGCCCGATTATAAAGAGAAAACAAAAAGGTGCGACCACGAACAGAACATCCGGGTCAAGACTTTTGAAGTTGGGCAGAAAGTGGTTGTTGTTCAAACTCTAGACTTAGGCTTTTCCCCGTAAATAAGTATGATGTCCGGATCCCTCACTATCAACCGAGGATACATGCATCCGGGCCAGTGTAGTAACACATTAGGAAAAGGGCACTTTCACGGTAATGGACGTAGGTTGGAAGCATACGGTGAAGGTGGTGAGGAGTTGCAATTCATCCCAATCGGCTGGACATTTCAACACCTAAAGGATGGAAGAGTCACAGCGTTCCTGCTATAAACAGCGCCTTGGGTGAGGCAACCCAAGTTGTTTAAAACTTTTTGTGATTTTAAATGTTTGTTATTTTGATTTCTTATGTCATTATTGGTGTTAAAAATTTGATGATTTGTTGTTTTCAAGCGTTTCAGGGGAGTCTAGAGCAAACGGGAAAGTATAAAAAAGTTTTAGACTTCGCGCCACGGCGAAGAATTTCGCCGCGCGAAGAAGAAAAAAATTACAGCTTGGTCGGGAAGATGTTCGCCCCGCAAGTAAATGTTTTCGCCGCGTCGAAGTACATAAGAAAACACTGCTTCGGGGAGATTTCGCCGAGGCGAAGTAAATTGGCTTCGCCGCGTCTAAGAAAAGAAAAAAAAAAGTTTTTGCAAAAGTTGGCTAAGGCATTTTCGCCGCGGCGAAGAATTTTTCTTCGCCGAGGCGAATTGGCCTGATGTCTCGGATGTTGTCGCCCGGGCAGAAGAAGAACTTTCTTTCGCGTACCCCGCGGCGAAAACCTGGGAAATTTTTTAGGGTTTATTGCGTGATATTAACTTCGCCGCGGCGAAGAACCTTTTTATAAATATCAAACTTTTCTCCCTTCATTTTCACGCCGCCTTGCATCTTGAGGTAGAGGAAACTTTTTTCAAAATCTTTCAATCTTTCACTTCTTTTTGCTTGTCAAACCAAAAAGATCACTCCACATTCATTCCTAAACACAAATCAACCCATTTTCAACAACAATTTTCACAAAAATTTTCACAAACAATTTTTTGGAGTCAAAATGGGGTTTCTTTTTTTTGGATCGTTTATGCTTGGTCAATGTGGTAGTGCAAACGACTTCATTTTGGTAGATTTTCAAAAACCCAAGCTTTTTTGAAAAATTTTTAGTCATATTCGTAGATTAAAATTATGTGAACTTTGTAAACTTGAAATATTTTTGGGTTGTTGAGTTGTGAGTGTTTTCATGTATAAGAATTTATGATGCCGGCCAATGTGATTGTGTACGAAAGGTGTAGTTGTTATATGATTTGGAGTGTTGTCGTTAATTGAAACAATATGTATGTTTGGGGGTGGAATTGCGACATTTGATAGAAGTGTGGATTGCTTTGAATTGTGATGAGAATCTATTTTAAGGGTATATTGGGCGGAACCAGAACCGCCTTAAAAACTGCTGTGCGCTGTACTTGGCAACCTTGTAGTATAACCGTCCGCGTACACCTTAAAATATAAGAACCGTAGTTGGGCGTTAAATTTGCAAAATTTTGTGGAAGAGTGGAGTTATTTTGTTTTGCAGGTTGGACATGGTTGATGGTTGTTATATAGGGGTAACCTTGCGTGTAACATTTTGGGTTGAATTTCATGATCACATGGTCCCGAAAATTAAGACTACGGGATAAGGGGAAGAACGTGGGACCAACGTCTTTGAAGGAGGAACGCCCCCGTAAGCGTTATGAGGACGTGATCAAAGACAAGAATCAGGGTTTATCCTGCAAACTGGATGACAGCACCACACATTGGGGATGGGTAGTAGGGGTAGACGTTGGAACATGTTTCATGATGCTCTGATGGTGCCCTGTGTGTAGAACCGTTTGGTAAGAGAAGTCTATGCAACTCAACGAGAGTCAGTATGGGATTTGTTTGTGCGAGGGGAGGATGTGCCATTCCTCGTCAAGGGATATCACAAATTCTATAACTTGCCCGTAATATCTCATTACAGCGTGCGCGTATGTGGCACGCTTCAAAAATCAGCTATACCATGAATTATCTGGCCGGTCATAGCAATAACCGGGGACAGCAGGGGAAGTGTCTAAGAAGGAAAAAAAGACACAAAGGAACGCAGTGGACCCCATGGCTCGGCCTGTGGCAGTACTTTGTATGTGCTAAACTAATGGGAGGACGCACATACAGCACAGTGACTCATGAGGAAGGCGGAATTGCTCACTCTATAGCACAGGAAAGGAGTATGGATGTGGGGACACATCTTATGACAGTGTTCGGATAGCATCCCAAAAAGGGCGATCAAGTTATTGTTTCCCGCATCTTATCACAGCCAGTGGTCTAAAAGCTGGAGTAGGTTACAGGATATGAGCCGCAGTAATATTCCAGCTCCGACTCTAGATGCCGACTATTTCAAGAAACACCTTGACCGAACAGAGACTGCCAACAAGAGCGGGGCAAAGAGGCAGAGAAGAGAAAGCATGGCCACACATCCAGCTCCACAGGGTCACAGAAAGAGATGCTCGCAAGAATGATGAACATGATGAAATACATGAAGAGAAGACAGGATGGATGATGGAGCGGACACAGATGCATGATGAATTGCTGACAGATAGCTTCAAGGACTGAATGTTGAACGTCCCTCGGATCATTGGGTTTGACTGGGATAACTCAGGATTGGCGGAATCGAGGAAAGAAGAGGAATAGAGGAGAGGGAGAAGAACAGGACTGAACCGAGCACTGTTTGTGTTTGGTTTTAATTGCTTTAATTTAATTTTCTTGTCCAGTTGAATTAATACTCATTTTTATTGGTTTTGGATTGTTTATTTTGTCATTTGTTTAGTTAATTTTTTTTTGTTAAAAGGGCGATACAGGTTGTTACTTTCAATAGTTGTGAATTCGTTCTAAACATAGAAACCACAGTAGTTATGTTTTTGACAGATTGTGGACGATGAAAAGTCCAAAGAACGGGGTGAACATTGTGGAACGACAATATGACTTAACCAGGGAGCATTCTCGTACCTTTTTATTGTCATTTATTTTTCCTTTGTTGTTTGCTCTATTCCTAACTTGACATAATGGCACATTGGGGAACAATGTAATATTAGTTTGGGGGTAGGGAATAGATTGTTTTTTGAAGTTTAAGGGTATCTTGGCTGGAAACCAGTAAATGCCTTAAAAACTGCCTCAGAGTATTTGGCGACCTGGGTTTAACAACGCCGCGTACACCTTTAAACGAAAAAAAAAAAAAAAAAAAAATCTAGCTAAGGGTATATAGGCTGGAACCAGTAACTCTTAAAACGCAATTAGCCGTATTTGGCGACTCGCGGTTTAACAACGCCCGCGTACACCTTAAAACAAAAAAAAAAAAAACAAAAAAAAAAAAAAAACGATTTCTTTCGGGTTGATTTGCTTTCAGTTGTTTTGTTTTGCCGATGATGAGTGTATAAATCAATGATGAGAATAAGATTGTTGAATTTTTTATGTTGGGAAATGTTAAGCACTTCAAGTTTACGTTGTTGGCTGAATTTGATGAGGTGTGTTGAGTGGGTCAACCACGATTTCATTGTTTCAGCATGCTAGATTCATTTTATGCGATTAGGCAAAGTCTTGATATGTTGGTGGATTCTGAACCTAGTTGAGAAATGCTTGAGCGAATTCAGGATTAGACAAGCGTTGAGGAGATGATTAGGCAATCTTTGGAACGTTTGAGCCTTTCTAGCCAACCCATGATTGAAATTGTCATAGTCACCCATTTGAGCCATTGGAACTTGCTTTGTTTTCTTTAGAAAACTACTGATTTGTAAATTCCGTACTTAAACACTTTACCATACCTTTAGGAATATTCGGTCTTAGTGCAAAACCGAGAGAGAACGAACGAATGTACATTGAGTAAAAGTTTAGTGTGGGGGTAAGAGAAGAAAAATGAAGAAGAGACCAAAAAAGAATGATGTGGGAGTCGGGATAAAAAGAGTAAAAACAAAGGAGGTAGTCACCTCAATTCAATTCTAGTGTTGGTGTGTAAAAAAAAAAAAAAAAAAAAAAAAAAAAAAAAAATAAAAAATGTCGAACACAATGCTGCAGTTTAAGGGTATACCGGCTGGAAACCAGAACCCGCCTACAAACTGCCGGGAGTACTTGGAACCGGTTTATAACACACGCCACGTACACCTTAAACGAGTCCCCCTGCCATTATGGTATCCAAAAGTTAAGAATACGCGTATGAAGACTGTGATGAGTGAGACATGTCGACTGGTGTGATGGAAAGTGTGGATTTCGATGTAATTTGAGTTTTGCTTAGGACAACCGAGTTCTCTACTTTTTTCATCCCCTTTGGTTGGAGCAGACCCTGACCTGCCATCAAGTTACAGCCTTTTAAGACCTGGTTGATTCTCTCTTATGTAGTCTCATTAGTGGAGAGTAGTTCGATATTAGGCTTAGGAATCTGCTAACATTTGATAAACTTTACAATTTGCATAAAATAATCAGAGAATTGGAAGGTGGATTGAAGTGGGGATTACCTACTTGGTGAACAATTGATGAAAACAGCCGATGTAGCCTATAACTTCTTGGAATGTCAACTAAATTTCCTGATGATAAACTTTCAACAATTGTGAGACAGTGCAATTTAGGCAACTCATTTAGCATTTGAATTCGTTTATTTTGGTTTTTTTTTACTTGTGTAGCATGTTTTCAATTTTTGTTCGTTATTGCCTTTGTTTTCGTTATTGTTGTACTGTATGCTTGGGGACGAGCATCGCTTTAGTTTGGGGGTAGTGATAATCCGGAAATTATACAGTTTTATTTAATCTTTGTGCGGATTTCAGTCTCCTTTTATAGTGCATTTACCTGAATAGTGCTAATTCACTTTTCGTGTTTCAGGTTTTAAAATGGACTCTTTTAGTGAATAAAGACAAAATTTGACAAGTTTTGACTCAGAATGAAGGATCAGAGTTAGGAGAGTTCCGGAGTAGGACAATGCACGATGAAGCTTGCTTTAATTAGGTTTTCCCCTTGGAGAGTCGAAAATCGAAGACCATGCGACGAATGAGGCAAGCAGAGTGGCACTTGTCTGAAATTCTACCGGAACCTCTGAAGAAGCTTCGCCCGGTCGACACCCGAAAATTGTCTTCGCGCGGCGAAGCAGGTTGGGCAGAGTCGAATGTGGATTTTTCATTCTTCGCCGCGGCGCACGTTAAAATTCAGGTTGTGTAAGCCACAGTCGTTCGTGTGTGCGTGTTTTGACTGGGTTTTTTAGGACTAGGTTAAAAGAAAAACTTACTTTTTAGAGGGGGTCCGAGCTGTTTAGGTAGCCGTCTTTTACATTTTCTTAGAGAAAAGCTGGAGTTTTTCGGATTGTAGAGTAAAGGTTAGATTTGACTGGAAGATCACATCTTTTGGGAAGATTCTATTCTTTCATCGCAGTTCATTATGTGTATTTGGTTTACTTTATTTTCCGTTGTTATTCGTTAAATAGCTATGAACTAATCTCTATGGGTTGGGTTTAGTTGAGTGTGATTGATTTATTTTGGGTGAATTGATGTGCTAGTTCCATGTGAATGAGCTGTGGTTGTGTGTACTCTGAATTAATGGTGGAGTGGATGAACATGATGAGATTGAGAAATATTCATGTAAGCTTCAAAGGTAAAACCATTATATATATGGATGCTAGAGATAGATTCAAGCATTAATGAAATCACATTTAGGATTTTGTGCTTCATGATTAGATTATTAACTTCAAGTTGTGGGTCAAATGTGTTAATAATGATGAATAGGAAAACATAGACCGAGAGGGTATGTTATCATAGTAGGGAAACCGATTTACAACCATGCAGTGTATTGTGAAAATAGTGTAACTCTATGGTTAACCCATAAATAATCCAAACGAAGTCAAAACCCTACCCGTTTACTTAATTGAATTTCTGTGTTTCATTGCTTTCCTTTTAAGAAACTTCTTTGATATATTTAATTGTTTAGTTTAATAGCAAATTGCTCCCACAAACCCAAGATTTCGATTGTTCAACTTGGTAACGTTAGAACTTAGTGCTTAGCTACCAGTCCTCGTGGGAACGATATCCTACCCTCACTCTATTACTTGAATGACTCTTGCAATTGCTAGTTTTGCTGTTATAGTAAACACACACAATACACTCCTTAATGCAGCAATCACCACCGTATTGACAGCTCTGAATAAAACTGCGTTAGGGTAGTGTCAAAATACCACCGTCGATGCCAAGGCGCTCCGGTGATCTCAAGTCTAAGAATCACATGCCCACCATTCGTTAGAGAATTGTTCCATAGACATTGGGGTTACCATCCATATGGAATCCTCTGAGTGGGTCAGTCCAATGAACTTGCCATACAACAAGCACCATATGTTGCACCAGGTTGCACCAAAAAACCTGACAAGTGAGATCAGTCACTGCCTTTCGACAGGTCGTTCAAACTATGATAGTCTTACCGTATTATCTGTGCCCTTACTTCAAATAATACTGGGGCTACAGACGTTTCTTGAATGGCCACCATCATAGGGTTCTCACTACAAGATTTGAAACACTTGATACCCTCGTCATGGTTCTACCATTTAAGGACATATATCAATACATATTGCAATAATAATGATTTACGCAATATAGAATAAGTGTCTTTTATTGATTAATGAACCTTATGGCAAAGAGTCAATGGGTTTGGTCTTGCTGGTGTGTTGTTTGGGTTTCTAAAAAACAAATGTATATGAATTCTTTGAATAATCTCAATCTGTGAAATTTAACAACTAAAATTCATATTCAAATCTTTTCACAAACCCACACAACACAAAATCCAACATCAACAAAGTGAAACACCCCTTTCAAGAAAAGAAATTTCTCATTCCTTCCGAGGAAGGGCTTTACCCTTCTCCATTGAATCCAATCGTTTCGTCCTCTCCTCTCACCCTTATCTCAATGGAGATACAAAGATGTGGAATCAAATTAATGCTTTATGCGACTTAGCTAGCAATGAGACCAAAACCTTTTTCACTAGGATCAATTAGTTTGAAGCAACTGTTGATTTTGATTTTCTTGTAGCTGATGAAGCTTGAATGGAAAGCCTAGAACTCGAGGTGGTCTTGGGAGACCGCTACACACCTTCATGCCCCAGTTGAGTTGAGTGAGGATAGGCTATGAAATGATATAATTAGTATTATTAGAGCAAAGAAAGAGATTTAAACATTAGTAGCTTATTCAATCCGATCAAGAATAGGATAAATAACATAATGGAATAGGCAGAAAAGCCCTTTTCTAACTATTAGTTTCCTTCATTCAGGTATGGTGGTTGGGAATACGAAGCTCGAGTTGCTTGTCGGTTTGAGAAGTGAACGATGAATTCTAGTGTTGAAGGTTCAAGTACCGAGCTAATAGTCAAATGTCTATTCATGTGAGAACTTCTTGCCCCTTTGGTGACACCACCTTTGAAACGCCTCATGACCCTCCCTCCATCCCATAGGCTTCGGGCCACCCATGAGACTTAGGGACCGAGAAGTGCCATGTGGGAAAACTATGAGACCTGTTTATGAATTAAACATCACTAAAACTCTTCTAGCTAAAAATTTATAAGCACTCATTTTTATTTCTCACAACCATGACCCCATTTCAACTACAATCCATCCACAATTTCATCTTGTTGGTACCTAAAAACATAAAGCATGAATATCATACACTGAAGAAAATATGGGATACGTGTTTTATAACCTTACCATAGTCAGTAAGGGAGGGGGTGACTATAGATAGAGACTAGAGACATCCAACCTTGTTTATTTATTCCCCATCCCCGCACCTCAAACCAAAAAATAATTTAACACCCACACTATTCTCCCCAATCCTCGACACCCACCCTGATCCCACTAAGATCCAAAAACAAAAAAAAATGTGTGTGGGAAAAGAAAGGCGGCTTTGGTGTCAGTGTTAGTGTCACGGCCGAGCTGGGTGTTTGTGATGTTGCCTCCAGTCACAATTTTGTTGGTTGTGAAGCTACATCCAATTGCAAGCTAAGTTGGTGGCATCACAGCTAGACTAACTTGTGGCTGAAGATTACGACGCCGCCAACCCAGTTGGCAGTTGTAGGTTACATCGGCGTCGTAGCCTCCATTGTAGAAGGAAGAGATGATGGCGAAGAAAAGATAAAAAAGAAAAAAAGACAAAGTTTGCACTTCCCTCCCTAACAACAGTCAATTTGACCAAATTGATCGTGGATCAACAATCATTTTTTGTTTGAAAAATTACATTTTAACCATTAAATTTATTATGTATTTCATATATTATAGGGAGTTTTGGTTATTTGTCACGGGATTTTTGGTTATTTGGTAAGGGGTATTTTGTGTTTCTTTTCATTGTGTCATTTACCTTTTTTGTAATTATTAAGTAATTATCGAAACTGATGGTTAAAAATGCATTTTCATAGACTTTGTGATAAAAGATTTAGAAAAAAAAAAAAAACTGGTTGCATTTGTTTCCCTGTTTTTGTCCTATCCTATTCTTATCATTTCCAAAATACACATTTGTTTCCCTATTCTGAAAATATTATTATATTATATTTAATTTTTAAACCCCCAAAGTTTGTTAATTTAACTAAACACCCCCTAAAAAGTTTAAAATTTGACAAAAACACACTCATCCACTCACATTTGCCAGGTTTCGGTCACCACCATTGGAAAGTGGCCGGAATCTGGTATAATGGTGAACTACCGACTGGATCTGGCCTGTAGTGCGCCGATATAGCCTTTTTTTACTAGATCCACTATGGATCTAGTTGGAAAAGGTCAGATCTACGACCAAAGATCTGGTTGGCTTTGGTCGTAGCTAGTCGTTAACGACAGTCATATCTTTGACCGTTGTTGATGACCAAATGTGGCCAGATTTGGTTGTCAATGGCTAGATCTAGTTGTAGATTTGGCCTTTTTCGACCAAATCCATAGTGAATCTGGTTGGAAAAGGTCATCTCAGCGCACGACTGACCAGATCCAGCTGGTTGTGCGTCGATACGATGACTTTGGCCACCCTTCGGTGGTGGTGGCCGGATATTGGTATTTAATGGGTGGGTAATGGTGTTTTTGTAATTTTTAATGTTTTTATTACAGAGGTGCTTAGTAAATTAACAAACCTAGGTGGGTGTTTTTGTTAGTTTTTAAATCCTATCTCATTATTATCACCAAACTCTTACTTTTTCAAAAATATTATCCAAAATACTAAAATAAATAAATTGTGTTATGCTCTCCATAAATTCACTAACAAGATGGAACAATAAAATTATTTTCGATAAAATTTAAAACTTTTTAGACCTTATAATGAAATGAACAATAACCCAAGGTACTTAAAGGTTATTATGAAATTTGCATCAGGAGTCAATGATTGCCGGCTCATGAACAAAAAGCTTCCCTCAGTTTCAATACTCTACACTCACTCACACTATTTTCTCCAATCACACTACTCATCTCACCATCACACACCATCGACATTGATGGAACCTGCGTTTTACACGTGTCATCATTCCGGTATGAGCATCATATATAATTCACATTAGTTTCTGCACTAATACAAGCAAAATGCAGATCTAGTTATCTAGATATAATTGTTGTCCATATAGTTTTAATTATCCCAAGGATAACCATTTTAAATAGCATCACTTTAGTTCTCAGATTTAACCAAACTAAAGACAAACACAAGGACCAAAATGATAATACCTAAAATAAGTGTCCTTTAAAATCAAAGGCTCCCTAATAATTTGAACGGTAAGAAATTTCAAAATTTTGAAAATGAAGCGGGCCATTTCATTTTTGCACAGAGAGAGAAAACAAAAACAATTTCATTTCATTTCAATTGGTGCCCGTTAACTTAACTTTTTCAAAATTTGAAAAAACCCTTAACGCCCTCCCTTCATATTCCGCTCCCTCTTCTTTCTTTTTTCACTCCTTAAAACTTATATATATTCAGTCTTCTTTCGAAACACCAGTTGGGTTTTTGCTTTTTCAGATCTGTGTCGTCTCTCTTTTTAACAGATTTGAATCTGTAACATCCAATAGTTTCGTCCTCTCCTCTCACCCTTATCTCAGAGTGGAGATACAAAACGATGTAGGAATCAAAGTTAATGCTTTATACGACTTAGCTAGCAATGAGCGGGCACACAACCAAAACCTTTTTCACTAGGATCAATTAGTTTTGAAGCAACTGTTGATTTTGATTTTCTTGTAGTTGATGAAGCTTGAATGGAAAGCCTAGAACTCTGGAGTGGTCATTGGGAGACCGCTACACACCTTGCATCGCCCTAGTTGAGTGAGGAGTAGGCTATGAAATTGATATAATTAGTATTATTTAGAGCAAAGAAAGAGATTTAAACATTAGTAGCTTATTCAATCTGATCAAGAATAGGATAAATAACATAATGGAATAGGCAGAAAAGCCCATTTTCTAACTATTAGTTTCCTTCATTCAGGTATGGTGGTTGGGAATACGAAGCTCGAGTAGGCTTTGTCGGTTTGAGAAGGTGAACGATGAATTCTAGTGATTGAAGGTTCAAGTATCGAGCTAATATTCAAATGTCTATTCATGTGAGAACTTCTTGCCCCTTTGGTTGACACCACCTTTGACACGACCTATCCTGACCCTCCCTATCCCATAGGCTTTGGGCTCACCCATGAGACTTAGGGACCGAGATGTGCCATGTGGGAAAACTATGAGACCTGTTTATGAATTAAAACATCATAAAACTCTTCTAGCTAAAAATTTATAAGCACTCATTTTTATTTCTCACAACCATGACCCATTTCAACCTACAATCCATCCACAATTTCATTCTTGGCATAAACATTAAAGATAAATATAATTTCACACATGAAGAAATATGCGGATACGGGTTTTATAACCTTAACCATAGTCAGTAAGGGAGGGGGGTGACTATTAGATAGAGACTATAGACTCCAACCACTGAAAATCCACAAAAATTAAACCCAAAAATCATGAACCCACTGACCATAAGATCCAAAAAAAAAAAATGTGTGTGGGAAAAGAAAGGCGGCTTTGGTGTCAGTGTTAGTGTCACGGCCGAGCTGGGTGTTTGTGATGTTGCCTCCANGTATTAGGAGTCATTCGGTTGATATTGACCAAGAATGAGACAAGTAACGTGCCGAAGGAGACAACCACAATAGGGTTGATGAAGATCTTGTCTGATATGTATGAGAAGCCTCTTGCGAATAACAAGGTACATCTTATGAAAAGATTATTTAATCTTAAGATGAGAGAAGGTGCTTCCATGACAGAGCATATGAATGATTTTAATAGTTTATTAATCAACCGTCGTCTGTAAAAATTGATTTTGATGAAGAAGTTTGTGCCCTAATTCTTATGGCCTCCCTACCAAATAGTTAGGAGCCCATGAACGCAACAATTAGGAATTCAATAGGTAGTGCGAAATTAAAACTCACTGATGTCAGAGACAAAATTCTCGCTGAGGAGGTTCGTAGGAAAGATTCGGGTGAGATAACATTAAATGCTTTGAATGTTGAAACAAGAGGCAGGGGCTACAATAGAAATTCAAACCGAGGCAGAGGAAGATCAAAATCAAGGAACGGAAGAAGCAAGTCCAGGTTTGGGAAAAAATAGAGTGCTAGAATTGTGGCAATAAATGTCACATACAGAGGAATTGCAAAGCACCAAAGAAAGAGGAGAACAATAATAACAACGCCACCAATGCCGTAACTGAGGAGGTACCATATGCTTTACTTTTATTTGTTGATAGTTTTATTAACTCTTGGGTTTTAGATTTAGGAGCTTCATTCCATACCGCTGCACACCGTGTAATTTTAGAAATGGAAATCATGGAAAGGTATACCTAGCAGATGGAGAACCTTGGATATCATAGGTATGGGTGATTTTAGGTTGAAGATGAAAATCCGAAAGGTAAGGCATGTACCAAAATTGATGCACAATCTAATATCAATTGGGCAACTTGGCGATGAAGGGCACAGTGTGTCTTTTCTGGGTGGTGTATGGAAAGTTACTAAAGGAGCCATGGTGGTTACTCGTAGAAATAAAACTGGAACTCTTTACATGACTTCTAGTTGCAGAGATTCAATTGCAGTCGCAGATGATAGTGTTACCTCGAGTTTGTGACATTGTAGACTTGGACATATGAGCGTGAAAGGAATGGAAGAGCTTTAATCAAAGGGGAAACTACCAGAGTTGAAGTCAATTCATCACAGTTTGTGTGAAAGTTGTAGCTTTGGCAAATAGAGAAGAGTAAGTTCTTTCAAAAGAGCAAGAGAACCAAAGGCAAATAAGTTGGAGTTGGTTCGTACAGACGTGTGGGGACCTGCTCATGTGTCATCCCTTGGAGGCTTAAAGTATTATGTGTCGTTCATTAATGACACAAGCAGAAAGGTATGGGTTTATTTTTTGAAAAATAAATATGATGTTTTTGATACTTTAAAAAAGTGGAGAGCCATGGTTGAAAATGAAACAAACCTAAGGGTGAAGTGCTTGCAATCCGATAATGGGGGAGAGTACATTAATCAAGGGTTCAAAGAATATTGTGACAATAATGGGATCAAGATGGAGAAGATCATTCCTGCAACTCCTCAAGAAACATGAGATTGCATGCTAGACTACCACATACATTTTGGGCTGATGCAATTAATACTACAGCTACTTGCTCAATAGAGGACCCTCTGTTTCCGCTAAATTGCAAGATTCCATAAGAAGTTTGGAGCGGCAAAGAGCTAAATTGAAGAGTGTTTGGTTGTTTAGCATATGTTCACATTGACCCTGCTCTTAGAAGTAAGTTTAATGCTAAATTTAACAAATATTTTTTCACTGGTTATGATGATGCCGAGTTGGTTATCGTTTCTGGGATGACCAAAACCACAAGATTATAAGGAGCATAGATGTCATATTCAATGAAGAAGTGATGTACAAGGATAGACACAACATGAAGTTAAAAAATCCGAACATTGAATTGAAGAAGCAAGAGGTAGTTCCTTTGAAAGACTTCCCAAGGAATAACATGCAAGACAATGATCAGGAAGATCAAGATAATATAGCTCTAGAAGTTGAACCACATACACCCATGTTTGGACCTAGAAGATCTTCCAGGACTATAAGACCACCACATAGGTACACCCATCTCAAAAAAATCTTCCCTCCATGGGGGCGAGCTTGCTGCCCCGGAAGGGGCCGGAAGAGAAAGTGCTTGTTCACTTCCTACAAAAAAAATGAAAAACGAGCAAATAGGGGATATCCACACCCACAGCCCTCATTTGGTACATCTATTTGTAGGTAATGGAACTAGATTGGTAGAATCCAATCGTTCACATTGGGAGGCGTGTCCAAGCCCTGTGAACTCGACTAGCCACTATCATCGTATATAGAAGAGGAAAAACTCTTTGGCCGCATCAGTAGATAGAGTTGATTTCCTATCCTCCCTTGAGATTGCTTTTCTTTTGAATGTCGTCCAGAATGAGGATCCAGTTGTACAGGAGGTGCTTGAAAAAGGAATTCTCCCAAGACATCATTCGAGTTAGCATCAAAGTATGCGTATGAGTTCGCGCAGTAAACGACAAGGGAATGTCTTTCCTACTTCCAGATATTATCTTCGTTGTATTATATTTTACTAACTGATGGTGGTGAACCAGGGTGTTACAAGGAAGTAATGCAAATTGACGACTCAATCAAGTGGGAGCTAGCTATGAAGGATGTGATAGACTCATTATTAACAAATCAAACCTGATAGTTGACAGAGCTACCATAAGGGAAGAAGGCATTGCAAAACAAATAGGTTTATCAGGTGAAAGATGAACATGATGGCAGTAAACGATGTAAAACAAGACTGGCCGTGAAAGAATTTCAGCAGAAAGAAGACATTAACTACACTGAAATTTTCTCTCCAGTTGTCAAGTTGACTACAATAAGAACATTTTTTGGGTTAGTGGCAAAAGAAAACCTCCATCTTGAGCAGTTAGATGTAAAAACAACGTTTCTTCATGGAGAACTGGATGAAGAAATTTCTATGCAACAGTCACAAGGTTTTAAGGTACAAGGAAAGGAGAGAATGGTGTGCAAACTTCACAAGAGCCTGTATGGGCTAAAACAGGCGCCTAGACAGTGGTACAAGAAGTTTGATGGGTTTATGTGTAGTAACGATTTCCTCAGATGCCAAGCAAACCATTGCTATTATTTCAAGAAACTTGGTAATTCCTATATTATCCTAATACTATATGTAGATGACATGTTGATTGCAGGGGCTTGTAAACAGAAAATAGACAAGCTAAAAAGGCAATTGTCAAAGGAGTTTGCTATGAAGGATTTGGGAGCTACAAAATAAATCCTTGGTATGAGGGTTACCAGAGACAGAGCTAAAGGTCTCTTGAAGCTGTCACAAGAAGAGTATGTGAAGAAAGTACTCAATAGGTTCAACAAAGAAAGTACTCAATAGGTTCAACATGGATGGAGCAAAGCTAGTAAGTACTCATTTGGCTAGTCACTTTAAACTATCCAAAGATCAGTCACCTACAATAAAGCATCAACGAGACTACATAGCCAAGGTACCTTATGCATCAGCGATTGGTAGTCTGATGTATGTCATGGTGTGTACAAGGCCAAACACAGCACATGCACTGTGAGTTGTGAGTAGGTACATGAGTAATCCAGGAAAGCAACATTGAGAAGCAGTAAAGTGGATTATCAGATATTTGAAAGGTACTAAAGATTCAACATTATGCTTTAGGAAGTCAGACTTAGAGCTACAATGTTATGTGGATGCTGATATGGTTGGTAATATTGATAACTGCAAGAGTACCACAGGTTATGTCCTTACGTTAGGTGGTACAACAGTCAGTTGGGTTTCAAAGTTATAGAAGATTGTTGCTCTTTCCATTATAAAGGCAGAGTATGTTGCTATGACAGAAGCTAGTAAGGAGCTAATATGGTTACAATGGTTCCTAGAAGAATTGGATCAGAATTATGAGAGGAACGCTTTGTATTGTGATAGCCAAAGTGCAATTCACCTGACAGAGAACCCAGCCTACCATGCTAGGACAAAACACATAAAAGTTCATTACCATTTCATACGCTCAGTTTTGGAAGGAGTTATAGCTCTCAAGAAGATTGAAGGGAGTAAAAAATTCATTTGATATGTTTACGAAGATAGTTACCATTGAGAAACTGAAGTAGTGTACAATTTCAATTGGACTTCTCGTTTGAAGAAAGAAAAGTTGATGCCACTGCTGATGGAAGTGAAGAATTTAAGACATGTTGAATTAGTCTCCAAGTGGGAGATTGTGAAGCCAAATTCAATCCAAATTAGAGTTGGATTAGGACATAGGTTTTCCTAATTTGTGTTTAAATAGAACTGTTTTATTTTAGGAATACAATTGGGAATAGAATCATAATTGTATTAGGAATTAAAACATAATTCCTATTAGGATTTGAGATTTGAATCCTATTAGGAATAGTGTCCCATGTATTACCTATAAAAAGGGGTTAAGTGCTAGAGTTAGATTTTACAAAAAAAATAGAAGACAAAACCACAATTAGAGAGTGAAAGCCACCAAACAAGGTCTAGTGAGTGAGTGAGTCAATCTGTGAGGTTTGTGAGAGATTCTTGTAATTTTTTTTTCTTCTTCATAGTGAAATTCCACAGTGACAAAGTGGACGTAGCTCTCATACGGAGAGTGAACTACTATAAATCTTGTGTTTGTGTGTGTGGTTATTTGTTTGTCCTTTGTTCGTATTATTTTTCACTTTCTGAGATTTAAGATTTGCTAGGATTCAATTAAATTCCACCAACAAAAACTTATGCTTTTTAATACAAATACATTAAGATAAATTTGAGCTTTAAAATGAATTTTGAATGCCAAATCATTGTTAAAAAGGACCTTAATTTTGGAGTGTTGCGCAATCGACATCGCATTGACCAGCTTTTAACAAGCCTTGGAATTGGCTTGCTATTTGCCAAAACCTGAGCTTGTATTTTGGCTTTGGCCATATGATAAGAAGAAAGTAGACGTTAAGGTGGGGCCAAAATATGCCCGATTGTGACGATGTTCCACAGGCTTCTCCACAGTCCAAACAAAAAGAAAATGCTTTTACAGCTAAGGATAATTAATCATATGGACAGGCTTTCTAATAGTAAATTACATGAGGTCCTCTTAATTACATAGAATTAAAATGTCCCTCAATGTTTAGTGTTTTGAGAATTTCATCACCACTATGAATATAAATTTCTTTAAGGTCACTGGGTTGAGATTGAGACGGGGATGCATTGCATATTCCTTCATGATTAGAGTAATCATCTAAATCTTCATAATCCAGAAAGGACCCTTTTTGCTTCAGTTCTTTCATTTTTTTGAACTCGTCATAATGAGCTCTTCTCTGCTCTTCAAACTTAATAGCACGCGGTTGTTTTACTGAGCCTGAAAACAAGTCATTAAAAAGAAATATTTTATGCAGAAAATTAATGTTTGCAACTAAGGTAAGTTTTAGAACCTTCTTCTTTGTCCATGGCGTCCCCAAATTGCGCAGAACGGTTTTGAGTTAAAGCTACTTTATTCAGTGCAATCCTTACAGCTTCAGCATTTGCAGCATAACTAATTGAGTCAGAGGAATCCGATTCAGGGGAAGAACAACCTATCAAAATTATAAATAATAGCATCAAATCATTTCAAAAGTAAAAGGGGTTTTAGCTAGAGCTTATTCCTTACCATCTTCTCCAAGAATTGGGTGATATGGTGTCTTAGGTTCGTCTATTTTTTTCCTTATAGGTTTATTTGTGTTGATTTCATTGAGATTCGCTTCATCCCACCGTACTCGTCCCCTATACCCAAATAATTGTACACAACATAATAAATGATATAAGGAATATTTTTCTATCTAAACCTAATCTATTATCAATTTAGAACAAGTATTTGACATATTCATATGTTTATCTTTGAACAACAATCAACCATCGAAGGAAAGTTCTTCAGTAATTAAATATATGAAATGATAAACAGATGAAGTAAAATGGGTAGAGTAGCTTACTTCATTATTTTGTACAGAGGATATATAACAAGAACATGCCAATTGGCTGACAAAGAATGAAGAGGCTCAGTAACTTGAGAAAATATATTATTAAGCAGTAATACTTGTAAATCTAATACATCATCAATTGATCATTAACAATATATGACAAAACACAGTGGACAAAAAATGGAATCCCAGCAGACAAGCGGCGAACGCGAAATCTATATTTCAAACTTCTGAGTCTGTGAATCGTTGGAGTTGATAATAAACACACAAAAACCATTTTCACTAATTTAATAATAAAAAAATCAAATAGTTTAAATCAACAATCTCAACTAGTCACGAATAAACATGTATCTATAGACTGTATATAAATAACAAAACGCAAAGAACCAAAAAGAATCACCATTCATCGTCCCCTCAGCTCTTTAATTTCATTTAAGCTACTGACACCATGAACACCATTCAAAACTGGTATCAATAATATATGGATGTTCTTGAATTTTTAGACATAGGTAGAGATCATACCTTTGACAGTAACAGAGGCAGAGAGAACTTCGAAATGGGTTGGGAATGAAATTGGATTATTAAAAGAAATGAAGGAAAAAAATTTGTAGTGTAGGCAGCTTGCTTTAGCATCTATATTTGTTTATTCGTATTGAGGGGTCCCAAACTTATTCACAAACTATCCTTTTCTGTTTTTGTTGCAAGGAAGCACTAGAGAAACGACTGCGTAAAGCGGATTTAAAGAAGCTGGAAGCTTCGAATCTGCCATGCACGTTGCTCCGTTACTCTTCCGCGACAACACCTGTTACAATTTTCGGTTAAAGATAATATTATTTTGTAAGAAAAAGGATCCGAATAAAGGTGGCTTCAGTTTGAGATGACATTTCATATCGAATAAAGATAGGATAACAAATAATCTCACAAATCCTAGCGTGTTAATTGAGTTGATAATACTACGCCACCACCATACTTAAGGCACAAAATATTTTGATTAGATTCAAGAAACGACTGTTCAATGGAATAACCGTTCCTCTCTAAGGAATGGCTATTCTCGTTTCTGGAAGTAACAATCATTATGTATGAAGAAACGACAATTTCTTCACAAGGAAAGACCGTTCTTTATTAAGGAAATACCGTTCCTTATCAAGAAACGATCGTTCGTCCCTAAAGAATGACCGTTCATGTTTAGTTAAAGTTGTCAGTTAACGTGTTAATGCCAACTAGGTGCAACGTCGATTTATGAGAGAAAATTTATGAGATTCGTTTATCAGCGTAGTATTACGAATTAAATAATTATTTTTAAAATTTAAAGAATAAGGTTATAATAATTCAGATTGGAATTGTAATATTATTAGTCATGAATCTATTTAATACTAGAGAGGATAAGAGTTAAAATAATTTTTTTTTTATTTTAATTAAAATTTTTTTAATTTTTTAATTTTTTTTATTTTATTTTTGTTTTTTTTTTTTTTAATTTATTTTTTTTTTACTTAAACTAAGCCACAATTTTTTTAGTCGTTTATATTTTACAATCTAATGGATGTGAGAAAGAATTTGGAAGTAATTATTATGTTTTTCACCTACGCAATTCATACACCGTTGGATTGTAATGAATCTACGATTGAAAATTTATGTAAAAAATTTAAGTCGAAAAATCACATCCCTCTAACTTGTCTAAGCTATATTTAAATGAGACCAAATATTTAAACAAAATAAAATTATGATCTTGACATAATTCTAAAAGTCATAAAAATTATCCTTTACTAAAAGAAAATTATATTATAAAGCTCTTTGTAAATAGAAAACAAATTTCTTTTTCTTTTTTAGAAAGAAAAAAAAAAAAAAATTCCAAACACAAACAGTTATCCATTTGAAGAATATTCTTAAATAGCTTAAAATTGTAAGGGTGTGGTTATAGCAAATTCCCAATCTAACCACTTATATGCTTTTGTAATGACAAAATTATTCTTGTAAATGATTTTATATTGTTTTACCTAGGGGTGGAAAAAACCGGTTAACCGAACCGGTTTATCCTATATTTGAACCGAACTGGATTCCGGTTTAGGTGAAAAATCGAACCGAAACCGGACCGGTTTTTCACTTAAACCGGTTTGTAACCAAAGTAAAAATTCAGTTCAGTTAATCGGTTTTTTAAAATGGCTTGGACCAGTCGACCCAATTCAATAAAACCTTTCACTTTGGCCCAATTTACTATAGCTCAGAATGCCACTCACCCACTCAAGACGGTCTTTGATCGGACCAATAAAAGGGATACCATAGTTTCTTGGGATTTTTCAGATTGGAGGTTGAGATGGTGAAACCATGGTTTGTGGTGCTTGTACATATGGCTTATGGTTTTGATGATGATGTTTTACGTGGAGTATGGAACTGAAGTTGCAGAGAATGAAAAGATAGAGAAGTGGATGTCATTTGAATTGCAATCTGTATTTGTAGAGAGAGTGAGAGAGAGAGATAGGAATTTAATAAAAGAGAAAGATGAAAAATGGAGAAAGAAAGAGAGAGGTATTTAATAAAAGAGAAAGATAAAGAAATCGAGAAAGAGAGAGAGAGAAAGAAATCGAGAAAGAGAGAGAGAGGCATTTAATAAAAGAAAAAGGTAGAGAAATCGAGAAAGAGAGAGAGTGTTATTTAACAAAATAAAACGATGGAGAAACCGAGAAAGAGAGAGGTATTTAATAAAAGAAAAAAAAATATTTTTTAAAAACCGGTTTAGCAATCTGGTTCTGGTTAACCGGTTTATTTTTTTCTAAAAACCAAAACCGAACCGAATATTCGGTTTACCCATTATTTCGAACCGAATCCCCCAAAAAACCTAATTTTTTGTTCAGTTTCGGTTCAATTTTTCAGTTTGATTCGCTTTGGTTTTTTTTTTTTTTTTCCGCCCCTAGTTTTACTAGACAAAATGACATCTAATAGATGTTTTTTTTTTTTTTCTTTCTATGCATTAAATTATTTGACTAAATACGATCTTATATAGTCTATGTGGAGTCTATTTATAGTGTATTTTATACCCTCAAATAACAAACTTTTTTATTTTTTATTTTGGTTAACTATATCGATGTGGTTATAATTAGTTTATAGTAAAGGATGAATTATTCTTAAGAAACTCAAAGTCCTTGAAAACCATATGTGAGTGTATAGTAATCACGAAATGACGTCGTTAATATGCATCACTCATCAGTATTAGGGATGTAAAACAGTAATAAAAGACCTGGAACTTGCCCAGATTGGCTCGGGTTTTACACACTTACGTCCCGCCAGCCTGGGTTTGGTTGACTTGATAGGTGGGTGTTGGATTAATTTATTAACGGTTATTATGTAACTTTCATTGAAGGTTGTCGAATTATTGTTAGGGAAAACTTTTTAGAAGACTGTTTGTAATTTTTTAGGGGGCTTTATGTATTTTAAATTGGGTTATCTGTAATTTCACAAAATTTCAAATAAATTTCCGAGCCCGGGCTGGGCCTGGACTTTCTTGCTAAAGTCCGGGCCTAATGTCCCAGAACGTGGCCTGGACGTAATATATATCCGGGCTGGGCAGGTGTTCCCCCCACCCCCCCAAACAATCTGACGATGCTCCCGAATCACTGGTCAGAACGTGGCCCGAATCACTGGTCGTTTGTTTGGTTATTTTGGATAGGACTTTAGGAATAATATTGGGTAGTTGAATATGACAAGTATTACGAGCTAAAATTTACAATTTAATAAAAAACCCTATATGTTTGCTAATTTAACTAAACACCCCAATATATAAAAATTTTGTAAAATGATAAAAATACCACCACCCACCCACAGTGCCAGATTCTGGCCACCATCGTCAGAATCTGGCCAGAAAATTACGTTACGACGCAGACTAGTCGGATCTGACGAATAGGGCGTCGATATAGCTTTTTCCAGTTAGATTCATCACGGATCTGACCAGAAAAGACCAGATCTACAGCTAGATTTGGCCGTCAATGGCTACAAAACTCTAGATTTGGCTGTCGTTGTCGATCAATGATGGCCATTTTTTTGGCTGTTGTTGATGGCCAGATCGGTGAATTATTAGTTAATTCTGGTCGTTTGTAGGCCGTTGTGATAGATTCTGACTACCACCGATGATGGTTACCGAAATCTAGCAACTATGGATAAGTGGTGGTGTTTTTGTTAATTTTAAAATTTTTTTTGAGGATATTTATGAAATTAATAAACTTAAAGAGTCTAAAATAATTAAAAAAATATATTAATATTTTTTAAATAATTAAATAAAAAAATATTTTAAAAATAGGATTAAAAATATGGATAAGAATATTAAACTAAACGCACTTGAAAAACCCATCCAACAGCTCCTACTTGAGCTTCAACGACGTCGTTGGTATACAATCTGTCTCTTTGGTTTAAAAATGCAAACGAAGCTCTCAACTTACTACTGAAATATCCACCCTACAGCCCAGACTTGAGCTTCTTCTTCACAAGAGAACACAAGCAAAAACACAAATTTGGTTCGTTTCTCTCTCTTATAAAAGCGGGAATTTGTTCATATGGTAGTGTTATTTTCGTTACTTGAGTAGTTTTTACGCCAGTGTTATATCTGTATGTTGATGCTCATGCCATCCAACTGTTTGATAAAAGGCCTCAACCAACTTGTAATGCGTTATCCCTTGATAAAATTTGAAGGGACTTGAAAAAAGAAAGGCACCTATGATTCCTACAAAAAAAAAAAAAGTTAAATTATTTTCTAACTTTTATGTCAAGGAAGTGATTGAATAAGTTTATTTACGTATTAACATTATCAAGACTGTTAAGGTATACAATTGCGGAATTTGTGGTCAAAGTTGTGGTCTTTAACTATGTTTTGGGAATGAATGGGTACTTCTTTATTTCTTTATTTCTTTTTCGTTAGTTCTTTGTTATTCTCTTGGACTGTGGCTTGCTGGGCATTTATATTTTTGCAAATTTAGAAGCTAGAAGATACCTATATTGTTTCTATCGCTTTAACCTGAATCTTTTACTTGTTTTTAATGAGTTTGAAAATTGTAATTGCAGCTTGAAGAAAAAAATGTGTGTGTTTCAATAGCTTTCAGCTGCCATTAATTCCAGTTTTACTGTTAAAGGGTTCTATAGTTATTGGTGTCAGAAAATCTACCGAAGATGCCAGCGGTAGTGTCAACGCGGTTGCTTCTCCTTGTTGGGGACTCTTTACCCTTGCAAAAATTGTCACGTGTTTCTAGGATGGCTTGGTCCCACAGTAGTGTACGTTTCCTGAGTCAGGTTCATCATGCTCATAAACCTCTTACTCTTGCAAGCCTTGGATTCAAGAGTGACTTTGAAACAAGAGACAAAAGTAAAAATAACAAAATTGAGAAACAAAGTTCTTTTGAAGTCCCCAAAAGTAAAGTGAAGGCAGTTAGAAGTAATGGGATCGAAGCTGTTGGAGCAAACAAATCACTTGAGATAGAGGCAGCTCCTTTTGCCACAAAGTCATTTTCTGAGCTTGGGCTCCCGCCTTTGTTGTTAGAGAGGTTAGAGAGGGAAGGCTTCATGGTTCCAACTGATGTTCAATCTACAGCGATCCCTACAATTCTTAAGAAACATGATGTTGTCATTCAGTCCTACACGGGTTCAGGAAAGACATTGGCGTATCTCCTTCCAATACTGTCTGAAGCAGGCCCATTGAAAGGTAAATCTTCCAATGGTGATGGTGAATTTGGGAGGAAAACAGAGATTGAAGCAGTAATTGTGGCTCCCTCTAGGGAACTGGGCATGCAAATTGTGAGGGAGATTGAGAAGCTGCTGGGACCTTCTGATAAGAAAGTGGTTCAGCAACTTGTAGGGGGTGCAAACAGATCAAGGCAGGAAGAGGCTCTCAAGAAAAATAAGCCGGCAATTGTAGTTGGGACCCCTGGCCGTATTGCCGAGATTAGTGCAGCTGGGAAACTTCGCACTCATGGCTGTCGTTTCTTGGTTTTGGATGAAATTGATGAGCTCCTTTCATTTAATTTCCGGGAGTCCATGCACCGGATATTAGAACACGTAGGGAAGAGATCGAGTGCAAACACACATGGACAGAAAACCCCTCTTGAGAGTTGGGCTGAACGTCGAACTATTATGGTGTCAGCAACAGTGCCATTTTCTGTGATTAGGGCAGCTAAGAGTTGGGGACATGACTCACTTCTTGTTCAAGCCAAAAAAGTTATGCCACTGGAATCCTTCTCTATGTCTGCACCTGTAAATTTTTCGGGGCCTAAACCTGGTTCAAGCTCAAACTCAAATGTGCCGGCTCAGGCAGCCGAGCTGAGCCTACCTCCTGCACTGAAACACTACTATTGTGTAACAAAGTTGCAACACAAGGTTGATACATTGAGAAGGTGTGTTCATGCACTTGATGCTAAGTCTGTGATAGCCTTCATGAACTATAGTAAGCAGCTAAAAGATGCTGTGTTCAAGCTAGAAGCTCGTGGGATAAAAGCGGCTGATCTGCATGGGGATCTTGGTAAGCTTGCTAGATCAAGAACTTTGAAAAAATTTAAGAATGGGGAGGTGAGAGTTCTGGTGACAAATGAACTTTCTGCTAGGGGTTTGGATGTTGCTGAGTGTGATCTTGTGGTTAATTTAGACTTACCTACAGACCCAATTCACTATGCACATCGAGCTGGTCGCACAGGTCGGCTAGGCAGGAGGGGTACTGTGGTAACCATATGCGAGGAGCCAGAAATATTTGTTGTGAAGAAACTGCAAAAGCAGCTCAAGGTTCCTATTCCAGCTTGTGAGTTCACTGAAGGCAAGCTCACTGTCTCCGAAGAAGAAAAAACTGCAAAAGCAGCTTAGGTGATACTTGTTTTTTCTTCATAGCATGGCCAGGACAGTTTCCTTGGTTTTATATGTCTCCCTCGAGATAGTTTAGAGGTATATTCTAGGGGTTTATCTACAAGTGATTGTAATATCAAAAGTGTTCTGTGAAGCTCGATGTACCATTATCTGACAGATTTCAAATATATCGACACAGGCAATGCACACTTGTCGTGGGTACCAATTGATAATATCACTTGTAAGTTTATACGAGATTTTTAGATCGAATTCTACTCGTTTAGGGTTGGAAGCGTCTAGTTGAAATTCATAAATTTGGGAAAAAAAGAAAAACCTTATGGAAAAGTATGCAGTCTTATGTACAAACGATTATTGTCTTCTGTCTTGTTGCCGTCAGGGAGAGCTTACAATTTTTATGCTATATACAAGCAAAATGAAGAATCACCAGATGATTCTCTTGCAAAGCTTGTAGCCTGATAAAAGGGTACAAATTCCAATAACGAGAAAAGTTACGAAGGACATGGTGTTGGAGATGATGGCTGCCGTCCATAGTGGCGTGGCTTTTTCAATCTGTAGAATGACTGGTATTGCCACTGAGGAAGCTGAAATGAGAAGGTAACCCACCAACTATCGTATCATAGGATTGAATTAGCCTTCCGAAGAGCGTAACAATTTTCTAGCATAGGTATTAAAATAAATAAAGCGAACCCAATATAAAAGAAACACAGTGCACTCACCTGATCCAGGATGAAGCTCATATAGTCAGAGATCATGTCTGATATCAGAAACCCTCTGTGGGCAATGTCACAAATACCTTTAAAGAGCTGGAAAGACGTGTAGAGGAAAGCCAAAATGTGTACAGTGAAGCAGTACCTACATGAAGCCAATCACAAAAGATAGTAATAAAGATAGTAATACTTATGATCTTTTAAGAGAAATTAACCATATATATTCTTTCCCCTAGCTAGGCTTACATTAACTCCGGATATGCAGTGAAGCTAGAAGGTTGGTTTTTCTTCTTTGATGGAGTAGCCAGAGAAATTGCAGAGACAAAGGAGAACAATAGCACCGAGAACCGAAGACCAAGATTCGTATAATGAATGGAAGGTCTAGAGCTCCACCCAGTAGAGGCGACTGAGAAAGAAAACGGCGATGGAGTTGGAAACGGTTGTTGAGCTACAGAACTTGCAGTTACAGGTGAAACATTGGCCATTGGTCTACAAGCAATCGCCAAAACATCACTGTCTTCTTTCATTTTCCGTTTCTTCAACTGAAGATTCTTCCAACCTGCTCCAAATGAAATTTGGGCCCCCTTTAAAGCAACTAAACTTTGATTTATTTTTAACCCTGGTTGTGGGGGATTTGGTAATGTCTAAGGAATTTCAAGGAAGGAGTAATAATATTAATGTATATTTCCATTGAGTAATCAACCGATGCCATGTCAGTATGAGAAATCAGTGATGAGTAGTGCCTTCATAAGTTGTTTCTTGATCAGATAAAGATAAAATTTGCATCCAGTTGACTGCTGAATTTTAAACAGTGGAAGTTGATGAAAAGGGAAATATACATTTCAATTCTTTCTTAGTCAATATTTTTAATAGTATTCGAAATAATAAAAGTCATAAAATAGCAGCAACATGTATAGAGTTAGGTGACCTGACAAAATATAAATGACGCCACTTGCTTGTGCATTGACATTTACAAGTTCTACTTCTGTTTTTAATTTAAGTGCAGTACTGAGCAACAAAGCAGACTTTCAAATACCTTCTGGGATGCACTGCTTAAACATAAAAAATAATTCATCTCGAAGTGAATACAGTATGTGTTTTTATTCATAATAAAGGCAACTGAGTCTATAGTCCATTACCCCTAAATACAAAAGCGTAAAAGAAAGAAAAACACTAGTCAATGAAGTCAAAATTTGCGTGAGTATTGCTCTATAGATATCTTGGACCTCTATGTTTGCTGAGGGATTATTATAACTTGTATTTTTCACAGATGAGCAAATCATTCAAGCCTTTTTCTGGTACCCCATTGGGTTGTTCTTTGCCCAGTTCCATTGGTCCCTGCACATCTCCTCGATACCATATTTTGGCCTGAAATAGGGATAAAACGTAAAGGTAAAAATCAACAAGGCTAGACCACATTAAGAAACAGATGGCTATCATATATATAGCATGAAAAATAGTTCCGAAAGGAAGAACCAACATAACACCTATGCTCGCATTCTCAACATTTGGTGTAAACTAAAACCTCTTGTCAATAACCCTTTGTTTTGATTTGTTAATTAACTGCTAATTATGTAACGAATCATTTCTAGGTTGTTAATATCATTTGTGATTCAAAGTGTCCGTGAGCTAAAAATATATACTTTTAAACAATACAAATAATAAAGGTAACATGGAAATCCACATCTTACAGCAGTATCCCCAATAATTTTAAATATTATATATGTAATGAACTAAACTATTAGTGGGGATATATAAACAACATACTTCCAGCCAAGTTCCTTCTGAGCTTTGTCGGTAGCAGCATAAACAGCTGTTGCATCCCCAGGTCTTCTTGGAGATAATTTGACAGGGATTTTCTGCAAAAATGTTATAACAAAAGGCTAACATGTAAGCAAACAACTATACATATATAGAGGATGACTGAGAAAAAAATGCAGAGAAGAAATGACCTTGCCAGAAGCCTTTTCAAATGCGGCTACCATTTCGAGCACAGATGTACCTTGCCCAGTTCCCAAATTATAAGCAGTAAAACCTATTGCAAGAGACATAATTGAAAAACTTAAATGCTATACAAGATTTCTAGGATGACATAAAAAAATGAAACATGGTGAGCTCCGAAATTTGCCTAATCTACTCTTGGAAAAAGAAAGGTGCACACCAGTCAGAGTTAACAGGTGACTCCAAATTCGTTGACATGTTAAAGTATAAATAATATATGATCACCTATATCTTGTGCTGTAAAGAGCTTCTTAAGAGCAGCAATATGACCATCAGCTAAGTCCATAACATGAATGTAGTCTCGGACCTGTTCAATAACAATAGACAGTTAATTAAACAGCAAATATATGATTTTAATGACTGTGTACATGGTTGCGGGTATACTGGCGCATCTCTTATAACTTATAAGTATTCCCCCGACCAAGCAGGACAACTACCAACAGTAATCTAAGGTTTTTCATCAAGAAACATACATATAAACTTATCATACCGCACTACCGTCCTTTGTTGGATAATCATGACCATAAACATTAAGCTCAGGCAATCTGCCAACAGCTACTTGGTGTAAGTAGGGCATGAGATTGTTTGGGATACCCTTGGGATCTTCACCAAGCTTACTGCTCTTATGAGCACCAACAGGATTGAAGTACCTCAGTGAAATAATTCTCCATTCTGGATCTGCCTTCTGAATATCTTTGCCCATTTCTTCACAGTAAACCTATTAACATTAAAACAACAATTTTAAGTTGAAACGAACTACACTACTGTAAAGCAACAAAAGGAAACAACTTTCTGGATGCAGCAATGAATACCTTGCTCCTTCCATAAGGATTCATAGGCATATACGGGTAGTTCTCAACACAAGGTATTTTTTCAGGTTGTCCATAAACAGTGGCAGATGATGAGAACACCATCTATTATGGGGAAAAAGACAATGAATCAGTGTCATTGTCGGTTGTGGGCAAAGCAATCTCTGATCAGTATGCAGTAACATTTATATTGGTGAAAGCAATTGATATTGGTAAAGTAATTGAAAGATGAGAAACTATAATATAATCAATTGCAAAATAGAATACTGCAACAAACATAACAAAATCAATAAGAAGAGATGAGAAAACAGACCAAACCTTCTTAACGTTATACTTGGACATAACCTGATATAGGTTAATAGTGCCAATCAAATTATTCTCAAAGTATCGGAAAGGATGTTGCATACTCTCCGCAACAGCCTTAAGTGCACCAAAGTGGATCACAGCATCATATCTGTTAAATTATTATATACAAAACCTACATTATAAACTGTTTTAATCTGAATTCAACCTATATAGTAACACAAACAAACCCACAAAACAAAATCTACCAAATTCAAAATCATTAAATTAAACATACTTATTCTGAGAAAAAACCTTCTCCAATTCATCAATCTTCCTAAGATCGGCCTGCAATTAAACAAAACCATCAAAATCAAACCATTGTTACATAAACCATCAAATTTAGAAAGAGATGGATGTGATACCTTATGAAATTGAAGTTTCTCAGCAAGCTTAGGACCGGCCAATTCCTTAACGCTATCAACAGCTTCCATGACAGAATTATGGAAATTATCAATCATGGAGACCTTATAACCCTCTTGAAGGAGCTGAAGCGAACAGTGTGTACCAATGAAGCCAGCACCACCAGTGACAAGAATGTGTTGTTCTGAAGACGCCATTGCTAACAAAGAAGAGAAAAACGGAATGAAAATGGATGTGGTTGAAGATCAGAAAATCATGGAAATATATTGTCCTTTTATAAAGCTAAAACAAGAGTGACGTGTTTGAGAAATTCAAGGAGACGGTTCTTGTTTTATGTGGATAAGAACAAAGCCCAAACCAAAGGGGTCACTGGCTCTGTAACAGACCAGAACTCTTCAACTTGCTCTTGTTTAACAGCTGCGGTTTATTCGCGCGCTTTTTCTTTTTCATTTTTTCTCATTTAATTTTTGATTTCTAATGGGAAAGTTAGGTCCCACTAATCTTATCCATGTAGTTTCTTGATTTGATACGCATGTTGATGTAACAATCATAATTGAAAATTACGTACATATCATGCAAATTGTTGGATCTCAAATCAGAAAATTCAAGACAAATAATATTCTATATATGTTTTTAGGTTTATGACAATAATCCCCCTTATATATTAATCAAATAACAAAAATCTCCTTATGATTATAGTAATAACATTAAATTTTTGGTGTTAAAAATAATTATAAATTCTAGATTTATTTAATTTATGATATCTTAGAAGAAATTTTGTTATTGGAGTTGAAAAATTCATAATGTAACACGTTACCGGATAAACGTTGGATTGCCATAAATACACTTATTCTGAGTGGAATCAATTCAATTGTTAAAAGTTTGAATAATTTGAGAAATATTATACGGTGATGTAATCCAGATTTTTTTTTTTTTTTTAATTTGCCTTTAAAATCACATGTTCAGTGCCTTCCATTCTTCAACTGACGTTACCCAATTGTTACTTTTTCCTTTTTAATGTATTAAACTCAAATGAAATTATAATTTCTTTGCACAATATCATTTATATGTTAGATTTTTGGTGTTTATGAAAAAAGATAGATGTTTGAGTGACAGAGGCTCAGACCCAAATATTGGGATATTATATTTTAACTAAAGGGCAAGTTGGGCGATGATCCACTTCTGCCAACTCAACTTGTATTGGCAAAAGCAATTTGTTTATTATTTATTGTTGATCTCTAAACTTAGTTACTAAATTATGCTGTCTTGCGTTTCTATAACCAGGATAAGGAGATATGTTATGTATTACATTTACATACATTAGTATTCCCTGTCCTTATCAAAAATCAACATTGGATAAGGATATCAAAATTACTAAAATATATATTTCCTTGCATGAACCATCGTCACCTAATCGTGCACCACCCATCAACAATTAATACAACCATCATCTTTATCAAAACCTTTACCATTGAGCTGTCCACTTCAACTTTCACATCCGTCTGGGCCACGGCCTCACCAGGAGACAGCCCAGCCCGCATATGGGCTCAGCTCAACTGCACATTCTATGGGTCTGGAAACGGTGGCTCTGAGTTTTCTAGTGGACTTCTTCGGTAGTAAGAGGCTGTTGTAGGCTGCCCCCAATGGCGTGTTCTTTTATAAATTTTGTATTTTTCTTTTAGAATATTAAAAATATAAAAAAGTTGTGAAAAAAAAAAAACCAAAATTTATCACATACACAATAGAAAAACTATTTTGAAATACAATTTATTTTGTTCATGTTGAAGAGCTTGTCTTAAATATGTGAATTGTTGGTTCCCATTTGTTATGTTGTGATAAAAATTTTGATTTGAAATGAAAATTGTTATTTTAAAAGAGAGAATAAATTACATAAAATGGTAAATATAATATACACTTTTTTTTTATGTAAAGAAAGGGCCCACCTCTCTCTCTCCAACACCTCTTTTCTTTGTAATTCTCAATTGCAAATACAACAAAATTATATAGGAGCGTGTTTTTGGTTGTTTTTAAACCGAAGAAAATGAAAATAAAACTGTAGAAACAAAAAGCCTGAATTTCTTTCAATATTCCTATGAGAGCTGTTATATGTATAATAAATATACAAATCAATGCATTCAAATTGATGTGACACCACTTTTTTATTGACACAGTTTTCATCAATGTTTATAAAATATTTATTAAATTGGCTTTTTATATGTATTCATTTCATTATTTATATGAAAAAATTTATATATCTAGTATGAGTAGGCGGGTCTGGGCACTCGACCCAATCTCATGGAATTGTAATCAAAACTAGAACCAAAATTGGCTGATTCTTGTGATTTAGACCCGAAGCCTGAACCGATCGGTTCCAATTCCTAAACTCATGGATAATTTAGCAACATCATCTTAACTCATGATGTTGTGATAAATGAAATAATTAACAAAATTAATGTATACATAGGTCAGAATATGTATACACTGTGTTATTTATATACATTTTTATCATTAAAGTAACTTGAATGGAGGATATATTGGATACTTATAATAGGTATTCGTAATTCTTTTATACTTTTCTTAGGTTCATTATATATTCCATTTATTTATTTCTTGAATTTATTTCTTTTTCTATTTTACAAGAATATAAATGCCAAAAGGCCCCATAGTGGTTTGATATTTCTTTTTTTCCACATCACATGGTTTGATATAATTCAAACCCAATTTCTTGTTTATTTTTATTTTTATTTATTTTGAATCCTCTAATCTTATAATCTCGATAATTTTACAATTGTTCCTCATAAAATCTAATCTTAACCAATATCATAAGAAATTCATTGCTTACTGTAGATGGTAAAATCTACTGGAAGTCCTTCAGAATTGGTCTTGAGAGGAAGAGGCCATTGACAATCTTCTGAACCTACGGAGAGACACAAAAGGTGAACGTTGAGCACTTGGGGACACTGGTGTGGTATCAGTCGTAGGTACTTCGAAGCTTAAGTCAACAAGGTTGTGATGGAAAATTGAGCGGAAAAGGTAAAAATGAAGGTTTACCATGATTGCGGAGTTAAGGCGTGACCATCATCGTAGAGTGGTAAGAACTCAACTCTACGGTGATAGGCGACGACTAAAGAGAAAGTAGGCGGGGGAATAATGTGTGTATCGAGTGTCGATTGAATACTGGATTCTGAATTGTGGATTGAATGTCTTTTTGAGAGGACTGTCCTTTGTTTATATAGGTTGTCAGGGTGGTTCTAGTCCTTGTAGAACTCAGAGTTCCAATGCTTGTGAAGATATGAGTACTAGTTCTTACGAAACTAAGAGTACTCGAAGAGGGAATATTTGTGTAGAACTTAGAACTGCCAGGATATTTGAATCCTAGTTGGATTCTGGGTCCGTAGGGTGTTAGAATTTGTATGGGACTTGGAATTGTTAGAATTCGCATAAGATTCAGAGTCTTTTGAGTGTTAGATTCTCATTAGATTCAAAATCTATGGAGAGTTAGGATTCATGTAGGACACGAGATCTTTAGTAGTGAGTGCGAACTCTTTTGAGAAGTTTGACTCATGATTGGGCTCAAGTTGTAGAGAGACTTGACTTGTGGAGTGGCCTAGATCGCAAAGTGGCTTGGCTCATAAAGTAGGCCAGCTTGTAGAGTAAACCAACTTATAGAATGAACCAACTCATAGAATGAATCTTCTACAGGATGGGCTTTGATGTAAGACCAATCAAAGTTGGGTCGAGGCACTAAGTCGTGAAATTGGAATGTAGGACCAACTGGAGTTAGGTTGAGGCACTAGGCCATAATACTGGATCAATCGGAGTTGGATCATGGCACGGGGCCGTCTGTTGATGTTCTCCGAAGTGGAGTCAAGTGTTTTTGGACTGTCAAGAGTCCAATACGATTTTTTGCACATACAATTTGTCCCCCACTCTCTAAGTTAAGGAGTCTTTAGCTTAGAGAGTAGATCAAATCGAATATGAGTGCGAACTGAATGGGTTAGTGCTAGCAGCTCGATAGGTTGGATGGACTATTGTTTGAAACGTTGCACCGCTGTTGTGTACAACCATTCGACATTTGTACCGAACTACAGAGAAGGAATTTTGGAATCCCTTGTTCGTTCTTGCTTTGGGCGGACTCAAATAAGACAAGTACATCAAGTCGATCAAGGTTGTGTGCCTCGACTTGACATGCATACTTAGTACGGATTAAGTTATCGTCGTGAGGAGGAACATAAAACCTGGTTCGACAGCTCTTGTGTTATTTCAAATGTTGGAAGTTTTCTTAACCAATCGAAGTTGGGCGAAGTATGGAAGCGAGCAGCTTGGTGAGCTTTTGAGTTTTGGACAACTTGGCTTGTCAAGTTGTGTCGACCGTGGTTCTTGGATGCACGTCGTGTCAAGTATGCGAGGTGGAGTTCAAAATTGGACTTCGAAAACTTGTGCATTCTACCTAGGCACTATTGCACCGTAGGCTGCAATCACGAATTGATACCTTCTAAGTTGAGCATGATGTCACAATCTCATGTTGTGAACACGATGATGCGAACTCATGTACAACGAACATGAGTGTCAAGATAAGTTTAAATATAACTGAAAATAATTAGAAATTGATTCAACCTAAAATTCAAAATAACTAAGTTTCAATTTGTTGATGAATGACACAAATTCTGTAAGTGATTGATCTCGAGAAGGCAGTAGAAAAAATTAAAATAAAACGGAAATCAATCACTTTTTTCTACGCCAAGATTCGAGTATAGATCAAACTGTTTACAAGTTAATAAACATAAAAATCTGTACAATGTAAATCAAAACCAATAATCCATACAAGGATCAGGAATACATTACTAATGTTTAGAGGCTCCTTCAATACTTTGATTTCGCTTGCCGATTCAAGAAGAGAATCGCACGAACGTCGTCCACATGAAGATAATTCCTAGAACCTACTATTGTTTTGCTAGAACTAATGGAAGGCTTCAAGAATCAAGTGAATCAAAAGAAAATCTTTGATTCACATACACTTTGAAAAACGTGAGAGAGAAGAAAAGGTGGCTAGAGTTTTTCTTTTCAATCAATGAATGAATTGTTATTTTATGTTTTAATTAAGTTTCACTTATATAGTGTCACTTAATTAACCCTAATCCCAATAGGAGTAGCCATGGACTCTTAAGTTAATCCATCCTTGCAACCAAACACACCCTTTATGGTATTTTAATTTTAATTAATTATTAATATAATTAAAATTAATTAACACACACACACACACACACACACACACACACATATATATTAACATTTAATTATTAATAATAACCCATTTAAATATATGTGCACATATATTTAAATATAATCTCACTAATTTTAATTTTAATATTAAAATTAAATACAGGCAACAACCTCAGCAAATTTAATTGCACTGTGAGATTACGAAAATACCCTTTCATCCTAAAAGACGAAAATACCCTTTCATCCTAAAAGACGAAAATACCCCTTTCACACAACGATTCTTAAATCATCTTCTAAGTGTGTGACCTGTAAGCTCCTTATTATATCAGTAGTGAGTAGTATCGCGATTAACACCAATTAATCATCTCATTACTCACAGACCAAGATTGGCCCCTAGCAAGGCATCATGGCCACCCGATAGATTCAGATTCAGCGAAACAGCTACCTATCAACGATATAGTTACCGTGCAATCAAATCCTTTCATCATTTGTTATCTCATCGAGATTGAGTTATAGAAATAGTGTCAACCTTAGTTATCCTTGATATCTATATATTCCGTTACTGGACCAATACTGGAATAATAAATTGGATTGAGCAACAACTCAATCCCATTGTGGCCACAACTTTAGTGTCATTGCCATTCACTGAATTGTGCCATAAGATAACTTCTGCTGTACCTGGGAGTGATGAATCAGTTGTCAATCCACAAAGGTCTTGATACACTCCTTGATGCAGCCAATCACTATCGTATTATAGCTCTGAATAGAACTACGTTGGGCTAGTGTCAAACTACACCAATCGGTGCATAAGGCACTTTGGTGATCTCAAGTCTAAGGATCACATGCACCACCATTTCTTAGAGGATTTATTCCATAGACACTGGGGTTACCATCCATATGAATCCTCTGGTAGGTCTGTCCAACGAACTTGCCTCCAGCAAGCACCTATGCTTTGCACCAGGTTGTCGGCAAACAACTTTGACAAGTGAGTTCAGTCACTGCCTTTCGATAGGGTTGTTCAATGTTATGATAGCCTTACCGTATTATCCGTGTCCTTGATCAGAATACTATGGGGCTATGAACATTTCTAAAATGACCATCATATGTGATCATAGGGTTCTCACTATCAAGATTTGAAACACTTGATACCCTCTTCACGGTTCTACCATCCCAATGGCATATATCATTACATATAACTATGATTTACACGATATAGACGGATATGCCTTTTTATTGATGAATAAACATTAATTACACAGTCAAATTCATAATAATAGATTGGCTTTAGGGCACCTTCTCTAACAAATTCTAATTATATTGTCCTTATCTATTTAAATGTTTAGTAAGGGCATTTTTGTATTCTCAAGGTCTTAGGGTTTTAGTATATAAACTCTCTAATGTCATTGGTGAGACATCATTCTATTCCTCTTTATTCTTTTTCTTCTAGAAATCTATTGAGAAAGAGAGAGAGAGAGAGCGGATTTGTAATCAGACTTTGATTATAGTGGATTATTCTCCATCCTCTGCTTATGGTTTTTCCCAATTTGGGTTTCCACGTAAATCCTTGTGTCACTTGTTTTATATTTCTCACTTGTTTCATTTGAATTTCATAGTTTTTGGGTATATTTCATAACAAACTGGTATTAGAGCCAGGTTTAATGGTATATACTTCAAGATCCAGCACGACCGGATTATCCTCTAAGGCTGAAATTTAGAAGTTTGATGGTATAACAAGCTTTGCAATATGGCAAGTCAGAATGATGGCAGTATTGACAAAGGAAGGTACCAAAAAGGCAATGCGAGAGAAGGCAAAGAAGTTTGAGACTATGATAGATGCTGAATGGGAGGATATGGATGAGAAAGCCCTTTTATCAATCCAGCTAGCAGTGACTTCCGATGTACTCAGATAGATATTGGAATTGAAGACAGTAGTAGAAGCATGGAAAAGTTTAGAGAATAAGTACCAGACAAAATCTCCCACGAACAGGCTATAGTTAAAGTAATGTCTTTACATATTGCGAATGTTAGAAGGTAGTTCCTTAAATTCGCATCTAGTTGAATTTTCATGAATAACTACAGACTTAAGTAAAATTGATGGGAAAATTAAGGATGAGGATCAAACTCTTTTACTGTTATGTTCTTTGCCTACTTCATATAAAAATTTTAGAGACACTATGATTTATGGAAGAGATGAACTGTCCCTAGAAAAGGTTAAGTCAAATTTAGAAACAAAAGAAAAGATTGATAAAAATTTGGTAGTTAACGAAGGGAGTAATAAGAGTGTTGGGTTGTTTGTGGATAGAGGAAGAACTAAGGAGAGAAATTCAAATTCAAGAAAGTCTAGGTCTAAGTCTAGACTTAGGAATTTGACATGTAATTATTGCAAGAAGAAGGGACATATTAAGACAGACTGTTTCAAATGGAAGAATAAGCAGAAAGCAGATGAAAATAAGTCTAAGTTAGAAGAAGCAAATATTGCAGATAATGATAATGGCGAACTACTATGTGTGAATGACACTAAACATGATTTGAGACAAGTTGGGTCATGGATACAGGAGCCTCACAATATCCAACTCCTAACAGAGATTAGTTTGTAACCTATTAGCCATTCAATGGAAGTGTGTTTCTTGGTAATGATCATGTATTTAAGGTAGCTGGTATAGGCATAATACAGATCAAGATGCATGATGGGGTGGTCATAACACTTTCTGATGTTAAACACATTCCAGACTTGAAGAAGAATTTGATTTCTTTGGGGTCTCCAAAGAAGAATGGCTGCAAGTTTAGGTGTGAAGGTGGAGTGCTCAAAGTTTCAAAGGGTGCTTTGTCCATGATAAAGGTGGAGAGATTTGACACTTTGTATTTTCTACAGGGATCTACAACTATAGGTTCAATAGCTGTTATCAATTCTTCATCCGATTTAGATAACACTGAACTATGACATATAAGGCTTGGTCACATGAGTGAAAAAGGGATGGCAACATTAAGTAAGAGAGGTTTGTTGTGTGGACAACAAATAGGGAAGTTGGAGTTTTGCGAGCATTGTGTATTTGGGAAACATAAGAGATTGAGCTTTAACATAGCCATACACAAGACAAAGGGAACTCTAGATTACATCCATTCAGATCTTTAGGGGCCATCTCAAGTTCCTTCTAAAGGTACTAAAGCTTGTTAGTGAATGTTAATGTATGCCCTAGAAACCCTTCATGTTGTCAGTTTCAGAGCATTTTGTCTTGTATCAATATATCATAAATAATAGAAGAAAGAGTTCTTCAATACATATATATAAGTTGCTTCCTTTATTCAGTCATGCATTTAAAATAAAGTATGTATATGAATTGTCCAGATGATTCATTTAATTGGTAAATGAATTTATCAAAAAGTTCCCTATGGAAGCAATAAAAGTTGGGCAACTATATTGCATAGTAGGCGTACTAGATGCTTCTGAAAGATATCATGAGTTGATATAAATACAGATGGCGATGATAGTCATGTCACTGAGGCATTAGTATGGATTAGCGGTTGGTGAACTGTTTTTCGAACGTGACCGAATAACGACAAATCACTTGGACAAGCATATAGTCAATGATTTATCGTTTGGTTATATCAGTGCGCGATGTAGTCCTTTGACCTAAGACATTGTAGTCGGATCTGATACGGATGTGTATGGTTCATACGGTGTATAAGTATAAGACTAGTCATGTTTCGTATGATAAAGCCTATTTGGTCATGCGTTGTTCATATGCGGAAACGAACAATGGTCAAGATAGGATCCATTCACTCGAAAATATAGAATCAGGAGTATCACTGACTCTGTCTAGATCCGAGTCCCTGGACGAACGTCGATAAATATCAAAAATCAAAATCTCTGGCCAGAGTCTATTATTAGTTAGGGGTGTTCGGTTCCGGGTACCCTACACTTTTGGAAGGAACCAGAACCGGAACCAGAACCGATGGTTCCTTGACTTTTGGAACCGGAACCGGAACCGACGGTTCTGGTTCTTTGAATTTTGGAACCGAAATCGGAACCGACGGTTCCGGTTCCAGTTCTGGGTACCCTGTAAAATTAATTATCCCCCCCCAAAGTTTTTTAAATGGCAAAAAAACTCTTAAAAACTTACAAATACCCCCACTTGGCACTTATTAACAAAATTAAAATTGTAAACTTCATATTTCAAACTCCAAAATTAAAATAATCTACTGAAAATCACAAATTCAAAATTAAAATATTACAATAATCCATTGAAAATCACAAATTCAAAATTATAAACTCCAAAACTAAAACGATGAAATTACATAACATATAAAATTAGTAACATAACAATTAACAACATCCAAATATGAAAAACTAAAAATATCTCATGCTCCATGCTCTGAATTGCTCGCCTCATGTGCATTAATTTCTACAAAACAAGTACAAGAAAATTAATTAGTAAGTTCAAAATATTGAACAAAATAATTTGGGAATAAATTAACTAAATATGAATATAAAAGATTGATATTATTTTGTTACCTGAGTTATAACTTTCTGCATCCATCAAGTAATCCTCAAAAGTAGTTGGGGTATATGCATATCTCAACCAATCTTGTGCACAAACTAATGCTTCCACAATGGGTGTACTTAAAGAACTCCGAAAGTGATCAAGTACACGACCCGATGTACTGAAAGCTGACTCAGAAGCAACTGTAGATACCGGAATAGCAAACACATCTCTTGCCATATACGAGAGAACCTTATACGTTGCAGCATTTGCTTTCCACCAATCTAGTATGTTCAAGTTGGACTTCACGGGTAGACATTTCTCCTGGAGGTAAATGTCTAACTCTGATTTGGTCATATCATGAATCTCTACCTCCATCTCCTCCTCATACTCATCTAAGGAGCGGTCGTACGCAATCTCATCACAACTCACACCAGTAACTGAAGGCTGGCCAATTCCGGTAATTTGGGAAGAACAAGAAGTTTGGCTTTCTTGGAAACCTGATACAACCCCCACATAGAAATCATACAACCGCTGTAACAAATCTCTCAACTTTCTAGACATCAACCCAACCTTTTGCAAATCATTGTCATAAATCTTTTTGTACCCCCACTCCACATATTTTATTTTAAACCGAGGATCTAAAACCGCTGCAATCAATACCATCATGTTCGATCTATCAACACTTCCATAATACTTATCAAACTTCTCTTTCATTTTCTTTGACATGTTGTTAAGTATTGGATTTGTGTCTTTCTCCCAGTCATTCAAACAAAGCACAATACCAATTGTCTCTTGAAAGTAAGTGTTAGAAGTCACATAGTTCGACCCTGACATTTTTTTTGTAGCTTCATAAAATTTTTTGAGGAATTTAGCAAATACATTTGCTTTTTCCCAATCTTCGTTAGAAGGTGTATCATGTGACAAATCCGCAATGTAGTTGGGATCCTCATCTTCCAACCTCTGAAAAGCTTTCTTGAATTTTACTGCAACATCTAACATCAAATAGGTGGAATTCCATCTAGTAGCAACATCAAGACACACACCACCTTTATAAGCAATCCTTTCTTCTTTCACACATCTCTGAAACGTTTCGGCTCTAGCAGGGGAACTCCTCACATACTTAACCGAATTACGAATTCGGCTAATACAATCCTTTGTCTCACTAAGACCATCCTTCACGATCAAATTCATAATATGAGCAGTACATCTCATATGGAAGAACTCACCATCCAGAAGTAGTGCTAATTTGCCCCTCAAGTAAGCGATTGCCACATCATTAGCACTAGCATTATCCACGGTTATAGTAGACACTTTATCTTCAATACCCCAATAAAAAATGCACTTCTCAACCACTTTGCCTATCTCCTTTCCCTTGTGACTACTAATAGGCACAAAACTGAGAATTCTTTTATGTAAAACCCAATTCTCATCAATGTAGTGACCAGTGAGACATAAGTAGCTAATATTCTGAATCGAAGTCCATATATCGGTAGTCAAAGCAATCCTAGACTTTAGAGAGTACAACTTACTTTTCAATAAAACCTTCTCATAATCAAAACGTTTCACAACATCCCTAGCCAATGTGATGCGAGAAATATTTGACCACAAAGGTTGCAATGAATTTAGAAATCTCCTAAACGGTGGCTGCTCCACCATTCGAAAAGGTTCTTCCATAATAATAATCATTTCAGCAAGCAACTGTCTAGACACCTCTTGATTGAATGTCCATGTGTTAATCGTACTACTCTCCTCTCCTTCTTCGTTTATGGTCTTGAAAGATGATAAAAGTGTTTGGCTTCTATCTACATTGCTTGGACATTTCTTACAATTAGATAAATGCTTACGCATAGAAGAAGTTCCATTCACCGAATTATACACCAATATCTTTCCACAATATGAACACTTCGTTCTGTCTGCTATGCCGGTTCTCTCATTGAAAATTTTCTCAAAGTGTTGCCACATGTCAGATTGCTTATGTTGAGCACGCACATTTGAGATAGACTCTCTAACAATATTAGGCATATCCTCCCTAATGTCAATATTGTCTCTATTTATTGACATTGTTCCTACAAAAAATTTACCAAGTTCAACTTCAAAAGAATATAAAATACATATAATGTTTAATAAACATATTGTTTATGTGATATTATGCCATCAATAAATAAAAATCTGATTTAATGTTTAGCATCTCATTTTCTTCGACTTCATTGAATCTTTAAACTCAAGAATTGTAGACATGAATGCACCCCCCCAATACCTTAAAATTTGAACCAACCCACCTTAGAAAAACAAACACCTTAAAATTCTGACATTCTAATTGATCATTTCGATAAAATTGATGATAAGGCTTCAATGTACATTCTCAATATCTTATCATACATCGACAAAAGAAAAATATCACAAAAATTCCCCAATTTTAGACATTACAAACTTCAAGGCTAGTTCAAAACAACAAACCTAAAAGCACAATTAAGGAGGTAAACAAGTCGAGCAAATGCAAGAAGGAACATATTAAAAAAAAAACACATAAAAACAAACATGAAATTCAACAACCTGGGCTCTCACAAAAAAAGCACAACACACATAATGAACGAACAAAACCCAGAAAACCAATCACTCAACAGAACAAAAACAAAATCAAATACATAACCATTTCTCCATATGGACAGATAATCATCAACAAGCCATTAAATTCTCCAAATAAAAGACATTCTAATAGACTTACATGAAGCCATTGAAACCCTCTTGAATATCAATGAAAAGATGGCAGAAAAAGTGCTGTAATCATTAACAAACCAAACTTCACGCAAAAGAAAGATTGAAGTCAGACGTTAAACCCCATGTAAAAAGGTTGCAGAGGAAGCAGAGACACTTGTTTCAAACTTTATGAAACCCACATGAGGTTGAATAGATGGAGCCAAACCAACTGTGAAAAGCGTATACCTCTCGATTTTGGATTTGCTGGCCTTGCCCAGGCCAGCTAATCCAAAACTTTTGACTACTAAACCCTAAACTTTTATTTGTATTGTTTTACGACCTGTCAATTTTGGAATTGGAAAAATATTTTGTTTCAATAATGAAAGTCTGACGACCTTTATAAGATTCTGTGATACAAACTAGTTATAAAGATTTCTCTTATATATATATATCAAACAGAAAGATAAAATTAAAAAAAAAAACATATATTCCATTCATTTTACCCGAGAAAAAAAGTTTACTTGGGGAGCTAGTTTAACTAGATCTGTAGTTACTCTACAGCAGAAATGAAGATTCAAAAATAAAATAAAAAGAAAGAAATGGAAATTACCTTAAGAAATTGGAGTGCTTTAGTGTCTTCTTCTAGATTCCAAGGATCACGATTTCACAAAGCCAAGCAAATTAAAGGAAAAAAATGCTTAAGTTTTTGCCTTAATCTGAACTGAGTGGACAGAGAGCAAGAGTAGACGAAGATTGTGAGAAGGGAAGAAAGAAGATGAGTTTTTTTTGCAAGGAAAAAAAAAGCTGAAATTGACAGAGAGTAGCACGAAGCAGGAGCAGATGAAGAGCGTGAGAAGGGAAGAAAGAAGATGAGTTTTTTTTGCCCTAATCTAAAGTATTTATATGTGGCAGGTAAATTACAACAACCCCCCCATTCTTTAATAACATTTCATTTCAGTCCCGGTTCTTGGTTCCGGTTCCGATTCCAGATTTTTGGAACCGGAACCTACCCGTTGACGATCGGTTCTGGGTAGGAACCAGAACCAAACACCGGGTACCCAACGGTTCCGGTTTCGAATGGTTCCGATTCCGAATGGTTCTTTTGAACACCCCTATTATTAGTCATACGAAAGTAAGTTTGTGATGACAAGTTCTGGACATATTGATCGATGATTCAGTAGAAGATCAAGTTTAGGATTTTGATGTTCCATGAATCCGTACTCGATCAGGATATATCAATGGAGGGACTTTACCTGTATGGTACATATGATTTGAAAAAGGTTCGATGAAGTATTTTTTCATCATGGTTTAGGGACTATGGCACATTACTTGATGTTTATCATAGTCGTTGGGCCTCCTGACAGGTTTTTGGATTCATCTGAAACCAACTCACGGCTAATCCATGGTAGACCTATATAGTCACACCAATAGCCTTGAGAAGTTAGAGAAGGATAAGAGAGAGAAATGATTATCCGAAGAGAGCTAGCACCTTTCGAGGGTGATGACAGAATTTCTATGGTAATTATTCGTGACATTTTAAAGGTTAAAATGGTCAAGTAATAATTAATTGATTTAATTATTATATCTTAAAGCGTTAAGATAAATGAGATGAACTAATAACCTTTTAATAGTTAAAGGGAAAAAGGGTAAACTTATGTGTTGTTAATTTAAACTAGTGTAGTTTACATGGGCCCTTGAATAATGTTGATTATTCAAAGGCCAAATTAATAAATGCTTGGGCTCCTTTTACAATAAGATTTTATTAGGGCATACAAGTGAAAAGAAGGAATTACAAAATGACACATGTATGTATATAAAAATGCAAATAGTTCCATTTTAGGTCAAGTTGTTCATTGTTCAATCAAAAGAAAAACACAAGCTCTCTCTTAGGTTCGGCCACCCTCTCTTTCTCTCAAGGTGGTGTTAAAGTGTGGAGGGTTCATAGCTTTGAATCTTGGCTTCATCAAACCTAAGCTTTAAGGAGAAGGTATAATGTTAATTTATGCTTTATTTAAAGTTTTGAATCCTATAATCCATATCTTAGCTTTCATGTCTTGTTTACATGCTTTCCATCATTTTTTCGCCACCTCTTCATGGTTTTTCAAAGCTAAGTACATGCTCATTTTCATTGATGATTTCTCTAGAAGAGTTTGGGCATATTTTAGAAGGAGAAGAGTCAAGTGTTTGAAACCTTCAAGCAGTGGAGGACTTTAGTTGAAAAGCAAACAGGTAAACACATCAAGAGGCTTAGAACAGACAACGGGCTTGAGTTTTGTAATGAAAAGTTCAATGAGCTCTGTAGAAATGAAGGCATTGTAAGACATAGAATTGTTGTAGGAACTCCATAGCAAAATGGAGTTGTAGAAAGGATGAACAGAACACTACTTGGGAAAGCTCGATGTATGCTTTCAAATGTAGGCTTGGGGAAGGGTTTTTGGGCTGAAGTAGTAAACGCAGTAGTTAGGCTAGCTAACTGCTATCCTAACACATCCATTGAATGTAAGACTATAGAAGAGGTATGGTCTAATAAGCCCACCGATTACTCTACATTGAAAGTTTTCGGTTGTCTTGCATATGCTCATGTAAATGAAGAAAAGCTTGAACCAAGAGCAAAGAAGTGTGTGTTCCTTGGGTATTTATCTAGTGTGAAATGATACAAATTATGGTATCCAGATCACAATATCTTTTTAATTAGCAGAGATTTGACATTTGACGAGTCTTCCATGATCAAAGACAGAGGAGAAAAGTCAAGAAAGACACATGTTCAAGTCAAGGAGAAAGATCAAGAATAGGTGGAGTTTGAAGTTGTTGCTCAACCTACACAATCTCCTAGTTCTATTCCAACTCAGAGTGATCATCAAGTTGATGAAGAAAGCTCAGAAAAGTCAGAGGAGATTCAGGAAGATCAACAAGAGCAGTCTTATAGCCTTGCTAGAGATAGACCCAGAAGAACCATCAAACCACTAGAGAAGTATGGCTATTCAAATTTTGCTTATTGCATTGCCATAGCCGAAGAGGTGGAATACAGTGAACCTTGAGGCTACAAAGAAGCCATATCTTTTGAAAATGCTACGAGTTGGATCTCAACTATGCAAGAAGAAATTCAGTCCCTGTAGAAGAATCAAACATGGACACTTGTAAAGCCTCCTAAGAAGAAGAAGATTGTTGGCTGCAAGTGGGTTTATAAAAGGAATATTGATAATTCAGGTGCCACAGATGTCAAATTCAAGGCCAGGTTAGTGGCTAAAGGCTACAATTAGATACAAAGTATTGATTTTAATGATGTTTTCTCACCAGTTGTTAAGCATACTTCTATTCGTGTTTTATTGTCTTTGGTTGCTACGAATGATTTTCAGCTAAAACAACTAGATGTGAAAACTACATTTTTGCATGGCGATCTTGAGGAGCAGATTTATATGCAACAACTAGAAGGTTATGAAGTCCCAGGTAAAGAAGACCATGTGTGTTTGCTAAAGAAGTCATTGTATGGCCTTAAGCAGTCGCCTAGATAGTGGTATAAAAGATTCGATTCTATCATGGGATTGAGTTTAAGAGATCCAGTTATGTAATTGTGTGTATTTCAAGAGGCTTCCAGATGGTACTAATAAGTACATATTGCTTTATGTGGATGATATGTTAGTTGCAGCATCTAACAGGACTAGAATCAAGAAGGTGAAACAATAGCTGAATTTTGAGTTTGATATGAAAGACTTGGGAACTGCCAAAAGAATTCTTGGAATGGAGATCATCAGAGACAAAATAATGTATGTTTCACAGAAGGCTTTCGCAGAAAAAGGTATTAAATAGGTTTGGCATGAAAAGAGCTAAGATAGTGTCTACTCCTCTTGCAGCTCACTTTAAATTGTCAGCAGACTTGTGTCCTACCACAGATAAGGACATGAGTCACATGTCACAGATTCCATATGCAAGTGTAGTTGGGAGCATTATGTATTTGATGGTATGTACTAGACCAGATATTGCACAAGCTGTTAGTGTTGTAAGCAGATATTTAGCTAATCCAGGCAAACAACATTAGGAGGTAGTCAAGTGGATCCTCAGATACTTGGCAGGCACCATAGATGCATGTTTGGAGTATGGTAGGAGTGGTGACAGGCTTTGTGGACTCAGACTATGCAGGAGATCTTGATAAGAGAAGATCATTGACAGGATATGTGTTTACCATGGGAGGATGTGCTATGAGTTGGAAAGCTACCTTCCAATCTACAGTTGCTCAGTCTACCACAGAGGCAGAATAAATGGCCATTGTAGAGGCAGTCAAGGAGGCAATTTGGCTTAGAAATTTAGTCAGTGAAATTGCTTTCAAGTCTATTTCTATCATACTTCATTGTGATAGTCAAAGTGCAATTCATTTAACTAAGGATCATATGTATCATGAGAGAGCCAAGCATATTGATGTCAAATATCACTTTGTTTAGGATGTGTTTGCTAAGGGAGAGATTTTCATCCAAAAGATTAGTATTGCAGACAATCCAGTTGACATGCTCACCAAGCCTTTGCCCATTACTTAGTTCAAGCATTGCTTTAGCTTAGTTGGCATCAAGTGTTGAAAATAAACATTAAGGGGTTTTGTGGAAGAGGTGGAGAATCAAGTCACTAATTTTTGATTTTTTCGAATTTGTGTCAAGATGGAGATTGTTGATGTGTGACACAAATTCTGTTTATATTGTCCTTGTCTATTTAGATGTTTAGAAATGACATTTTTGTATTCTCAAGGTCTTAGGGTTTTAGTACATAAACTCCCTAATGTCATTGGTAAGACATCATTCTATTTATTTTTATTCTTTTTCTTGATGAAATCTATTGGGAAAGAGACAGATAGAGAGAGAGAGAGAGAGAGAGCAAATTTGTAATCAGATTTTGATTATATTGGATTATTCTCCATCCTCTGCCCGTGGTTTTTCCCAATTTGGGTTTCCACGCAAATCCTTGTGTCACTTGTTTTATATTTTTTGCTTGTTTCATTTGACTTTCATAGTTTTTGGTTTATATTTCATAACACAATTGAACTGAAACTACAATTTCTAAGTTGTGCTGCGACAATAATTTTACTCTGCTGTGGCATTGTTCTTTTTGGAATTTTGGGGACTGGTTTATTCTTCTTTGTTGTGTGGCTATAATATTCTTTCTAACTAGTAGTTCTTTAGAAAATATAAGTAAAACTCACTAAACATATTATAGAAAATATATATGTATGTAAGAATGTAATAGTGGGCCCAAAACTAATTTTACTTTATATACAAATCTCTACATCATGTAATAATAGTACATAAATAAGTACAAAGTAATCTTGGATAGTGCTGCCATTCTACTCCGCTATTTGACGTTCCTCCCGATCGCATCTCATCTATTACTTGCAAAAATAGTGAAATCAACGGAGTGAGCACTAAATTGCTTAGTAAGTGAACCCACAATACTTCTATTCTTCCTTCATTACTCAGATTTGAGATTTTCTTTCCTTACTCCAAGCTTCTCTATTCTTCTTTGCTCTTTCTAAGATTCTATTTTCTTACTTACTGATATGTAAACACAAATAGGTAAACTAACTTGGGATAGTAGAAATGGCATGATGCATATGCACAAATGCGTAAACTTTTCTAAGCAATGCATTTTCTTTTATGTTTCTCTGTTTTCATATTCTGTTTTCTATTTCTCATTTTGCTTTATGTTTCTTTTCTGTTTTCTTTCTTTATCTGCGTTTCTTTCTTTTTCCATTTCTCTTCTTTCTTTTACGTTTCTATTCTTTCTTTCTTTTCTTTTTCTATTCTTTTTTTTTTTCTTTTCTATTCTTTCTTTTCTTTTCTTTTCTTTTCTATTCGTCCTTCTTTTCTTTTCTATTCTTGTTTGCCGATCGGACTCGGTTGAGGCATAGATTCGGAACCCTGGCCATGTGAGTGGGTACAGTCCTCATCTATATGCACTTCTAACGGACTGTACAAATTCTTCTTTCGTATTCTGAGGCTGCTCACTAAAGGCGGCGTGCATGTAGATATGCTCTGCTAGGTACAGTCCTCATCCACATGCACTTCAAACAGACTATACAAATTATTCTTTCTTATTCTAAGGCAGCTCACCAAAGGCGGTGTGTATGTGGGCTATTCTTCTTCTCGGTCACTCACGGGTTCCCCATCGCAACAACCTTCTCTTCCCTTATCTTTTTACATTTCTTTAAATAAAATTTCAGATTTGAATTATTCTTTAATTATTTTTCTTAAAACAATAATTCTACATTGAATTTCTTTTATTTCTTTCTCTTTATTCTTTAATATTCTCATACATGTATATGTGAATGTAATTATGCTCATTCTTTGCTATTCTTTCTAAATGCAAATGTAAGAATGTAAGAATGCATTATGGCATATAAATATATCATTATGAAACTAATATTCTCTACCAACAACATATTTCCATAACAAGGTAATAATCTAACATACTTATATATATATGTGCACTTCACTTTGACATTTCATCAAACACTATACATGCACAAGCAAAACTCTAAGTTGTCTACACTTCTCCATCTATCTCAAGCCACCATAATTGGAGTAAAAACTCACTAAGGCTAACAACCACCCTAGCTGAAATTCATCCACCACTATTCCACATCCATTCTTTTATATTTCACCCAAAATCCCATCAACTCCACATATAATTACATCACTTCTCAACACATATTAATAAATCAATTACCATCACATACTAATAAATCAGTTCTCATCACATACTAATGAATCAATTCTCATCACATACTAATAAATCAACTCTTATCACATGCTAATGAACCAATTCTCATCATATACTAATGAATCAATTCTCATCACATACTAATAAATCAACTCTCATCACATGCTTATGAACCAATTCTCATCATATACTAATGAATCAATTCTCATCACATATTAATAATTCACTTCTTGTGGCCATGAGATTCACATATCAAACAACCTCAATTTCAATCCATAATTCTCATCATCCAAACATACATACAACATAAAATAAATTTCTCTACACAAGTATTTATCCAATCAAAGCTAAAGTTGGATTTACTTACCTTGAATTTGAACAACTCCAACACTATAATCTCTCTTTGGTAGAATTCTCTTTCCTCTTAAACCCTAAGCATATACAACCATAAGAATTCAAAACTTTAAAATTTAATCTTACTTCTTGGTGTAAGAATCTTACCTTTGGATGCTTATGATTGAAAATCTATCAAAATTTATCTAAAATCCTATGAATTTCCTTGGAAATCTAGTGAAGAAATTTGAGAGAATTTGGATAGAAATGGCGTGAATGGAGGGGTAGAGTGGCTAGGGTTTCTCCTCTTGAACTCTTATTACATAATTATATATATAGTTTCCCATTTTACCCTTGCACTTTCTAAAATTTTCATCTATGTCCCTTAGTCAATTACAAGAATACCCTCATTTTTATTATCTTCTCCATGTTATTCTATTTCTTTTCACTCCCCACTCTTTCATCTAAATATGAGTGAAATGACCATTTTACCCCTAATAACATTTTAAAGAATTTCCTTCACATTTGTTCAAGATAACTCTAACTAGATTCAATTAAGGGTATTAGGGTATAAATAAAGCTACGTACCTTGATGTGGGTGTTACGGCGGCAAAGTTTTATTTCTGCTGCAACAAACTTCTGGCGCCACGGCAGTGTTTTTCCTTTGCCGTGGTGCTATGTCCTCTGGACTGATTTCAGAGTAATTCATCACTTGCGCCGCGACACCCTTTTTCCACTGCCGCATCACACCTTGCTTCTACCAAATAGGTTCATCTTTCAACATTTACTTATCCAGGTGGAGCTAAATATAACGTTGTGCTTTGTCCTTGAACTAGCACTCTTGCATAAATAATTAAAAGAAGCATAATTGAGGGTTTTCAAGCACATGCAGTGCGGTGTGCAATTCTCCAAGTATCTTGAGAATTGTAGCACTAAGACCTCCGAAAAAATTAATCAAGTTTATAACCTTCTTTTTATTTTAGTTTTCTTGTTAAATGTGTTGTAAATTGGTACGATTGAATACCAATTTAATTGCAAAAACCAAAGCAAAACACAACTAAGATGAAATTTTTGTAGCTAGATAGCTAACAAGACATAAATAAGAGAATTTTAAAAAAATGAGAGACACAAAATTTATGTGGTTTATTCAATTGAAGTACGTACGTCCACCGTCACGTGTAGAGTGATAAATGTTTGACTCTAAACCAAAGAAATACTCAATATGAACTAAAGATACAACACACAAATCGCTCAACTTTGATCTCACATATTCTGTCTGTCCATGGAGGTTTCACTAGATTTATCTTTAGAATGTTAACAGTAAACCTAGAAATTGTATTGATGCTCTCTAATTTGACAGATGTTTCAAAGTTTCTCTTTTTCCTTTTTCACTAATAAAGTTATTTTATTGTTACAAATAATGAAAAAGTATTGAATTATTGTATAAACGAATGATATATTCAATGAAAGAGTAAATGTCATTTTAAATTATATATATATATTTTTTGCAAATTTAGTTTTTACAAGGCAAACCACTCTTTCCATAAATCATATTTAAGTTGACATGATATACTTAATTAATTATGTCATTGATTGAGTTAAAGGGTTACAAGGCCTAAATCCTAACGCAACTCAATTATCAAACGCTTAAAAAAGTTCGTATTATATATAATATATAATCATGTGAACTCATTAAAGGTTCTCAATCTTTATCCATTTAATTTTGTCATATAGTCATGTCATCTCACAAATTACCACCATTGTGAAACAAGTTATTTATTGAGATGTTGTTAGATCACTCATTTTAGTTTTTCCCTGATGTAAAATGTCAGATATGTTGCTTTTTCATTGTCATATCAATTTGTTATGGACTCCGAGGAGGTAAGTAATGGACTCCGAGGAGGTAAGTAATGGACATCTCAAATTTTTTTTTTTAATTCTTTTATATAATACTATTTAGGGTATCATATTATAAATTAATATCTTTATATTATAAATTCAATTAATAATTATAAAATTTAATATATACATAATAATATAAATGTATTTGTTTGGGATATCCACCGGAATAGAATTATCATAAACTTTCTCAATACTTAAGTGGATGCTCTACCTGCATAAGACAACCTCGTAAAATTAGTATTCAAGAACCAAGAGAACAATACGTAAATGATTTAAAGAAAAGTTATTAATACAAATTGGAGATGAAATAACTATATTTCCACACGGAGGCAAGGGTTTAACAAGTTCTGGAGTAACTTAATTTTGAATAATAATAAATAAAAAAGCTTTTATGCAAGCAAATATTCGAAAATTTAAATAGATAGATTTGAATAGATCTCATCTACAAGATTCTCTTCAATGATATTATGTTCTGTTGATGCAGTGATACCTTGCTGGAAATGCATCAAAATTCCAGGTTTCAGTTTGAACTTTTTGGCGCTAGTTGAAGTTAGTTTCTGCAGTTGGTCTGACGTGCATGGCTGCAGTTTTTGGTGTATTTTAGTTGATTGACTTAGGTATGATTAAGTCATGTAAATGATGTATTTAGAGTTTGGTTTGTTAGTTGTTAGAATTTAAAATTCAAATATAAAATCTCTGCTGTAGTTGTTGTAACAGTAGACAGTTTGGTTGCTATTGTATAAACTCTTCAGTTTGAATGAAAAAAAGTGACTTTTTGCATACAATTATTTGTTTTCTCCTTTTCTTTTCTTTGCATTCTCCGGCTTAGAACCATCAAATGGTATCAGAGTCACTCACAAAAATCTGAAGCTTCTTGTATCCAACCATCAACCACAAATCAAGAACACCTTCCATTTCAGTTCAAAACAGCCTGCATTTGTTTTTTTCTTTTATGTGATAGACACAAAAGCTGAGACATGGCTACTTAATCTGCTTTGATGGCTCCACCGGTGTTTAATGGGGAACACTACCACATATGGGCTGTTAAGATGAATGCTTTCCTCCGGGGTCAGGGGTTGTGGCAGTATGTGGAAGAAAACAGGCAGCCACCTCCATTAGGACAAAATCCTACCCTGAATCAAATGAGACTGCATGAGGAAGAAACAGCCAAGGCACGGAGAGCTCTCTCTCACATTCATGCAGTAGTGACTGACCTTGTATTCACAAGGATGATGGCATATGAGACTCCAAAAGAGGCATGGGATAAGCTAAGAGAAGAGTCCATGGGCAGCACCACAACTAGGAACATGCATGTGCTTAATCTAAGGAGAGAGTTTGAGATGCACAGGATGCGGGAATCAGAGAAGGTCAAGGATTATGTTAACAGATTGATGAGTGTTGTCAACAAAATAAGGCTGTTGAGAGTGGAGTTGATAGATAGAAGAGTGGTGGAAAAGGTCTTAGTAAGCTTGCCAAAGAGATTTGAGTCCAAAATCTCTTCCCTTGAGGACTCTAAGGACATGTCTCAGATCACCTTGACTGAGCTTGTTCATGCATTCCAAGCTCAAGAGCAAAGAAGACTCTTGAGGCAAGAAGACACAAGTGAGGGAGCAATGGTAGCAAACCAAAAAGGCAAGCCTGCACAAGGACAAAACAAGAGGTATGCTAGGGATAAAAAGGGGAAAGAAAGGAGTAACAATCAATGGGAGAAATCAGGTGGGGTGAAGGAGTATCATGCCTATACTCACTGCAAAAAGAAGGGACATTCAGAGAGGAGGTGCTGGTATAGACCAGAGATACAATGCAGAGGCTACAAACAATTTGGGCACATAGAGAAGGTTTGTAAGAACAAGGGAAGCCAGCCAACACAGCAAGCTCGGGTTGGAGAAGATCAGCAGCAATGTCAAGAGGCTGAACAACTCTTTGTGGCCTCATGTTACACAACACAAACCAGTAATGAAGCTTGGCTAATTGATAGTGGCTGCACCAACCATATGGCTGCGAACCTGCAAAGTTTCATAAACCTGGACAACTCATATTGTTCCAGAGTTAAAATTGGAAATGGTGATTTTGTGGAGGTCAAACGCATAGGAGATGTGGCTGTCCAAACTTTGTCAAGTACCAAAATTATTCCTCATGTCTTATAGGTGCTTAAGATTAGTCAAAACTTGTTAAGTGTTGCGCAAATGTTATGTAATATCCCACTTGAGGTACGTATTTAAGATTTGCTGTATTAGTTAAAAGTTTATTGTTTCAGTTTCAATTGAGTTGGTTGATTGGTTGTCTTGAAATTGGTTGAATTTAGATGAAGTTTGGAAATCCAATCTTCGCCGCGGCGAGGAGGAGCTGCACCCACGGGTAGGTTCTGCCCTGTTTCGCCGGGGCGACGGAAAGTTCTGCGCCACGGCGACGAGCCTAATAAAAAGTTTCTTGAGTTTTCTAGAGAATTCTTCTTTTGGGGCACAATGACCATTCTACCCCTAATTAGTAGGAAAAGTGGGGAGTAAAATGTAAGGAAATTTAGTAGAGATTGTGTTTGGATGGGGGTGTAGTTGTAAAGAATCAAAGGATATAGATGGAATTTCTAAGGAAGGGCAAGGGCAAAATGGGAAAGGATGCTTATAATATGAGCTAAAAAGAGTTAAAGTGTAGAGAAACCCTTTATTCATTCATTCCACCGCCTCTTCCATTTGCCTAATTTCTCTCAATTTCTCCATCCAATCTTCCAAGATTTCCAAGGGATTTAAGAGAGCTTTTGAGTAAATTTGAGTAGAGATTTCATCTAAAGCATCCTAAGGTAAGGATTCATGCTTTAGATGTGAGTTTTCTTATAGTTATAGTGAAGTCTTATTTGGTTGTTCTTGTTGTTGTTTTGAGTTGTAGAGAGAAGACAAGACAACAAAGGAAAGGAAAAGTGCTAAAGAAGTCACCTTTCCACAAGGTAAGTAAATCCTACCAACTTGAGTTTGCTAAGTTTTGAGTAGAGATGTAGAGATTGAGTAGAGATGTATGCTTGTATAAGTATGTTATGTTGTTGAGAATTGAGTTGAGATGAATATGTATTATGAGAAGTGTTTTTGATGTGTGATGAGAAATGGAATTTGAGATGAAGTTTGAGAGATGTTGTGTGAACCTATTTGGAAGTGCTTTTCTTGGCAGGGATTATGAGTATATGAGGGAGTTTTCCCCATTTTGGATGGCTAGAGAATGAAGTATAGTAGTAATTTTAGTAGAGTGTTTTTATGCACATGAGTTGCTTGATGAAATGCCTAGGTGAAATCTGCCCTGTCACTGCCGTGACTTTCTAAGTAATTTTTAGGCATCTTACGGGTTGAACTGGGCTAAGACCAAAACATAGAAGTTATAGCCCTGTTTCTAAGCTTTAAAATGAGACCAAAACCGTAGCAATCTGAGGTGTATAACGCAAGTTATGGCCTTTTTAGTGTGACCTGTGCAGAATGACTGTTTTGAGGAAATCTTGTATTTGGCATTTCATAAGTGCATTAGTGAGCATGAGCTATCTATACACATTTGTTTATACACTCAAGAAGTAGTTTGAGAGATAGTAGAGAAGAGAATAGAGTAGGCTGTGCGATGGGGAACTCGTGAGTAATGGGTAGAGTATTCCCGCATGTACGCCGCATTGAGAGAGCGGCATGGTATGAGACAGAGAAGTGGTGTAGCCCGTGAGAGTGCATGCGGATGAGGGCTATACCCGAGTACCCGAGAGAGAGATTATACACTCACGTGGCCAAGGGTTCCGAATCCATGCATAACCGAGTCCGATCGGCTAGAACGAGTAGAGGTCACGTAGAGTGGGAGCAGTCCCGGCCGTGCCCCCGGTAAGATAGGGCCGTGACTTATTAAAGAGTTAATAGAAAAGAGTTCTAAGAGAGAGAGAGAGAGAGAAGTACCAAAGAGAAATTGAATGAGAAGTTGTAAGGAAAGAATTAGAGAGAGAGAGTTACGGGAATAGATGAGTAGAGGATTTACTCACTGAGCATTATTTTAGTGCTCACCCCGTTGTTTTCCTATGTTTTGCAGGATCTAGGTGAGGACACGGTCGGATGGACGTCGGCGCTCGAGGAGAAGCAGTTACACTGTCTATTATGTTTTTGATGACTTTTGTACACATTATAATTTTATGTAAAAATGTATATATTGTAAAGAATATATATAAATAGATATATATGTAATAAAAAGAAAAAATTTGGGCCCAATTTCTTTATATTATTTTATATGTATTTCATTATGAGTATTTGCGTAGAAAGTGGCTATTACATTTTTTGTATCAGAGCTGAGATTTTTGGGATTTGACAGTGTACCATTCTTCTCGCTATGACGTCCGATAGCCGACTGTGTAAGTTAATTCTTTCCTTACTTTAAGTGGTCTTTTGAATTGATCAAGTATGGTTGTTTTGTAGATGAGGCGTAGTACTAGAAGGAAGGGTAAGAGTGTGATGAATGAGGGAGAATCCTCCGACCCACCAGAATTGACTCCCCTTACCCTTGATGAGATGAGGATTCGAGCCATTGTACAGCAGGTTTTAGCGGAGAGTCAGGGGAGAGTTGTTCAGGAGAGAACCGAGACTCCCAGTAGAGTACCGCCTCCAAGACAAGAGCGAGAAGGGCCGGTACCTCAGCCAGTACAGACTCGGGGTGATCTGATTCAGGGGCTTGTAAATCAGCACCAGCCGCCAGCATTTAGGGGTACAAGGGACCCGCTAGAGGCAGAGGAGTGGTTTAAGTCTGTAGAGCGGACGACGGCACTGTTTCCCCTGAATGATAGAGAGAGGATCAGATATGCTAGTTTCTTGTTTAAGGGAGATGCCCGAATATGGTGGGAATTAATAGAGGAGACTCATGATATAGCCTCGATGACCTGGGAGGAATTCAGAAGGTTGTTTGAGGCTGAGTACCGAACAGAAGATCGATTTCATGAGAAATTCCAAGAGTTTATTCACTTGAAGCAGGGGACTAGTACTGTGAAGGAATATTCAGTAAGATTCAACTCCCTTGCTCGCTTCGCACCCGGAATAGTGTATACACCGGAGTTAAGGAGAGACAAGTTTGTGCAATGTTTGAGTTCAGATATTGCTCGAGATGTAATGACAGGAGTCGAGCCCCCTCATACCTACAGTGAAGCTCTAGCACGGGCTTTAAGGGCAGAGATCTATGTGAACAAATACATTGCAGAAGGGTTGGCTCTAACAGTACCTAGTGAGCCATCCACCACCTTGCAGAAGGAGAGAGTAGATGTCACAAACAATAGATAAGTAAGGGCCAAGAAGAAGTTTCAACCAAGGAAGAATAGGAGAGATCGGCAGTACAAGCGGCCCAGGACAGAAGGGTTTCCCCCTTGTGCTAAGTGTGGGAGGAACCATCCAAGAGAGTGTTTGAGGGATCAAAACGTGTGTTATAGGTGCCGACAGCCAGGGCATATGTGGAGGGATTGTAAAGCCCCCCTTCCACCGACGGCTCAGATCCCTAGAGGTACAAATGCCAGGGTATTTACAGTGGCACAGGGTGAGGCTGAGGCCAGTCCATCAGCCGTAACTGGTCAGTTGTTATTTCATGCTGTTTCTTTATATGCTTTGATTGATTCTGGAGCCACTCATTCTTTTATATCTCATGGAATGATAGAGAGATTAAATTTGCAACCTGTTAGAGTGAGTCAACCCATTAAAATAGAGTTGCCCGATGGAGTTAGTGTGTTGACTCAAGAGATGTTGCTGGGAGAATCTGTGGTGATCCATGGTCGAGAGTTGGTAGTTGACTTAATAGTCTTCGATATGCCCGACTTTGATGTAATTTTGGGTATGGATTTCCTAGGAAGGCATGGAGTAGAAATTGATTGTCGGAAAAAGAAAGCGAGATTTAATCTCGATAATGGAGATAAGTTTAGTTTTGGAGAGGGCCATCAGCTGAGTATGTTGATCAGTAGTGTAAAAGCTAGGAAGATGTTGAGAAAGGGGTATTCTGGATACATTGCTCATGTAGTACAGAGTGGTGATGTTCCACAGTCAGAAATTCAGAGGGTGCCGATAGTTCGAGAATTTCTGGATGTGTTTCCGGAAGATTTACCAGGCTTACCGCCGGAAAGAGAGGTTGAGTTTAGTATTGAACTTGCACCAGGAACATCACCTATATCTAAAGCCCCTTACCGAATGGCCCCAGCAGAGCTTCAAGAATTAAAGAAACAACTCAGGAGCTTTTAGATAAAGGCTTTATCCGACCGAGCCATTCTCCCTGGGGAGCCCCAATTTTGTTTGTGAAGAAGAAAGACGGATCACTACGGATGTGCATTGATTATAGAGAATTGAATAAGATGACAATGAAGAATAAGTACCCGCTACCTCGAATAGATGACTTATTTGATCAGTTGAAGGGAGCAGTGATAATCCGTAAATTATACACTTTTCATTATACATTTTTGTCGGATTTCAGGTACTTTCTAGTGCATTTTGACATGAATTGTTCCTTAATTCGTTACTTTTTGTATTTCAGGTTAAAATGGTCATTTTGAGCAAATAAGAACAAAACTGGATATTTTTGACTCAGAATTTAGCGGATCTCAGAAGATAGGAGAGTTCTGGAGCAGGATAAAGCACGAGGAAGCTTGTTTCCAAGGAAGAGCACCGAGAATCGAAGAATCAAACGATGAAACAAGCGGAGTGGCAGTTCTGTAGTTTTAGAATTGAGGAAGAAGCTTCGCCCCGGCGAAGAAAATGTCTTCGTCGCGGCGAAGTTGGCCAGGGACGAACTTATCTGACTCATTCTTCGCCGCGGCGACAATCACTTATTCCAGTTTTGTTAAACGCACAGTTTCGTGCTGTGCGTGTTTTGGCTGGGTTATTTGGACGAAGTATAAAAGAAAAACTTAGTCTTTTTGCCCTGGGTCTTCTTTTATGTTTAGGTTTAGCCACTTTTACATTTTTGCTAAGAACTTTGGGTGATTTGGGTTGTAAAAGGAAGAAGATTCGATTTCCAACTAAAGGATTCATCTTTTGGGGAGATTTCTAATCTTTATTCTCATTTTCATTATGTTGAACATGTTTATTTCCTATTTTCGTTTTTGTGTTATTGAATTAATTATGAACTAATCTCTTTTGGGTTAGGGTTTTGATGGTAGTTTGGATTCTAAATGGGTTAAGGGTTTGATTGTGTTATTTTCATATGAGTATGCTTTGGTTGTGTGTTACTCTGATTTTTAATGTTGTATGTGATGAACATGGTGAGATTGAGAAATGAATCATGTTAGGCTTCTTGGGTAATCACCGTTATAGTATTGGATGCTAGAGATAGATTCAAGAATTAATGAAATCATTATAGGATTCTTGTGCTTAATGAGTTTGAAATTATTAATCTTCAATTTGTTGGGTGCGGAAGGTTAATAAGGAAGAATAGGAAGGCATAGCCCGAGAGGGTATGTCTACATGTTAGTGAGTTCGATTTACAACCATTGCATATGAATATGAGTTTAGTGTAGTGATAGGCTTAACCCATAAAAATCCAAATGAAGTCAAAACCCTACCCGTTTTACTTGAATTGATATTCCGTGTTTTTATATTGCTTCCTTAAGTAAGTTTTCACCTTAGTTAATTTCATTTTGTTGTTTTTAAATTAAAGTTTGCTCCCACCAATCCAAAGAATTCGATTGCTTCAACTAGAAAACATTAGGAAACTCAGTGCTTTGCTTACAATCCTCGTGGGAACGATACTCTACTCATCAATATATTACTTGTGCGATTAGTATACTTGCTACATTTGCATGTTGTAGGAAACACGCATCAAGCAGCGGTGTTCTCCAAGATTGATTTGAGGTCAGGGTACCATCAGGTAAGAGTGGCTGAGCAGGATGTAGCTAAGACTGCTTTTCGTACAAGGTATGGGCACTATGAGTTTGTAGTGATGCCGTTTGGTTTGACTAATGCCCCAGCTGTCTTTATGGACTTGATGAACCGGGTATTCCATGATTGTTTGGATCAATTCATAGTGGTTTTCATAGATGATATCCTGGTTTTCTCTAAGTCGAGAGAAGAGCATGAGGAACATTTGAGAATAGTGTTGCAACGGTTGAGAGAAAGACAGTTGTATGCTAAATTTTTGAAGTGTGAGTTTTGGCTCGATCAAGTGGTATTTCTGGGCCATACTGTGTTGAAGGATGGTATTTTAGTTGATCCGAGTAAGATATAAGTAATCCTTGAATGGCAGAGGCCGAAGACAGTAAAAGAGGTCCGAAGTTTCTTAGGCCTAGCAGGTTACTACAGACGATTTGTTGAAGGGTTCGCCTAGTTGGCTAAACCATTGACAGATCTTACCAAACAGAAGACTCCTTTTATTTGGTCAGAAGCTTGTGAGGAATGTTTCCAAGAGTTAAAGAAGAGGTTAACAACAGCTCCAGTGTTAGTGTTGCCTCATGAGGGTGTAGATTATGATATTTATACGGATGCCTCTTTGCAAGGACTTGGTGCTGTGTTTATGCAGTTAGGTAGGGTAATAGCATATGCCTCTCGGCAATTGAAAGAGTATGAGACGAGATACCCTACACATGACCTAGAATTAGCAGCCGTGGTCTTCGCTTTAAAGATTTGGAGGCATTATCTTTATGGTGCCAAGAGTAATATCTACACCGATCACAAGAGTTTAAAGTACTTCTTCACTCAAAAGGAGTTGAATATGAGACAGAAAAGGTGGTTAGAGCTGGTTAAGGATTATGAGTGTGAGATTAAGTATCAACCGGGGAAAGCCAACATATTAGTTGACGCCTTGAGTAAAAAAGCTTATTTATCCCGGCTCACTAGGCAGAAAAAGTTGATAGAAGAGTTGTGTAAAGAGCAAATTGAAGTGATTCCGGGAAGGATTGCCAAGTTAGAGGTCCAGTCTACCTTACTGGAGGAAGTCAAAGTTAACCAAGTGGTTGATGAGTGGTGTCAGAGAATAGTTCAGCAAGAGCATGAGGGCAAGGTAACGGAGTTCCACTTACGGGATGGTGTTCTCTATTTCAGGAATCGGTTGTGTATCCCTCAAAATGATGAGTTGAAGAAGAGAATACTTACAGTGGCTCATGACACACCATACACTGCTCATCCTGGAGCAACCAAGATGTATCAAGATGTAAAGAAAAACTACTGGTGGCCAGGTATGAAGAAGGATATCACAGAATTTGTAGCTAAATGTCTGACTTGTCAACTGGTAAAAGCAGAACACCAAAGGCCATCAGGGTTGCTTCATCCACTTAGTATTCCAGAATGGAAATGGGAGAGCATTTCAATGGATTTTGTCACAGGTCTCCCTAGAGTACAGAGAGGTTATAATGCTATTTGGGTGATTGTGGATAGATTAACTAAGTCCGCCCATTTCCTTCCAGTAAAGGAAAGTACCACCTCAGATCAGTTGGCTCAGATCTACGTGAAAGAGGTAGTCAGATTACACGGTGTGCCCAAGACAATAGTGTCAGACAGAGATTCGAGATTTGTTTCAGCTTTTTGGACTAGTTTGCAGAGAAATTTGGGTACCCGTTTGGCATTCAGTACAGCCTATCATCCTCAGACAGATGGTCAAACAGAGAGAACGAATCAGGTGCTTGAGGACATGTTGAGAGCTTGCTGTATGGATTACAGAATGACATGGCACGAAATGTTACCTTTAGTGGAGTTTGCCTACAACAACAGTTATCAGTCTACAATAAAGATGGCGCCTTACGAGGCTTTGTATGGTAGACGATGTAGGTCTCCACTACATTGGGATGAGATTGGCGAAAGGAGTGAGTTGAGTACAGCTCTTGGGCCAGAAATGACGCAGAAAATGATAGAGGATGTAAGATTAATCCGAAACAGAATGAAGCAAGCCCAAGATAGACAGAAGAGTTATGCCGACTTAAAGAGAAAAGAAGTGGAGTTCCAAGTGGGTGATAAGGTATTTTTGAAAGTTTCCCCTTATAAACGAGTAATGCGCTTCGGGAACAAAGGGAAGTTAGCACCAAGGTATATTGGTCCATTTGAAGTATTGCAACGAATTGGGAAAGTTGCCTACAGGTTAGCACTACCACCTCATATGGACAAGGTGCATGATGTCTTCCATGTCTCAATGCTGCGAAAGTATGTAAGTGATCCCTCCCACATCTTGAGTATAGAAGAAGTCGAACTTGTAGAGAATCTTGTGTATGAGGAGCGCCCTGTACAGATTTTAGATCGGAAGATTAAAGAGCTCCGGAACAAGAGTATTCCGTTAGTGAAGGTGCTTTGGAGGAATCACAAAGTAGAGGAAGCCACATGGGAGACGGAGCAAGACATGCAGAATAGGTACCCGGAGTTATTCGTGTGAATTTCGGGGACGAAATTCTTTTAAGGGGGGGAGAATTGTAATATCCCACTTGAGGTACGTATTTAAGATTTGTTGTATTAGTTAAAAGTTTATTGTTTTAACTTAAATTGAGTTTGTATGTGGAGTTGGTTGAATTGTTGCCTTGAAAATGGGTTGAGTTTTGGTGAAGTTGGAAATTTAAACTTCGCCGGGGCGAAGAATAAACTTCGCCGCGGCGAGGAGGAGAAGTTGCATTACGGGTAGGTTCTGCCCTATTTCGCCGAGGCGACGAAAAATGCTTCGCCGCGGCGAAGAGCCTAAAACAAAGATTCTTGAGTTTTCTAGAGAATTCTTCTTTTGGGACACAATGACCATTCTACCCCTAATTAGTAGGAAAAGTGGGGAGTAAAATGTAAGGAAATTTAGTAGAGATTGTGTTTGGATGGGGGTGTAGTTGTAAAGAATCAAAGGATATAGATGGAATTTCTAAGGAAGGGCAAGGGCAAAATGGGAAAGGATGCTTATAATATGAGCTAAAAAGAGTTAAAGTGTAGAGAAACCCTTTATTCATTCATTCCACCGCCTCTTCCATTTGCCTAATTTCTCTCAATTTCTCCATCCAATCTTCCAAGATTTCCAAGGGATTTAAGAGAGCTTTTGAGTAAATTTGAGTAGAGATTTCATCTAAAGCATCCTAAGGTAAGGATTCATGCTTTAGATGTGAGTTTTCTTATAGTTATAGTGAAGTCTTATTTGGTTGTTCTTGTTGTTGTTTTGAGTTGTAGAGAGAAGACAAGACAACAAAGGAAAGGAAAAGTGCTAAAGAAGTCACCTTTCCACAAGGTAAGTAAATCCTACCAACTTGAGTTTGCTAAGTTTTGAGTAGAGATGTAGAGATTGAATAGAGATGTATGCTTGTATAAGTATGTTATGTTGTTGAGAATTGAGTTGAGATGAATATGTATTATGAGAAGTGTTTTTGATGTGTGATGAGAAATGGAATTTGAGATGAAGTTTGAGAGATGTTGTGTGAACCTATTTGGAAGTGCTTTTCTTGGCAGGGATTATGAGTATATGAGGGAGTTTTTCCCCATTTTGGATGGCTAGAGAATGAAGTATAGTAGTAATTTTAGTAGAGTGTTTTTATGCACATGAGTTGCTTGATGAAATGCCTAGGTGAAATCTGCCCTGTCACTGACGTGACTTTCTAAGTAATTTTTGGGCATCTTACGGGTTGAGTATTCCCACATGTACGCTGCATTGAGAGAGCGGCATGAGTATGAGATAGAGAAGTGGTGTAGCCCGTGAGAGTGCATGCGGATGAGGGCTATACCCGAGTACCCGAGAGAGAGATTATACACTCACGTGGCCAAGGGTTCCGAATCCATGCATAACCGAGTCCGATCGGCTAGAACGAGTAGAGGTCATGTAGAGTGGGAGCGAGTCCCGGCCGTGCCCCTGGTAAGATGGGGCCGTGACTTATTAAAGAGTTAATAGAAAAGAGTTCTAAGAGAGAGAGAGAGAGAGAAGTACCAAAGAGAAATTGAATGAGAAGTTGTAAGGAAAGAATTAGAGAGAGAGAGTTACGGGGATAGATGAGTAGAGGATTTACTTACTGAGCATTATTTTAGTGCTCACCCAAAGAGAAATTGAATGAGAAGTTGTAAGGAAAGAATTAGAGAGAGAGAGTTACGGGGATAGATGAGTAGAGGATTTACTTACTGAGCATTATTTTAGTGCTCACCCCGTTGTTTTCCTATGTTTTGCAGGATCTAGGTGAGGACACGGTCGGATGGACGTCGGCGCTCGAGGAGAAGCAGTTACACTGTCTATTATGTTTTTGATGACTTTTGTACACATTATAATTTTATGTAAAAATGTATATATTGTAAAGAATATATATAAATAGATATATATGTAATAAAAAGAAAAAATTTGGGCCCAATTTCTTTATATTATTTTATATGTATTTCATTATGAGTATTTGCGTAGAAAGTGGCTATTACATGTTAGAGAAGGGTTATTCTCTACATTTTCAAAACCAGACATGTACCATATTAGATGTTGAAGGAAATGAATTAATGTGTGTAAAAATGTTAGCAAAAAGCTTCCCGATTGAGTGGAAAAATTCCAGCAACTTAGCCTTGTCATCTAGGCTGGAAGAGTCTGAAATCTGGCACAAGAGACTTGGCCATTTTCACTACAATGGTCTCAAAGAGTTGAGGAACAAAAATATGGTCCAAGACTTACTTGAGATTGAAGAGAAGAGTAGTCTTTGCAGTGCTTGCCAACTTGGTAAGTTAAGCAGGCTACCCTTTCCCTCGGATTAGGCTTGGAGAGCAACAGCAAAACTTCAGCTGATCCATACTGATGTTTGTGGCCCTATGCAAACTGAATCCATGAGTGGGAGTAGGTATTTTGTGCTCTTCATAGATGACTTCACACGAATGACATGGGTATACTTCTTGAAGAAGAAAAATGAAGTAACTACTGTATTCAGAAAGTTCAAACTATTGGTGAAGAATTAAGCTGGAACAATGATTAAATCCATAAGGAGTGATAATGGAACAGAATACACATCAAAAGAATTATGTTCAATCTGTTAAGAGGCTGGAATTAGGCACCAGTTCACTACAGCTTACACCCCATAGCAGAATGGGGTCAGTGAAAGAAGAAATAGAACCATCATGGAGATGGCAAGGTGTATGATGGCAGAGAAACAACTTCCAAAAAGGTTCTGGGCTGAGGCTGTCAATACAAGAGTCTATCTTTTGAACAGACTGCCAACTAAGGCAGTCAAGAGCCAAACTCCAATTGAGGCCTGGAGTGGAATTAAACCAGCAGTGGGCTACTTGAAGATATTTGGGAGTGTATGCTATGTCATGGTTCCAGCAGGGAAGAGAACCAAGCTTGATGATAAGGCTGAGATAGGTATATTCATAGGATACAACAGCCAATCCAAAGGTACAGAGTGTATATCCCTGAATCAAAGAAAATTGTGATTACAAGGGATGTAAAAGTGGATAAAAATGCAGTTTGGAATTGGGAGAATAAGAAGATTGATGTTGACTGCAAACTGCAGTAGCCAACCAAGAATCTGATTGAAGAGGCTGAAATTGAAGAGGATGAAGAGCCTTCGGTTAGAGGGATCAGAACCTTGGCTGATGTATATGCAAGGTGTAATGTGGCAGTGCTTGAACCAAAAAGTTATGCTGAAGTTGCTGAGTCAGAAGCTTGGAGGAATGCAATGCAGGAGGAGATATCTATGATAGAGAAAAAACAATACCTGGAAGCTTGTTGACAGACTTGGAAACAGGAAAATAATCCAAGTAAAATGGATTTACAAGTTGAAGGTTAATCCTAATGGTTCAGTCTATAAACACAAGGCAAGACTTATGGCTAAAGGCTTTGAACAGCAGTAATGGGGTGGACTTTTCTGACACTTTTGCTCCGTGGTTAGACATGACACTATCAGGTTGCTTCTTGCTATGACAGCCTAATTTGGCTGGAAAATTTTCCAGCTTGATGTTAAGTCAACATTCTTGAATGGCTGGTTGAGTGAGGAAATCTTTGTGGAGCAACCTGAAGGTTATCTAGTGAAGGGTGAAGAAGACAAAGTGTATCTGCTGAAGAAAGCCTTGTATGGCCTAAAGCGGGCACCTAGAGCTTGGTATAGCCGCATAAATGATCATCTAAGTAGCCTAGGATATGTTAGAAGTCCTAATGAGCATACACTTTAGTTAAGGAAACTAAAGGTGACTTGATTGTGATATTTTTGTATGTGGATGATCTGCTGATTACAGGGAGCAATGTAGATCAATTGAGTCAGTTTAAAAATTCCATGCAATGTGAATTTGAGATGACAGATTTGGCGGAGATGACATATTTTCTTGGTATGGAGATAGTTTAGTCCAACAATGGAATTTTTGTGTGCCAAGAAAGGTATGCAAATGAGGTACTTAGAAAGTTTGGCATGGAAAATTCCAAACCTGCAGATACTCCTCTTGTTCCCAATCTGAAGCTGAGTAAGAATAATGGTGCAATGAGAGCGGATGAGGGAATGTTTAGAAGTCTAGTTGGATGCTTGTTGTACTTAAAAGCCACATGACCGGACCTTATGTTTGCTGCCAGTTATCTCTCCAGGTTCATTAGTTGTCCAAGTGAACTGCATTATAGGGCAGCCAAGAGAGTGTTAAGATATGTGAAAGGGACCTCCAGGCTTGGCATTTGGTTCAAAAGGTTTAAAAATTTGGTGTTGCTAGGCTATACTGACAATGATTGGGGAGGATCTCTTGATGACATGAAAAACACCTCAGGTTATGTATTCTACATCAATTCTGGTTTAGTTAGCTGGCTGTCAAAGAAGTAAGAGACTGTGGCATAGTCCACAGTAGAGGCAAAGTATATATCTGCTACAGCAGCTGTGAACCAAGCTGTTTGGCTTAGGAAAGTTTTGGGAGATTTGAAGCAGAATCAGGGAAGTCTAACACCAATTTTGTGTGACAACCAGTCTGTTGTTGCCATGGCCAAAAATCCAGTTCTTCATGGCATGACCAAGCATATTAAGATAAAGTTTCATGCTGTAAGGGAAGCTGAATATAATGGTGAAGTTACTTTAATTCATTGCAGGGGCGAGGACCAAACTGCAGACATTATGTCCAAAGCATTGCCTAAAGCCAAGTTTGAAGAATTTAGACTCAAACTTGGTGTTTCCAGCAAAGGTATCAAGGAGAAGTGTTGATGTAGTGATACCTTGCTAGAAATGCATCAAAATTCCAGGTTTCAGTTTGAACTTTTTGGTGCCAGTTGAAGTTAGTTTCTGCAGTTGGTCTGACGTGCATGGTTGAAGTTTTTGGTGTATTTTAGTTGAATGACTTAGGTTTGATTAAGTCATGTAAATGATGTATTTAGAGTTTGGTTTGTTAGTTGTTAGAATTTAAAATTCAAATATGAAATCTCTGTTGTAGTTGTTGTAATAGTAGACAGTTTGGTTGCTATTGTATAAACTCTTTAGTTTGAATGAAAAAAAGTGACTTTTTGCATACAATTATTTGTTTTCTCCTTTTCTTTTCTTTGCATTCTTCGGCCTAGAACCATCATGTTCTATTGATCAATTGCAAAGATTTGTATGGTTCACAACTATGTAAACACATGGATCCATTTTCAGACTTTCTTTGGATATTATGGTGAAAACCATAACAGCCTTACACCAGTCACTAGTACAGCTAATGCAGGTCCCGAACATGAAGCCCTCTATGACGAAACTTCCACGACACTACCACTATATAGACCCCTTAAGTGTTTCCTTTAAACATATAACTATAATCAACGCTTCTTCAAAACCCTCTTAATCTCAATATCTTTTTTATTTCTCATACTTTCTCTCTACTTCAATGTGGTCAATGTAGCCAATTTTACTATTATAAATAATTGCCCCTACGCGGTCTTGGCCGCTGCCTCCTCGGTGGAGGCAAGCAACTTGACAGTGGCCAAAATTGGCCCCTTGACATCGATCCTGGAGCAACAGCAACCCACATATAGGCTTCCACCAGTTGCCAATTTGATGCAGTTGGGCGAGGGAGTTGCTAAACTGGTGACTGTGGGGGGCTCCTCCAATGTCAAGACTATGGTTCATCCCTTAATACCTTAGTTGAATTTGCACTAAACCAGGATATGAACCAGGATTTTATAGATATACCTAATATTGAAGGATTTTATGTTCCAATGGAATTTAGCTTAGTTTTTGGAGGGTGCAACTGTGTGATCAAATATACAGGTAATATTATTGGGTAGTGTCCAAGTCAATTGAAGGTTGATGGTGGATGTAAGTGTAACGGGCCATGTCATGTTTTCAAGACCAAAGAATATTGCTATAATATTCATGGTCCTTGTGGACCTACAGTTTACTCTAGATTTTTCAAGGAAGCAAGGAAGAGGGAGGGGGCTGTTTTAGGTGGAAAGGTAGCCGAAAAAAGGCTAAAAGTATCCACGCACACGTTCGCCTCACCCTAGGTAAATGACCACTTTACCCTTTAACCGTTACATTAAACGGTTTTCTGTTTCTGTTAATTTAAGGATGAAAATCTGGAATGTTAATTTAAGGGTGGAAATTTGGAATTTATGAAACTAGCAATGGGAATTTCGGATTTCGCCAAACCTTAGGTGGGAACTATCGTTTACTCTATAATCCAATTAGCGCATTATGCGGTTGATAATGTGCAAGAAAACTGAGAAAATGAAATGCATATAAGGAAGCTTCAACTCTGTTTATAGTCTTCGAGTAACGATTGGACTTGTGTCACAAACAGGATCAGACCTAGCCCCTCTGAGGGTAAGCCTAGGCCTACCCTCAGATTTAAAAAAAAAAAAAACCATTGCAAATATATAGACCCACAAAAAATTGCTATTAATATATATACCCTGGCCTACCCTCAAATTTTTAAAAAATGAGAAACATTATACATATATCTAGGCACACAAAAAATTATTTCAGGCCCACATCATATTAAAAGTTTAAAACTCTCTCCATTCTTCTTCTCCAAGACTCCACCTGCTTTTTATGATTTTATCTTCAAAATTCTTTACTCTCTTATTCTGTCTTTCACTCACCACAGTGGCACAATTAGTTTCGTTTTCTGTTTTATCAGTTTTAAGTATGTGTATTACTCATTTCAATTTAGTTTATTTTAGGTTGAATCATGCTTATTTTTTTGGAGGTTTTTGATTTTTAATTTGATGGAAAAAGGCATAGATTTTGTGAGTTTGTTTTGCGTTTTGTATCTAAAATGTTCCTGCTTTCCTAAATTAAACCTTAACTATATTTTACTGGACGTTATTCTTCACTTTTCGCCTACCACTTTCCTACATTTTAAACGTCACCGTTTAGCTGCTCAAAATTATTAAAGAAATTTGGGTTACTATCTATGTTTATACTAAGAAAATTCCACGTTTTTTTATCAATTCATACTAAATTTTTTATTAATTAATAATATGTATTTACTCATATTATTGTGTTTCCACGTAAAAATTTTCTTGTGTTTCCTTGTGAATTGGATGTTATTTTCAACACATTTGCTCAAGGTTTTGCTTCTCATAGATTTATTCAAGTGGGAAAGTATTGTGTTATTGCATTCTTTCCTTTCAGGTTCTTTATATTGTATTATTTCCATTGCTTAAGGTTTTGTGATTTTTTAAAAGCTTTTACTAGTTGTTTGACAAACAATGGCGAAGCCACGGAGGCCCCCCCAGGCAAAAATCTTGAGTCAACCACTGGTTGTGTTCTGTCCTTGAAGCAGCACTTCTTGCTGCAACTTCATGTGATACTTATAGAATATGTAGCTGAATAAATAATTAAAAAGAGCTTATAATTAAGGCTTTTAAAGAACATCTGGTGTTGTACAATTCCTCTAGTGTCGTGAGAGTTGTAGATGTAAAACTTGCAATAAAAGGATTGGTGAAGTTTATAACTATGATTGTTGCAATCGTTGTCAATAAATCACTTGTCTTTAATATTTTCTCTATAGGTCCTCAATTGATTTATTATAAGCTTTTTTAGTTTTCTTGTTATATTGTGATTGTAGACAGTAAAATCTATGATTACAATTATGAGGATCGAATCTTACAATGCGAGGCAATGATAATCTAAGGGACCTGCAGAGGATGCTTTTACGGTTGTGGGGACTCGGGTAGCGCCGGGATGTCGCCAGAATATTCTAAGACCTTGAGGGTGAGAGTACTAGAACTAGTAGGTGATTTTTGAATCAATAATGAAGGAATCTGCCCCTGTTTATATAGTGAACCCAAGAGGTTCGAATCCTAATGGGACTCTGAGTCCTACTAGATAAAGGAGTTGTCATTAGGAAAGAGATATGATCTCCTTTTCTTATTGGGTTAAGCTTAACATCTATGATTGTGTTCCAGGATCCTGACAGAAGTGGAAATAGAATAGGATTCAGCTTCCTATTTTTGGATTGCTGTGGGCTTGACCTCGCTTAGTTTATCTTGCAGGGCAGCCAACTCACAAAGAGGGCAACTCGTAAGGTGGATTTGAGCATAGGCCCAACCAGAATTTGAGGCATGTTTTGCCCATTTCGTTATTGGGCCTAGTTAGGAGCAATACAATTTTTTACGCATACAGTTTGTCGCACACTCTCTAAGTTAAAGGGTATTTAGCTTAGAGAGTAGATTCTATTACTCATATATAGAATACAAGCGAGCTGATTCTCCTACATGAAGGACTCATCTTGGAACGTTTGCTGATACCTTTGGGGTGCAAACAGTTCAGGTTCAACTTGGCAGCGGAGCGAAGCCGATTGCAGATTGACAGCAAATGGATGCGTTCGTGAGCCTATTCGGCTTGGCTTGCGGAGATGAATGGCAAGTGTGTAGTCGAATGGTTTATGGAGACTATTTCGAGTAGCCCAAGTTACTCGAAACATTTACTAATCCGTTCGGCTCTGAGCCATGATTTGACAGTAATATGACTGCCGCATGGATCGTCACGACTCACTATAATCCGTTCTCTTGGCATCTCTCGATATGTGAAAAACCATGAAGAGGTGGCAGAAAAATGATGGAAAGCATGGCCAGAGATTTTGATTTCTGACATTTATCGACATTCGTCCAAGAACCCAGATCCGGATGGAGTCAGGGATACTCCTGATCCTATATTTCTGAGTCAATGGATCCCATCTTGACTATCGTTCGTTTCCACATAAGAACAACGCATGACCAAAATAGGCTTTATCATACGAAACATGACTAGTCTTGTACTTATACACCATATGAACCATACGCATTTGTATCGGATCCAACCACAATGTCTTAGGTCAAAGGACTACATCGTGCACTGATATAACCAAACGATAAATCATTGACTACATGCTTTTCCAAGTGATTTGTCATTATTTGGTCACATTGGAAAAACAGTTCACCCACCGCTAATCCATACTAATGCCCTAGTGACATAACTATCATCGTCATTCGTACTTATATCAACTCATGATATCTTTAGGAAGCATCTAGTATGCCTACTATGCAATATAGTTGCCCAAATTATATTGCTTCCGTAGGGAACCTTTTGATAAATTCATTTACCGATTAAATGAATCATCTGGACAATTCATACACATACTTTATTTTAAATGCATGACTGAATAAAGGAAACAATTTATATATATGAATTGAAGAACTCTTTCTTTTATTACTTATGATATATTGATACAAGATAAAATGCTCTGAAACCAACAACACGAATGGTTTCTAGGGCATACACTAACATTTATTAACGAACTCCCACTTACACTAAAGCCATTCGATGTTGTATCTCGTACCCATCTTCTCAAGATGATGGTCCAATTGCTTTTGTGTCATCGTGTTAGTTAGTGGATTAAATACATTTTCTATTGAAGGTGTCTTTAGAATTATAATCTCTCCAACTCTAACGAATTCTCTCAAAATGTGATACTTGCGCTGAATGTGTTTGGATTTTTTGTGTGCCCTTGGTTCCTTTGCCTGTGTAATAGCTCCAGTATTTTCATAAAACATGCTTATCGGGTAAGCCATGTTCAGAACCACACCTAGTTCAATTATGAACTTTTGCATCCAAACAGCCTTATTTGTTGCTTTTAAAGCAACAATGTATTCAACTTCTATAGTGGAGTCTACTGTAGTTGTTTGTTTGGAACTTTTCCAACTAACAGCACCTCCATTACATATGAAAATGTACCCTGACATAGACTTTCTATCATCAATATCTAACTGGAAATTAGAATCTAAGTATCCTTGAATGTTTAATTTTGAACATCGATAACTCAGAACCAGATCCTTAGTTACTCTTAAGTACTTAAGGATCAATTTTTCAACTGACCAATGTTTCTCCCTTGGATTTGATTGATATATTCTCATAACACTTACAACATAAGCTATATCAGGTCTTGTACATAGCATTGCGTATATTAAGCTGCCTATGGCAGACGCATAAGGCACACTACGCATCCGCTATCGCTCTTCATTGGTCTTTGGACCCATCTATTTGGAAAGATAAAGACTGTGAGTGAAGGGCAAGAGGCCTTTCTTAGAGTTCTCCATGCTGAATCTTTTCAGCATTTTTCCTATATACAATTTCTGGGACAATCCAATTATCCTTTTCATTCTATCTCTATAGACATGAATGCCAAGGACATAGGTCGCTTCTCCTAAGTCTTTCATTGAGAAGGTTCTGGATAACCAGACTTTAACCTCTGTCATCATGCCTACATCATTCCCTATTAAAAGTATGTCATCTACATATAATATAAGAAACGTGATGGCATGATCTTTAACCAATTTGTATACACAAGGCTCATCCAGATTCTTGACAAAACCAAACAATTTGATTATGTCGTCAAATCGAATGTTCCAGCTTCTTGAAGCTTATTTCAATCCATAAATGGATTGATGTAACTTGCATACCTTATGTTTTTTAGCAGAGGATACAAAACCTATTTGTTGTTCCATATAGATGTTTTCCTCAATAAACCCATTAAGGAAAGCTGTTTTGACATACATCTGCTAAATTTCATAATCATGGTATGCTGCGATGGCCAGCATTATACAGATGGATTTAATCATAGCTACATGCGAGGTCCTAAGGATAGAGGCTAGCCAGTTACCTTTTTGGAGGTTCAGTGCTATTTTCCATCTATCCCCTTTCAGTGCTAGGGGTTGGAGTTCAAGTTGTACTTGCGTTCCATGCATAGGATGTTATAGGTGACAGGTTCGATACATTTCAGTGGAGTAGTAAACAATAGTATAGTCTTTCCTCTATCTAGAGGACTCCTCATAATTCAATCCTTGTTTCTGAGTATAACCTTTCGCTACCCAACGAGCTTTGAAGGTCTCTACCTCCCCATCCTTGCCAACTTTTCTCTTGTAGACCCATTTGCAACCTATAGGAACTATTCCCTCTAGTGGATCCACAAGTGACCATACTTGATTGGCATGCATTGATTCTATCTCAGAATTCATTGCTTCTATCCATTTTCCTGAATCTCTATCCAGTATTGCTTGTTCGAAGCTTCTAGGATCATCATCATGATCTTCTACTCCCACTAAGTAAGATTCAAAATCTTGCTTATGTAGGAACCCATATCTTTCAGGAGGTTTTGATATTCTAGAAGACTTTCGCACTAGAACCATAGTATCTGATATTGAGGTTAGTTGAGTGGACGTTCCAGCTTCAATAATCTCGATTCTTAGCTCTTCGAACTATTCCTTGAGTTCAATATTTCTTCTAACACCGGCTTCCTTTAAGAACTCGTTCTCGAGGAAGCACGTATTTCTGTTGATCCAAACTCTTCAAACTCTTTGATCACTTGGGAAGTAAAAGTAATATCCTAAACTATCTTTAGGATATCCAATAAACCAACCCTTCTCGGATTTAACGTCCAACTTATCAGATTTAACTGATTTAACATAAGCTGGACAACCCCAAATCTTCATATAATTCAGACTTGGATGTTTTCCATAACATATCTCATACGGTGTTTTCCGGACAGTTTAAGACGGGACCCTATTAAGGATTTGCATAGCGGTCTAGAGAGCATATCCCCATAGAGACATTGGCAATTATGTAAAACTCACCATCGATCATACCATATCCAATAGGATACAATTTCTCATTTCAGATACTCCATTAAGCTGGGGTGTATAAGGAGGAGTTAATTGTGAGATGATCCCATTTCCTTTTAAGAACTCCTGAAACTCTGTACTCAAGTATTCACCCCCACGATCTAGTCGTAGTATTTTAATACTCTTTCTAGTTTGATTTTCTACTTCATTCTTGAATTCTATGATTTTTTCAAAGGATTCAGATTTGTATTTCATTAAATACAAATACCCATATCATGACATATCATCTGTAAAGGTAATGAAGTATCCAAATCCTCCATTGGCTAAAGTACTGAATGGTCCACACACGTCTATATGTATGAGTCCAAATTATTCTTTAGCTTGCTCTCATTTATTCTTAAAAGGAGACTTGGTCATGTTTCCTTGGAGACATGATTCACAGGTTGGATAATGTTCATAACGCAATCTGTTTATGATCCCACTTTCTCCAAGTTGTACTAATCTTCTCTCTCCTATATGACCTAATCTATGATGCCATAGAATTTTAGGATTTGATTTAGATCGAGTTCTTTTATTGGAAATGGTATTGATTAAAGCATAATCATTTTGTTCCAATACATAAAAACCATTTGTATTCACAGCTTTACCAACTAAAACATTTCCAAAATGTATTGAACATTCATTTCCATTAAACAGTACATGGTAACCTGCTTTACACAAAGCAGAAATAGAAATGATGTTTCTAGTGTCTTTTTCAAAGTATAATACTTTAAATAAATTCAAAACATGTCATGAAGGTAGTCTTATTAGGCAAGTCCTTATGGCCTTGGCTGCAACTCATGCCCCATTTGCCATCCTTAAAATGATCTCGCCCTTTGTCACCTCAGAACTATTCTGAAGTACCTACAAAGACATACAAACATGAGATGTTGCTGCTGAATCTAATATCCAGGGATGCCTATCTGAATTAACACTTAATTCATATTCAATCATAAGACATTGGTTCGTACCTGCTTTTCCTTTGCCTTTCCTCATACTGTTAAGGTATTGAGGACAGTTCTTCTTCCAGTTACCATCTTCTCTACTGTGGAAATATTTTCCTTCTGCATTGGCCTTCTCTACCTTTGCCGCTGGCTTCTTGAAGCTCTTATTCTTGGGTCCAAATGTTGGACCTCTCTTCTGTTGCTTTTTGGGCCTTTTATTGGCCTTACTGGTGGAGACTGTAAAGACGTCCTCATGTCCTTTCCATTTCACATTCTGCCCGTGAAATTCTTGAAGCTCGTTTAGCAATTCAGAGAGGTTTCACTCAATCCTATTGAGATTGTAGTTAGTTATAAACGATTTATAACTTGAAGGAAAAGATTGTAGAATCAAATTCACTTTGAGGCGGTCTGGCATGACCACCCCATATCCATCCAACCGACCTAATCTATTGATCATCTTAATTGTATGATCATCTGGAGGTACCCCTTCCCCCAGCTTCATGCTAAAAAGGGATGCACATAACTCTTGGATTTTTGCTGTACAACTCTTGTAGAGCTGTGAGGATATCATAAGCATTCAAAACCTTTTTATGGTTAGTCTGAAGTTCTCTATTCATTGAGGCTAGCATGTAGTTTCTTGCCCTCCTACTATCCTCTCTTCATTTTTCAAAAGCATCAAGCTTAGCTTGTGGAGCATCAGGTCCAATATCAAGTGAAAGAGGTGCTTTCAGGACATAGGCAATTCTTTCAAAATCTAGAACAATTCTAAGATTTCTTAGCCAATCTTTTAGGTTGGGTCCGGTTAACATGTTATTATCCATTATCCTTAGGAGAACATTGTTGGCCATTTTTTGATTATATATGACAAAGATGAAACTGCAAAGAAAAATAATTTTATTAGTGTCTTGTAATCCTTTTAAACCTTTTATTGCATAATCAAATTAGCTCCTACTATTTTATTCGAGTCCTACACTCCCTTAGATAGGATGCGGAAATTTTCGTTGGATTAAATTTCTTAGTGGGGAATCAATTTCTTATTAAATTCAATTAACCTCACATAATAGAATTCTTGGTCAATTATGTTTAATAAGTAGGAAAATATTTTCCTTTTATATCATTATATAAGATTTGATCAATATTCCTTGTCCTAGCTTCGGATATCTCACATAATAGAATTCTTGGTACCCTATGCTAGTTAAATCCAAACCACTGTGCTTTTTTAGGATGACATTTTCATCATGTCTTCACATAATAGAAATCTTGGTCAAGATGAAAATATCCATCTAAGAACTAGATCAACTTAATTCTATGATATAAAGATCATATCCCGCACATAATAGAAATCTTGGGATATTAAAATTTACATTAAAGAAATTAGTTATCCCATAATGGGAGACTTGGATTTAATAATTTTAATTGGGGAGATTTAGGTTTAACCTTAGTTAATTTTTCAACATGCCATGTTTAACTGACATTCCATACATATCACATATATGCATAAATTAAAGCATGTGGGTTGACCATGGGGCTTTTCAAAAATACATCCTAAAGGTAAACTATTTACCCTAATCCTATATCTTCATTCAGATTGTCATTCGAATGATCTTCGAGTTCCTGTTCAGCCGATTCAATTACAAAATGGATCTTAGGCACGTAGGCCCGATTAAAATAAATAAATAAAATTTAATTATTACAAGCCATTTAATAAAAGAATATTACAAACCCTTTTGAATATTTTGAAAACTAAATAGCACCCATGATCAACCCTCTAATCTAATATTCATCCATCACATAAATAAATATTAAATCATTCATACCAAATATGATAAACAATTATTTAAAGGCATGAATATAAAAAATATAATATATATATATATATATATATATATGCATGTGGTAACTTTATCATAACTTTGGGGTATGCAACAATTACACATTTCAAGGGAATCATTACACAAACACTTTTTTCATATTCCACCCAAAGATATAATAATTATTTTTGTTATTTAATTATTAACATCATTTCAAGACTTTTCAAAAAAGCCATGTATGGCATAGATAAATGAGTTTTTATTACTTTAAGAGTGATCATTCTATCACACAAGTTACTTTAAATAAAGTAATAATTTTTATGACACATTTATCTTTTCAAAAACAATCATGTCATCTTGCATCATCAATTTTTGAATCTATACAAAAAAATTTATTACATTTCAAAAATATAATATTTTATGATATGCAATGATGCATTATATGACAATATAATCAAATTAAATATCATACATTAAAATTACCATCATCATGCATACATAATATCATAATTCAATACATGAATTAATAATCCATAACTTCATGCCATCATTATTTTCCACCACTAAACACTTGCTACATTTGCATACTCTTCATTCAAAATACACTTTAATCAAATTAAAGGATAACATTTTAGCATATCAAAGTATAAACAATTTAATCAAAGTCATGGAAATGAACATGCATGATTATTTCTTAGTACATCTCATGCAGTAACCATCATCCAAGCATACATTTAGACCCTTTATGGAACAACTTCCAAAACACATTACAAACTCATTTAAATAAAACAAGCATCAAATGAACAAAAACATGCATGGCCAAATTTAGCAAGAAAAATTCTATGCACTAATCAAGGCATGCATGAACACTTTTGTCACCATAAATAGTATATATATAAATTAAACATATAATGATTCTTGCATGCTTCAAATTACAAAATCAAAAACATCTTTATACATTTTATGTCATGGCCGAATCTCATTCCTAGGAAAAACAATAAACATTTCATTATCTTATTACTAGGCCAAAACAAGAACATGCATGTCACTTTCATACATGATAAACACAAGAACACTTGGAAAATGTCATTTTTGCTTATAAATTCGACATGCAAGGAGCTTTTAGATCTGATACCATTTGAAAAACCATGAAGAGGTGGCAGAAAAATGATGGAAAGCTTGTAAACAAGACATGTAAGCTAAGATATGGATTATAGGATTCAAAACTTTAAATAAAGCATAAATTAACATTATCCCTTCTCCTTAAAGCTTAGGTTTGATGAAGCCAAGATTCAAAGCTATGAACCCTCCACACTTTAACACCACCTTGAGAGAAAGAGAGGGTGGCCGAACCTAAGAGAGAGCTTGTTCTTTTCTTTTGATTGAACGATCAACAACTTGACCTAAAATGCAACCATTTGCATTTATATATACATGGGTCATTTTGTAATTCCTTCTTTTCACTTGTATACCCTAATAAAATCTTATTCTAAAAGGAGCCCAAGCATTTATTAATTTGGCCTTTGAATAATCAATATTATTCAAGGGCCTATGTAAACTACACTAGTTAACATTAACAACCCGTAAGTTTACCCTTTTTCCCTTTAACTATTAAAAGGTTATTTTAGTTCATCTCATTTATCTTAGTACTTTAAGATATAATAATTAAATACAATTAATTATTACTTGACCATTTTAACCTTTAAAATGTCACGAATAATTTTTCTATGTAACAATTACCGTAGAAATTCTGTCATTACCCTCGGAAGGTGCTAGCCCTCTTTGGATAATCATTTCTCTCTCTTATCCTTCTCTAACTTCTCAAGGCTATTGGTGTGACCATGTAGGTCCACTGTGGATTAGCTTTGAGCCTATTTCAGATGAATTCGAAAACCTATCTAGAGGCCCAACGCCTATGGTAAACATCTAGCAATGTGCCATAGTCCCTAAGCACGATGAAAATATACTTCATCGAACCCTTTCCTGATCATATGTACCATGTAGGTAAAGTCCCTCCATTGATATATCTTGATCGAGTACAAATTCATGGAACGTCAAAATCCTAAACTCGATCTTCTATTGAATCGTTGATCAATATGTCCAGAACTTATGTAACAACTGCTGAAAACTAGTACAATGCATGCATAATAACAATGGAAAATTGGGCCCAAAACTTTCTTTTCATTATAAGTCATATGTCTTTTGTACACAAAGAACGTCATTTACAAAAATGCCATTTTAAAAGACAAAACAGGGGAAATAGTGTAGCTATTGCTCCTCGCTTGCCGACGCCCCTCCAACTGCATCAACACCTAGATCCTGCATCCACAAAGGAAAATAACGGGGTGAGCACAAAATAATGCTCAGTAAGTAAAACCCTTTATCTGTCTAACCCCGTATGTATTACACTTAATTCTTTCCTTATACTATTTCTGATTCTATTTTCTGTTTCTACTAAACGTCATGGCCTCATCTTACCGGAGGCACGGCCGGATGGCGTTCATACAGCACCATCTCACTCTCCATGACTATCGGGTGGAATTCACACAGTACCAACCCGTTCTTAGTGACTATCGAGTCGGGATCACGAAGCACCTACTCGGTTTTCGTAACAATCGGGTGGAGACCACCTAGCACCTACTTGTTCCTCATGACTTTCGGGTAATGATCACCAAGCATTAACCCATCTCTAATCACTGTCGGGTGACGATCACAAAGCATCAACCCACCTCTAATATTTTTCGGTTGATGATCACAAAACATCTCTCCATCTCTAAGGGCTATTCGGGTGGTGATCACAAAGCATCAACCCGACTCCCATAACTGTCGGGTGATGATCACAAAGCATCAACCCATCTCTACTACTCTTCTAATTCACTCTATTCTAGCATTTTTCATTCTCTCTACCCTTAGAGTAGTTGCATCCACCAAGTTCTCTACTCATAGAGTAATTGCATACACAAAGTTTCCTACTCTTTCTTAGGTCACTTTTCAATGCACAATTAGTGCCTATGGATGGTTCATCTCCACTAATGCACTTATGAAATGCCAACATGCAATGTTGCAAGAATTAAGGTTCACTACTCATACTCAAACCTCTACTAGGCATTTCATCAAACAACTCAAGTGCATCATAAAACTCTACTATAACAATGATTCTAAATCTTTCTCTAACCATCCAAAATGGGGAGAAACCCCTTCACATAGCCACAAAACCTGCCAAAGAAAGACACTTCCAAAAAGGGTTCCACAATACCCCTTCAATTCCATCTCAAACTACCTTTCCAACCCACAACTCATTTCTTATATTTGAAAGGTATAAACAATCACAAAGCACTAGAAATCTCTATTTAAGCCTCAATAACATGGCATATCACATGTATATCACATACATACATCGTTGCTAGCAAAACCCTAATCAAGAAAATTCTTAAATCTCAACTTGGGTTGGGATTTACTTACCTTGTTATGGAGAGACTTCACCAACTCTTCCTTTCACTTGGTTTGCTTGACTTTTTCTCTACTCTTAACCAAAAGAACAAAAACCCTCAAACTTCAATATAAGCTAAAACTCACAAAGTTTCACAACCCAAGTAAGAATCCTTACCTTAGGAAGCCTTAGGTTGATTTTCTACCCCAAATTACTTCAAAAACCCCTTAGAACTCCTTGATCAAAAGAAAGAGAAGTTGAGAGGAAACAAGAGTGGAGAGTTGCGTTTGAGAAGAAGAATGAGGGGTTTGCTAACTCTTAATTCCTTTTAATGAAATTTATACCCAAGCATTCCCATTTTGCCCTTACTCTTCTTTGGGAATTCTATCTATATCCTTTGATTCATTACAAATACACCCCCATATCAACATATTCTCCATGAAAAATCCTTTCAATTTACTCCCCACTTTTCCTGCTAATTGGGGGTAGAATGGTCAAATAGCCCTTAGGGAAGAAAATATCTAAAACTTAACAAACATTTGGTCGGACTGTCGCCGCAGGAGGAAACTTCTGTCGCCGCGGCGAAACTGTCCAGCAACTTCCCCGTGGCTTCAACACCTCTTCGCCGCGGCGAAGATTCTTCTTCGCCCCGGCGAATACTGAAACACTAAACTTCTTCTATTTTCAACCAATTTCAGGGCAAGTATTCAACATAACACTCAATCGAAGGTCAACCAACCAATATTACCAAGAACCCAACTCAAATAAGAGCGAAAGAAGAAACAAAAACTACGTACCTCAAGTGGGGCGTTACAACTTATCATCATGAACTTACTTTTGTATGACTAATAAGAAACTCTAGCTAGAGATTTTGATTTTCGATATTTATCGACGCTCGTCCAGGAACCCGGATCCAGATGGAGTCAGCGGTACTCCTGATCCTATATTTCCGAGTCAATGGATCTCGTCTTGACCATCATTCATTTCCGCATATGAACAATGCATGACCAAATAGGCTTTATCATATGAAACATGACTAGTCTTATACTTATACATCGTATGAACCATACGCATTCGTATCAGATTCGACCACAATAGCTTAGGTCAAAAGACTACATTGTGCACTGATATAACCAAACAATAAATCATTGACTACATGCTTTTCCAAGTGATTTGTCATTATTCGGTCATTTTTGAAAACAGTTCACCAACTGCTAATCCATACTAATGCCCCAGTGACATGACTATCATCATCATCATCCGTACTTATATCAACTCATGATATCTTTCGGAAGCATGTAGTATGCCCACTATGCAATATAGTTGCCCAAATTATATTGCTCTATATTGCTTCCGTAGGAAACCTTTTGATAAATTCATTTATCGATTAAATGAATCATCTGGACAATTCATATATATACTTTGTTTTAAATGCATGACTGAATAAAGGAAGCAATTTATATATATGAATTGAAGAACTCTTTCTTCTATTACTTATGATATATTGTACAAGACAAAATGCTTTGAAACCGACAACACAAATGGTTTCTAGGGCATACACTAACATTTACTAACAATATGTACTAAGTGGCATGGAAACAGAGCATATGAGGTTCTGGGGTTCAAGCGTTACTCCTTGGAGACTGCCAGTAGGGTAGTGCCGAGTGACAAGCCTTTGGCGTTTCTAGGACTAAGTATTTAGGCTAATGTATGTCGGTTGAGCCATGTTGGGGCGAGACATACGATAGTTTTTTGAAGGTGCACTAATGAGGGAGGCCATATGTCTCATCACGTGTGCAGCGCACGTGTGACTCTCAAAAGGCGGGAAATGAAAAGTTTCTGCCTCTGGACTTCCAATGGATGGCTGCCACTTGTCACTTTTTGAAATGACCTACTTTTAAGTGTGTGTCTTTTCATTTCTGGCACACCTCGGCTTTTGTATTTGAGAGAGGGAGAGCAACGAAAGTTCCTATCATTTAGAGAGTTTTTGTGTTATTTCAGCCACTTCACGGTAAATCTTCGTTTCTTCCTTGATTTTTTTGCTTTTTTTTTTGGTTCCTTTCATGATCTATAGTCGTTTCTGAGTGTTTAGAGCTAGTTTCGGAGAGATTTGGGTGGGTAAGTTTTGGAGTAAAAAATCGAAGTTTTGAGGAATGGCAATTTTCTCGGTGGTTTTGTGGTAGGCTGGTTTCGTGAAGCAGTTTCTAGATTTTTGGTGGTTTCTAGTGTTACAGTGAAGAACGATAGTTTATCTAGCCAAGCCGGATGAAGGTGCGTATAGTTTTCCTCGGTAGGAGGAAAGTTGAGTGGAGTGAGGGTTAGTCATAAGAGTCAAGTGGCGTTTAAAGTAGAGTCTTCAATAGGTAGAGCCGATCGAACACGTTAGGGGCTTATTGGTATAAAGATGCTCTGACCATGGTGGTGCTTCCTGAAGACGGTGAGGTGGCTCTAATTAGGGGTGTGAACATAGCTTTCCATGTTGGGCATATGCTGAGTGATCCTCTTGCAAATCTAAGTGACGAAGGCTCTAACAACGAGGATTCAAATACCGGATCTCAGTTAGGGAGCGCTTGCAAGGTGGATCAGAATGTCGGGAGCAAGGTCCCCTCGACTAGCAGTGGACACAGAGATGAGCTGAGTCGTCCCTAAGTTGGGATGCTTGTTGATAATCCGTCGTCTAGGCTTGAGCCGGTGGAGATGACGAAGCTCAGGTATCTTTACAGGATACCCGATTCTATAGAGATGAGAGTGCTAACCAGACACGAAAGGGTGGACTGGTTCGTGCCAGGCTGGGTTAGTATCTATGGCTAACCCTGGTAGAGGGGATGCGTTTTCCCATCCCAAGATTGGTGCATGATGTATTGAGCCATTGCGACATTGCTCCAAGCCAATTGATGTCGAATGTTTGGCGATTGCTCATGCCCATTGAATGTCTATGCATGTTGCTTTGCATAAAGTTCAGAGCTATGGATCTGCTCTACTCGTACTACCTAAAGGAGCATGATAAAGAAAAGGGGAGGTACCTCTTTATGTTACGGTGATAATCCGAAAATTATATTGTTTTAATTAGGCTTTGTGGCCAGATTTTAGATACTTCTTAGTTCATTTATGCCTGAATTGCTATTTAATTCTATACATTTTTTGTGTTGCAGGCCAAAATGGACATTTTGAGTAAATAATGAGTGAATTGGAGTTTCTGGACCCAGAAGTAAGTAGATCTTAGAATTTGGGAGAGTTCGGAAGCAGAGTGAAGCATTATGAAGCTTGTTCCCATAGAAGGCATCGAAGATCAAAGATTCAAGCAAAGAAGCAAGCGGAGGGCAATTATGTAATTTCAGAATTCTTCATGAAGGTTCGCCACGGCGAAAACTGTTAAGCACGAGATTCCATTTTATCTCGTCGCCGCGGTGAAGTCTGCGAATTTTAGTTTCTCCAAAATGCACAGTTTTATTTTAGGAAAGTTTTAGGTTTTTTGGGGCGAACTATATAAAGAAAACCTTGCCATTTTGAGAGGGTTCATCCAGTTTTCATCTGTTTTCATTGAGTTTTGAATATATTTGACATTGAGAGAGAAGATTTGACCTTGAATCTTGTGGATTCTTCAACTAGGGGAGATCTCAACTCTTTTCTCTGCATTTCAATATGTTGAATATTGTGTTTATTGTTTTTCTTGCTGTTTGTGTTGATTTAGTTATGAACTAACCCATTTTGGGTTAGGGTTTTGATGTAACTCAGAATTCCATGGGTTAATCAATTGATTATTGTTATTTTGATATTCTATTGCACATATTGTGTGGTTATTCCGTTTTTATTGATTTTATTTGATGAATATAATGAGATTGAGAGATTAATCATATTAAGCTTCTTGGGTAATCACCATTGTAGTATTGAATGCTAGAGATAGATTTGAGAATCGATGAAATCAATATAGGATTCTATTAGCTTAATGAACTTTGATCTATTATGCTTCAAATTGTTGGGTGCGGAAGTTTAATAGCGAAAAGTAGGAATTCATAGCTTGAGAAGGTATGTTTGACACCTTAGAGAATTCGATTTACAATCCGTGCATGTGAGTGTGAACATAGCATAATCCGTAAAATTCGTCCATAGAGTCCGAATGAAGTCAAAACCCTAACCATTTGTTAAATTGATATTACTCTTGTCTTTAATTCTTGCCTTTATTAATTAGTTTTTGTTAGAGTAGATGCCCTAGAGCCAATCAATTATTATAGAATTGACTCTTTGTAATAATGTTCTTAATCAATAATAAAAGGCATTTTATTCTATATCGTGTAAATCATTATTATTGCAATATGTATTGATATATGTCCTTAGAATGGTAGAACCGTGACGAGGGTATCAAGTGTTTCAAATCTTGATAGTGAGAACCCTATGAGCACATATGGTGGCCATTCTAGAAACGTCCGTAGCCCCATTATTATTCTGAAGTAAGGGCACAGATAATATGGTAAGGTTGTCATAGTGTTGAACGACCTTGACGAAAGGCAGTGACTGATTTCAGTTGTCGATGTTGTTTGGTGACAACCTGGTGCAACACATGGGTGCTTGTTATAGGCGAATACACCGCAGCAAGTTCACTGGACTGTAAACCCCGCGTTATTATTCCAATGCNTTTTTCTTTCTTTGTTCTTTTCTGCTTGTCATCTTTGACCTAATTCCCTTTCTTCTCTTCTTCTTCTTTTTGCTGCTCCTTTACTTCAAATCTATTTTTAGAAACTCTTATCGGTTCAGTTTTCAAAAACTCAAACATAATTCTTAGCTTTTTAAAATTAGCTAATATATTTTCGAAAATCAAGATTCGCTACTCCTTGCAACCCAAAAAAAAAAAAAAAAAAAAAATCTAAGTTAAAACATCTATGTATCAAACAGAAAATTAAAAATACTTTCATCTAAGCATATCTAAGACATAATTGGTGCAGTAATTTTTTTTTTTAATTAAAAAGAAAAGAGCCCTTGGATCCTATAGATGCAAAAAATTTACGTTTACGGAAATAGGGTATGATCCCGTGATTGAGGCTACTAACAATCCGCTGGATCTGTACACACGAAGAGACAAGTGTGAAGCTTACGGGAAACACTGAGGTGGTGTCTACCATAGGCACACCAACACTCAAGTCAACAAGGCTGAAAGAGACTGTTTAATAAGAATTAACCAGGACTACGGTGAAGGCATCAGGTTCTCAGAAGAAAGAACTTAGGAGCAAGTAGATGGTTTTGAGTAGTGGAGATTTTTCGCTTTATGAGAGGCAGACCTCTGTTTTTATAGTGAACCCAAGAGGTTAGAATCCTAGTAGGATACTGAGTCCTACTTTGAGAGATAATCCCTATCAGGAAAGAAAAATGATTTCTTATCCTTATTAGATTAGGTTTACTAGTTTCAGTAAGATTCAAGATCTTAGTAGAAAAGGAAATATAATGGGATTCTGATTTCCTATTTATGGACTGTTGTAGGGTAATGAGTCGGAACCCAGTTTTAGCTTAACTTGTAGGATAGCCCAACTCATAGAGTTGGCAGTTCACAAGATGGATTTAAGCGTAGGCCCAACTGGAATTGGGCTAAGGCTTAGGGTCGTGACATGTTTATTTTGCTATTGCGTCTCGTCACGTCCAAGACAGTTTCTTTCCCATATAGTTAGCCTCCCACTCTCTAAGTTAAAGGGTATTTAGCTTAGAGAGTAGATTTAATCAAATGATTGCAGACTAGACGGATTAGTGCTAGCAGCTCGTTAGGTCGGATGGACCGTTGTTTGGAATATGAAAGTTTACTCGACCAACCTAAGTTGGGAGGAGTTTGCTCAACCAACCTAAGTTGGGAGGTAGGTGCTCAACCAACCTGAGTTAGGAGTGATAGTTTGCTCAACCAACCTAATTTGGGAGGTGAATGCTCGACCAACCTGAGTTGGGAGAAATATGGACTTTCGTTTAACCAACCTGAGTTGGGAGGAGTATGATAGTTTACTCAACAAACCTAAGTTGGGATGTAACACCCCACTTGAAATACGTAGCCATTGTTTAAGGTATGGCCTAAAGGGTTACTGAATTGTTCCTAAATGAGTTGGTATATTGTTCATGTTGTTTGGTTGGCCTTTGGTTGAGTTTATGTTTTGGGTTTGGTTGAGTGTGTACCATGGAATTGATCAAGACTTGGTAGATTTTGGAGTTGCAGCCTTCGCCTGGGCGAGGGAGAAGCTTCACCGCGGCGATGTTGGTTCTGTATTGGCGATGTCGATTCTGGAATGTTTCGTCGGGCCGACAAAAAGTTCTTCACCGCAGCGACGGAAGGCAGAAAAGTTTCTTGAGTTTTCTAGAGAATTCTTCATAGGGGTAAAATGACCATTCTACCCCTAATTAGCAGGAAAAGTGGGGAGTAAAATGCAAGGAAAATTTATGGAGAATAGTTTAAAATGGGGGTGAGTTTGTAAAGAATCAAAGGATAAAGGTAGAATTTTCAAGAAAGAGTAAGGGTAAAATGGGAAAGAGTGTTTATTATATGAGCTAATAAGGGTTGAATTCTCTTAACCCATTCATTTTCACCCATTTCCACCGCCTCTTCATCTCCCATTTTCTCTCAATTCCTCACTCAATCTTCCAAGGGATTTTTTAGAGTTTTGAGTTGGAATTTGACAAAGAAGTGATCCTAAGCAAGAAGAGGTAAGAATTCCTACTCTAGAGATGAGTTTTATTTATGTAAGGGTTAAATTCTTACTAAGTTTATGCTTAGGAAACAAGGGAAAGTTATGATCCAACAAGAGTAGAGAGCTTTAGTGGAGACTACTCAAGTATGAGGTAAGTAAATCCAACTCAAGCTAAAGTTTAAGAAATTCTTAAGTAGAGATTTATTTATGCATGTATATATGATGCTTATTGAGAAATTGAGTAGAGATGTATGTCTATTTGTTGAGGAATTGAGTTGAGAAGAGTATTTATGTTATGTTTGTTGGATATTTCCTTTATGGGAAGTGTTAATGTGTGATGAGTTTGAGATGAAGTTGGAGGAGATTGAGTAGATATTTTAGGAGTGTTCTTCTATGATAGGAACCTTGTCCATAGAATGGAGTTTCTTCCCATTTTGGATGGTTAAAAAGAGAAGGAGAGTGGTAGTTAGAGAAGAGTTTTTTGTATGCACATGAGTTGCTTGATGAAATGCCTAAGTGAAATCTACGCTGTCACAGCCGTGACTTTCTAAGTGAATTTTGGGAATCTTAAGGATTGAACTGGGCTGAGACCAAAACATAGAAGTTGTAGCCCTATCTCTAAGCTTTAAAACGAGACCAAAACCGTAGCAATCCGAGGTATATAACGCAAGTTATGCCTTTTTTAGTATGACCTGTATAGAATGACTGTTTTGATGTAATATTGCGCATTTGGCATTTCAAAAGTGCATTAATGAGTATGAACCATCCATATGCATTAATTGTGCATTGAGACGTAGCTTGAGAAAGAATAGAGAGTGTTAAGTATGAGCTACATTATGAGTACTAGCTTAAGAGTAGAGAATTTTGAGTAAAAGTTATACTATGAGTAATAGTTTGAGTAAGAAAGAGTAGAGAATGTTGAGAATAGTAACTCCTAAGAGTAAAGAGAACGAGAACACTCTGATAGTAAAGAGAAAGAGAGATTGAGCACTAGTGAATAAAAGAGCGAAAAGTGCTAAGGAAGAGAATAGAGTAAGTTGTGCGATGGGGAACCTGTGAGTGATGAGTAGAGTCACGAGAGTGGGTGCTTTGTGATCCCCAGCCGTGCCTCCAGTAAGATGAGGCTGTGACCGTCACGCAGAGTGGAACATGAGGTTCCAGCCGTGCCTCCGGTAAGATGGGGCCGTGATATTTAGAGAGAGAGAATACACTCACATAGCCAAAGGTTTCGAATCCATGCATGACCAAATCCGATCGGTAGAGAAATGAGCGGAAGTCATGTAGAGTGGTAGCGCCCAGCCGTGCCTCCAGTCAGATGAGGTCGTGACATTCCAATGAGTAAGAATGAGAAAGAACAGAAATAAAAAGAACAGAGATAGAAAAGCTAAGAGTTAAGCTATATTATGAGTACTAGCTTGAGTATGAGTACTAGCGCGAGAAAGAGATGAGCAAACATGAGAAAGAATAAGAAAGAGATAAGAGCATAGAGTAGGTTATGCGATGGGGAACCCGTGAGTAATGGGTAGAGTATTCCCGCATGTACTCCACATTGAGAGAGCGGCATGAGTATGAGAAAGAGAAGTGGTGTAGCCCGTGAGAGTACATGTAGATGAGGGCTATATCCGAGTACCCAAGAGAGAGATTATACACTCACATGGCCAAGGGTTTCGAATCCATGCGTAACCGAGCCCGATCAGCTAGAATGAGTAGAAGTCACGTAGAGTGAGAATGAGTCCCGACCGTGCCTCCGGTAAGATGAGGCCGTGACTACTAAAGAACGAGTTAGTAGAAATGATTTATGAGAAGTGAGAATGAGATGATAGAGAGAATTAAAGAATGAGAAAGAATGAGAAAGCTTGAGAAAGAATGAGATAGAAAGAGAGAGAATATGAGAAAGACTGAGAGAGTTTGAGTTAACAAGAATAGAAGGTAAAAGAAAGAAACATGCAATTCTTTTGCATTAATTGCATGTACCTCTCATACATGCATGTACCATGAGTCTTCCATGGTTAGTGAGAGTATAACGATAATAAGAGAGAGAGAACCATGATTTCCCTTCATGGTGAGTATGATGAGAATAAGAGAGAACCATGATTTTCCTTCATGGTGAGTAAGAATAAGAGAAGGAGAAAAGAGAATAAGAACAGAGAGAAAGAAAGAATAAAAAGAGCAGAACAGAGTTAAAGGAGAATAAAAGTATTAGAAAGAAAGAGAGGATCGGTGAGAATTAGAAAGAGAAGAACGATAGAGTAAGGAAGAACCAAAGAGTGAGTTGCGAGGATAGGTAGGAGAGGATTTACTTATTGAGCATTGTTGTGCTCACCCCATTGTTCTTCTCTATTTTGCAGGAAATAGGAGCAGCGGCCGGATGGACGTCGAGGAGCGGAGAGTATCGGCACCACTGTCCACCAACTATGATATTTTGTATTAAGTAGAAAGTTTTTAATACATAATCTTTTGTATTTATAAAGAATTATATTTTATGAGTAAAGAAAAATTTGAGCCCACTATTTTTCATACGCTATGTATATCTATAATTTACATAGTATGAACTATAAGAATAGTAGTAGAGAACAGATGTTACATACAGATAATACGGTAAGGCTATCATAGTGTTGAATGACCTTGTCGAAAGGTAGTGACTGATCTCACTTGTCAAGGTTGTTTGGTGACAACCTGGTGCAACACATGGGTGCTTACTATAGGCGATTACACTGCAGCAAGTTCACTGGACTGACCCACCAGAGGATTCCATATGGATGGTAACCCTAGTGTCTATGGAACAAATCCTCTAATGAATGGTGGTGCATGTGATCCTTAGACTTGAGATCACTAGAGCGCCTTGTGCATCGATTGGTGTAGTTTGACGCTAGCTTAACGCAGTTCTTTTCAGAGCTGTCAATACGATGGTGATTGGCTGCATCGAGGAGTGTATCAAGACTATGGTGGATTGACAGAGGATTCATCACTCCCGGGTACGGGAGAAGTTATCTCACAGTGCAATTCAGTACATGGCAATGACACTAAAACTATGGCCACCGTGGGATTGAGTTGTTGCTCTATCCAGTTTATAATAGGGGTCATTGGTTCAGAAAATGAATACATAATATCGAGAGTCACCGAAGGTTGACATTATTTCTATGCCTTCGTCTCGTCGAGATAACGAATGATGAAAGGATCGAATTGTACGGTAACCATATCATTGACAGGTAGCTACTTTGCTGAATCCGAATCTATCAGGTGGCCATGATGCCTTGCTAGGGGCCAATCTTAGTCTGTGTATTTGTAAGACGATTAATTGGTGTTAATTACGATACTATACACTGCCAGTATGATGAGAAGCCTATGGGTCACACACATAGAAGATAATTTAAGAGCCAAGAAGAAAGAAGGGCGTTTTCGTCTTTTTAGGCAAAAGGGTATTTTGGTAATTTCATAGTGCAATTAAATTTGCTGGGGTCATAGCCTTTATTTAATTTGTAAGAAAAATTAAATAAGTGAAATTACGGTTAAATGTGTGTTCGCACATATTTAATTGAATCATCATTATTGTTAAATGTTAATTAAATATTAATTGATTTTAATTGAGATAATGATGAATTAAATTAAAATATCTAATTGGGAGTGTTTGGCAACATGGGGTGTTTGGGTTGGAGCCCAAGCCCATTCCATGTGGGAATAGGGTAACTTGGTTTGCCTATAAAAGGAATAGTGTTTGTGTGATTTGTTAATTAATTCATATTTGCCTTTTGAAAGAAAAGAAAAACACATAACACAAAGAACACACTCTCCCACGCCACTTTTCACTGTTTGATTGAAAAATCAAATATTTCCTCTTCTTCTTGATTTCTTAAAGCCAAGGAGGATATAGCAAATCCCTCATTGGTTCTTGGTGGTTGTCTTCGTGTGGACTTCTTGGTTCGATCCTATACTTGGATCTGTAGCAAACAAGTTTAGAGACAATATTGGTGGAGCCTCCAATGTGGGTATGAATCTAAGCTTTAGATTTACTTTTTCTACAGATTCTTGATATTATACATAAACTGTAAAATTTGTGCCTTGATTTTGGGCTTTAAGGAACGATCTATGGTTGTATAAAATTTTGTTTTCCGTTGCGCAACCAGGTCGTTTCCAAACACTTTTCCTATTTGGAAATAGCGTCACTGTATTCTCTTACAGTGAGCTCATCTTCCCCTCCATAAACCAAGAATATATCCTTAGTCCTTTTCAGGTACTTAAGAATATTCTTGACAACCATCCAGTGACGCTCACCTGGATCTGATTGATATCTACTACAAGTGCTCAAAGCACATGATACATCAATCCAAGTACATAACATGGCATACATGATAGATCCAATTGCTAATGCATATGGGATCCTCTTCATCTTATCTCTCTCATCTTGTGTTCTAGGACACAACTTCTTAGAGAGATAAACACCATGTGACATTGGAAGAAATCCCTTCTTGGATTCTTCCATACTGAATCTTTTCAGTACCTTGTCAATATATGCACTCTATCTTAGGCCAAGCAACCTACGCGATCTATCATGATAGATCTTTATACCAAGGATGTAGGTTGCTTCCCCTAAGTCCTTCATGGAGAAGCACTTGGATAACCAAGTCTTTACCGACTACAAGTTCGGTATATCATTCCCACTCACTTTCTTGTAAACACAGGGCTCATTTTCATTCTTGATAAAACCGAATTCTTTTACGGCTTCATCAAAACGAATGTTCCAGCTCCTTAAAGCTTGCTTGAGTCCATAAATGGATCTCTACAACTTGCATACCCTATTAGCTTGCCCATCAAGAATGAAACCATCAGGTTGTGTTATATACACATCCTCCTTAAGGTTTCTGTTCAGGAAAGTTGTTTTGACATCCATTTGCCAAATCTCATAGTCATGATATGTAGCAATTGCAAGCATAATCCGGATGGATTTAATCATGGCAACCGGAGAAAAGGTTTCTTCATAGTCAATGCCTTGAATTTGTTGAAACCTTTGGCAACCAGTCGTGCTTTATAAGTATGCACCTTGCCATCCATGTCAGTCTTCTTCTTGAAGACTCATTTACACCCTATAGGTTTTACCCCTTCAGGTGGTTGCACCAGAGACCACACTTGGTTCTGGTACATGGAGTCCATCTCAGATTTCATGGCTTCAAGCCATTTAACAGAATCTGGATCCGATATAGCGTCCTCTTATGATCTGGAGTCATTATCTTGGTAGACTAATACGTCACAATGTTGAGTCACGAGATAATCGTATCTCTTGGGCTCATGGCGTACTCTCCCAGATCTACGTAGCTCCTGTGCTACCTGAAATGGTTCACTTTGATCCACAAGTTGTGGAATAACCTCCTCATGATGCTCAACACTTCCTGTGGCACATCATCCCGTTCTTTGTTTAGTATAATTTTTGGTTCTAGAACTACATCGAGTTTTACTTTTCTCCCGCTAGTAATCTTAGAAAATATTCCTTTTCTAGGAAGACACTGGATCGAACAATAAAAAATTTTGCGCTCTTTTGGGTGGTAGAAGTAGTATCTTTTGGTCTCTTTTGGATACCCCACTGATAAGTGCTTGAAAATACACTTATACTTAGTGGTTTATAGGTATCATTTGTGGGAAATTAGGATTAATACGCATGAATTAACTCAATTGTTTCATAAACACACTTTTCAGGATCACGGGTATTTTTGTTGTGTTTTCAGGGAATAAGGCTCAAAAATAATATTCGGATGAGAGATGATGTTGGCAAGAGAATTTATGATGACTGGAAACAAATGGATCGAGAATCGGAGTTGAATTGAAGAAGTTATGGAAGTTGAAGTATAGAGAAGATTCTAGATTACGTTCCAGCTTGAGCATGCCTTGGTATTTTGAGAATATCTTGAGATTTAGACCTTTTATTAAGACGATTCTTAGACTCTTGGAAAGCTGATTCAAAGGGCTACATTTCATATGTTCACCACTTTTCCAAATTGCATCATTATCGAGTTCAAAATTCACCATCTCTAAAGAATAGTGGAATGATGCGGGAAGAAGACTAGTAGCTAAGTGCCACGACACACTTTTTCCAGTAGCTACTGTGCTGCAGCATAGTGCTGCGGCACAGTCACGACAGTTGGGATGTTTTCTTTCGTTTTTTACTAGGAAAATAGGTTTAAGAGTCCTAAACTAACTAGAATTAAGGAAAAACAAAACCATAACCCTTATGGGATATAAATAGAAGTCTTTTAGCATTTTTTTGGGGTAATTCTTTTAGTGATAAAAAAAGGGAGAACAAAGATATTCAAGAACTGAAGAAAAAGGGAGATTAAAGAAGGCTTGGAGAAGAAGTATTGGAGGAGATCATCATCAACTTCATTAATCCAACCAAGTTTCACTAAGTTTTTCTTCTTTTTTGTTATTATTATTTGTTATGAATAATACAATGATGTTCTCATATTTATTCATGAAGAACTAATTCTTTTGTGATTGAGGGTGATTTCAAAACCCTAGACATGTCTTGTGATTAATAAAATCTGTATCTATTTATCTTTTGATCCCTCTTGGTTATGTGATTATTTCTCTGTGAATAGGGTTTAGATAGATTGTCTTAATTGTTTAAGTGCGCAATTAAATAGTTAAGATTAATTTATTAATGCCAATTTAGGTTGTTTAGTACGGAATCGCTTTATTAACCCAAATAACTAGTGGTAAAGTGTATGACTGCATATATGTGGGGTAATCACTCAAGATAACTAAACCGACCATATGAGTTTAGCCTTGATTCAGTAGGTCTCTCACAACTTAATGCTTTTATTACTTTGAATCTAGAGATCATATCCTAGGTTATCTAATAAATAGGGAATTGGGTTACGACCGTGTCTAATCCAACGACTCAGTAATGAGAGATAGAACTTATCAACGTTTGGTATTTTCTGAGCTGATGTGATTAAGAGGGTAGAAAGTTAAAGAGTGCTTTTATTATATGTAATTCATGTCTAGTGGTGGCGAATAAACCTTCAATCTAGTTCTCTTATTTATCTCTTTTGTGATTGTTTCATTGTTTTACTTTGTTTAATTTTACCTTGATAGTTTTTGTTGAGTTTTTATAATTCGTGACAAACCCCGTTTGAAGTAGATAATTAATTGAGTTCACAAATCCTCTGCGGGAAAGACCCTTACTTGCTCTTTGCTACTACACAACTTTGCATTAGAATTTAGTGAGGTAAAATTAGATATTGCATTTGCATGCATCACCCACAAATATACATTTACAGGATTTTGGGCCCAGTTTGTTTGAAGTTAATTTCTTAACATAAGCTTCGCAACCCCAAATTCTTAGATAAGACAAGTTGGGCTTTCACCCACTCCATAGCTTATATGGAGTCTTATGTACAGACTTTGACGACACATGGTTCAAAACGTGAGTCGTAGTCTCTAGGGCATAACCCCAGAATGATGCAGGTAAATCACTAGAACTCATCATGGACCTAACCATGTCAAGTAAGCTCATGTTCCTCCTTTTAGATACTCCATTGTGTTGGGGTGTATAAGGAGGGGTGAGTTGTGGTACTATCCCACATTCCTTCAGGTATGTTTAGCTCAACTTGCCAAAGTTGGCATAATTGTCATTTTGAGATTATCCTTATTGTCTTTCTTAAAGAACATATTATTATGAAACAATTCCATAAAGAATATTATTTACATTCAAGGACAATAATCCATTAGTAAACTAATATTCTCATTTGTCCTATGTGGACACATAAATATAATTTCTAGAAACTGAAGAAAAACCATAATAATCCACAAATTCCAAGAAACAAGCCCATTAGCTAAATCAAACGATAAGATCCTATAGCAAATGCATCATCACGTGCTTCATTTCCAACTGATAGGTCCACCTCTCTCTCGGCGAGCAATCAACTCTGTCGTAGTCCCTACACATCAGTCAAATGTGAGAACCATATCTTGTGTTAATAACCTAAGATGTTAACGGGATAATTTGATCTTAAAAACTTACCTGACGAAAAAGTAACATTCTTCTTCCTTTTTGCTAGGAAGGCCTTGCAATGTTTCCTCCAGTGGCTGGGATTCCCACAGTGAGGACAAACGCCTTTCCTTTCTAAATAGTTCTTTCCAATGACTTCTGAGCCATTTCCTTTTCACTTGAGCTGGCTTCAACCAACATCAATGTTTCTAACATTTTCATGCCTAACTCAGTAGCCTTCAACAAATCCAGAAGCTTGGAAAGAGTGTTCTTCTTATCTTCCTTAATGAAGTCATAAACACATTGAGAATAAGAATTTGGCAAAGACTGTAATATAAGGTTTATCATTAAACCTTTATTGAGTTCACATCCCAAAATCTCAAGCTTGTTCATATACTCGGTCAACTTGAGTATATGATCGCCAATTTTGGTACTCTTTTCCATCCTACATCTGAATAACGACTGAGACACCATATGCTTCTCACTTCTTCAAAGAAAATGAAGAATAGAAGCTAAATCCATTTTCTGGCATTGTTGTCGTAGTAATGGTGCCATTGATGCAAGCATAATGTATCTAGTCATTTCTGCTTTTGCATCATGTGTATGCTTCACATATACATACTCGGTCTCATGGATAGAACTATCAGTAGACTTTGGTGATAGAGCTTGCTCAATGGTGTATAATCTATTGCTTGACTGAAATATATTGCTTATACTTCTATACCAGTCAACGAAATTTTCACCATTCCATTTCTCTCCCAATTCGATGATTTGTCGCAGTGATGTTGGGATCATTTTGCTCAATTTTAAGTGAATCTACAAGTGCAGAATAAGTAACCGTTATTACCATGTTCATTATTATTGTTTAATATGGTCTTTTATTAAACGAAGCTCCCACTATTTTACTCAAGTCAATAGCCCTCACCATTAACTCGGGAAAGCCCGTTGACTTTCCTAGTGGACCGAGATCCCATCTTGCCCATTTCAAACCTTCGTTTTGGCGAACAAGCCAAAATGAGTTGATTAGGTAGGCCAACAAACTTAATCCACACCAGTTGATAACTCCTACTATCAACCTCAAATGTGAAAAAGCCAACAAGCCAATCACAAAATCCAATGGCTCCAATTATTGTCCTCAAGTGTGATTCTCAGTATCAGTAGAGTGGACACTACATGTCACCACGTACACACAATATGTGTACTGCTCTACTATGCCTATGACGTGTTTATCAACCTTCGCTTTGGTGAACAAACAAAACCGTCATTTTAAGTCGATCCATCACCATTAGGGAAAACTCCAATGCATTTTAACCTCCCACTAGTAGAAGTGTATCCTTCGCTTTGGGGAACAAGGTTTTGACAAACAGTAGTTTGATTAAAACCATGGTGATGGAAGGATTACGTGACTTAATATACTTTAATTGAGGGTTTGTTATTTAATGTCTCACCAGATTATTATCTTTGTTAGAATGACATTGTTTGGCATGTTATTGAACATTCAACCTTGGCATGCATTCTAAACAAATTATTAAAATATGTCGGTACATGGCCCAACTAAAAACTGATTTTCTCAAGCCTAGAGGAATAGGTGGGTCACCTAGGGGTCTTGTAATAAATATCTTGAATCTTCAAGTATGGTTGCCTTATCCTTTGCTCCGTCTTTATGTACATTACAAATACATCATTCTAAATTTACAATAAAAATAATTATAAAAAATCTTTACATCAATAAATTTAGAAACCTTGATTTACATTCGAGAGGAATGAGATGAGAAGATAATGTACATTGAGAAGAGGAGAAAGGCAGGACACGCAGGCCCTATTTAATAAATTTACAACCATACATACCTAAAAATATTTTAAAACATTCACCATAGGTCTAAGGCTCATGTACCAGGCACCATGCAATATACAAACAAGTACATAGCATACATTTCAAAAACAATCAATTTTTGAAATTGGTGGGTTAATTTAATTAACCCCTAACAATTTGCAAATCTTATTTAGTCCAAAAGTTTTCAAACTTTACAATCTGGCCCCTACGCACTTGAAAGTGCATTTGCTGCGGCGATGAGTTAGATCGTTGCAGCGTGCGCTAGTTAACTTGACGTTCACGCTCAATGTGCTATCGCTGCGGCGAGCGCTGATTTCGTACAGTGCTCGTCCTAAGGATAATCGCTGTGGTGATGGTTTATACCGTCGTGGCGAGTGCTGATTTTGTAATCAGCGCGAACGTGAGCAACGTATGCCGTGACGATGAGTTATATCGCCGCGGCAAGCGTACACAGATCTATAGCTCCGGATCTGTTCATACAGTAACCAAATACACACCAAACGGATTTTGCAATCAATCATACACACTGATTTCAACAAAAATCCATCACCCAATATACCAAACTTGCAGATCATCAACAAATTAAAATTAATCGATTAATTGATTTCTTAAAACATGCTTTTAAGGTAGATTTTACGCATATTCTTTAAGGCAACATATTATCAATCAAATACATGTAATCAACCATCCACATAAAATTGTAAAATCTGGTACCCTAGGCTCTGATACCACTGTTAGGAAACGATCTATTGATGCAGTGGAAAATAAAAACAATAAGAACAAGGATCGTTCCATAGAACCAAGATCAGGGTACAATTTTACAATTTATGTCACAATAAGAATCTGTAGAAAATTAATCTAGAGTTTAAGAAACCATACGCACGATTGGAGGCTCCTCCAAATTTGTCTCTGAATGTATTTTGCTACTAACCCAAGTATAGAGTCGAACCGACGTAGTCCACACGAAGACAATTGCAAGGAATTAAGGAGGGATTTGCTAGATCCCTCTTTAGCCTTGAGAACAAAGAAGAAATGAAGAGAAATTGATTTTAGACAAAAATCAATTCTGGCATGAGAGAGTTTGGGGGCTGTGTATTTTCTCCTTTTCAATCATAAGGTAATGAATGAATCAATCAACTTTTACAAATAATATCCCTATTCTCTTTCTTTTATAGTTACATTTAATATCCCTATTCTCATATGGAATAGGCTTGGGCTCCAACCCAAACACCCCATGTTTCCAAACACTCCCAATTAGATATTTATTTTAATTCAACATTATCTTCAATTAAAAATAATTAATATATATTTAATATATATATTATATATTATATTATATATATATATAT